>NW_006159813.1:2544031-2548496 GCF_000334495.1 Tupaia belangeri chinensis
TTTTTTTTTTTTTTTTTTGAGAGGTTTTTGCTATAGGGCGTTTGCGCTCGCCAGACAGACAAAGAGAGACAGAGAGACAGAAAGTGAAATCACCCCCCAGGGAGGATGGTCACAACGCAATCCCTTCTCTTCCATTCTCCTCTCGGGATCTTGGGCAAGCACGCACACGCGCCCGGTGTGAGTTTTAAGCCACCGGGTCCGGGACGTGAACTGCGGTCGACTACGTGGGAGTCCAGCGACATAGCCATTACGCTAACTGCTGGTCCCGACACCATGATTTTCTACCCAGATTCCCCTTCAAGGATGCAGGACTTACCTCCCCAACACTACGTGAGTACTGTGGGCAGCCTTCAACAGGGACCGCTTCTTCCAAAGGGAGCTGCTTCACCCCAGGTCACACTCCCTTCCTGGAAGGCCTATGTCCAATAACTGATGTGGGACATAAAGTCCCAAAGGGTCATTGCATCTCTGGGGCGCTTCTGGAGGTCAGCTGAGGCCTTTAATGTACACATCTTCACCTGTTACTTGTGTAGTTAACAGAAATACCTGAAGTTGGGAGGTCTATGAAGAAAATAGTGGTTTATTTATAAAACTCATGATTCTGATGACTGGGAAGTCCAAAGGCATCACAGATTGTAGAAGGCAGAACTTTTTAGCAGAGCAGAGCATGGTCTGTATCTATGAGTTTTTCTCTTGTCTTAGCTTCATTCCCTCTGCTTATAAAACCACTAGAACTCAATCCTAGGGACCCCACCCTAATGACTTTATCATACTCAAAAGCCCCACCCTGGGATATGCTGGGATATCAGTTTTCACTTAACACCTTTACAAAACAATCAAATCTTGGGGCCAACAGGTGGTATGGTGATGCTGGACTCTTACATGGCTGACTGTGGTTCAAGTCCCAGACCTGGTGGCTTGCTTTCTCCCTTTCCCTCTCTTTCTCTGTCTCTCTCTGATCAAACTGGAAAATAATAATAATAATAATAATAATAATAATAATAATAAATCCAGTTAAATAAAATAATTCTTAAAAAAATAAAGAATTAACACATGATTTTGGGGAGGACATGCAAACTATAACATAGCTCAGTTTCTCCCTGTAAGTCTTGATTCCTGTCTCCAACTCCCCAAGGGCTGGGATCCTAGAGCACTCTCTAATGAACACCCTGTGGGCTGACCTTTATCTCAGAGTTGGGATCTCAGGAAGCCCACCTGTGACAGGGACGTCAAGATGTCCACTGTCTCTTTCAAAAACTTTGATGAAACTAGCATTGCTCCCTTATATTTTGTGAAACAGTATTTGCAGTGCATTGAATAATGCATCTCCCCACCTCCCTGCCCTGAAGTTCACATCCACTTGAAAGCCTGGAATATAACCTTATTTGGAAATGGAGTCTTTGCAAATGTTAACTAGTTAATAATGTCAAGATGAAATTATCCTGCATTTAGGATGGGACTAAATCTAGTATTTTATTTCTTGTAAGGGAGAGAGACCCTCAATAGGGTCCTCATGCCAGTATCCTCGCCCCAGCCTTAGCCATCCCAGGTCATGGTATGCACACACACTTGATGTGTACAGGGCGAGCCAAAGATGGCCATGTGATGGGAACAGGGAGGGCCAGAGATGGCCATGTGATAGGAACAGGGAGAGCCCGGAGATGGCCATGTGATGGGAACAGGGAGAGCCCAGAGATGGCCATGTGATGGGAACAGGAGGGCCAGAGATGGCCATGTGATGGGGACAGGGAGGGCCAGAGATGGCCATGTGAAGACAGAGGCAGAGATCGGAGTGACCCAGCCACATGCCCAGAGACACCTAGCACCATCAAATCTGGAAATGGCAAGGAAGGATCCTCCCTTGGGACCTCACAGGGAGTGCAACCCTGCTGACACTTTGATGGGGACTTCCCATCTCCAGAACTGGCAGAGAATAAAATTCTGTCTTTCAATCCACCTGGTTTGTGGTACTTTGTTATGACAGTCTTAGGAAATGCATACAGTATTTGACTTGGAAGAGCTTAAAGGGGAAAATGAGGTGACAGCTCACCATCATGCACAGGGGAATGAAATGCCCATTGCTGGTCATATAGCAGGCACCAAAAAGATGTTTGCAGAATGAAACTGATCTGAATGCTAATAAAGGGAAAATACAGTTTATTGAATGTTATCTTAGGATAACTGCTTGATTTATTTTCTTTACACCCTGGGTATGTGGGTACCTGCTAATTCGCATACTTACTGGGTATGTGGTTCTTCATGTGGAACAGTGGAAGGAACAGTATTCATTTTTGGACAAATTTAATAACTCCTCTTTTTTATTTTTAAGTTTTTACCATAGGGAGTGTGCACTCGCTGGAGAGAGTCAGTGAGAGGAAGAGAAATCACCCCTGCCTACCACCACCACTGAGGGGTGGTCATGCCACAATCCTTCTCTTCCATTCTTCTCTGGGGATTTTGGACACACATGCACATGTGCCCCGTGTGTTTCTCAAGCTTCCAGGTCTGGGACTTGAACCATAGTCAGTCATGTGGGA
Organism: Tupaia belangeri chinensis; assembly: GCF_000334495.1. NCBI lineage: Eukaryota > Metazoa > Chordata > Mammalia > Scandentia > Tupaiidae > Tupaia > Tupaia belangeri. Next base: position 2,546,569 of record NW_006159813.1, read on the forward strand.
GTCCAGCACCTTACCCACCATGCCATCTGCTGACCCTTAATAACTCTTTAAAAGTCAATCACTAGTGGGAACCAGCAGTTAGCGTAATGGCTATGTCGCTGGACTCCCACGTAGTCGACCGCGGTTCACGTCCCGGACCCGGTGGCTTAAAACTCACGCCGGGCGCGTGTGCGTGCGTGCCCAAGATCCCGAGAGGAGAATGGAGGAGAAGGGATTGCGGCGTGACCATCCCCCCTGGGGGGTGATTTCTCGCTTTCTGTCTCTATGTCTCTCTCTGTCTGTCTGGCGAGCGCACGCGCCCTATAGCAAAAATCTCTCCAAAAAAAAAAAAAAAATCTAAGGAAAAGTCAATCACTAGTGAGGTCCCTGCACTCTGTCCCCATAACGTATGTCCTGATCATTTAAATTAGATTTATAATTTTAAAATACTTCCTGGCCTTCCCCCTCCCCTTTATTTGGGCTGTTCTTCTTAGTCCTTTGATGTCCCCAGTTCTATTTTTAGGGGTCTAGGTAGGTGGATCATGCATGCTTTACATAGGTGGTTTAAGAGCTCAGTATGGCATTGGGTTCGCTCTATGGCCTGATGGTTGAAGGAGACAGAGCCCACACGTCTGACCATGCAGTTCAAATCCTGGATCTGGAAGCTTGAGAAATATTCCAGGCATGTGTGTGTATGCCCCTAATCCTGAAAAGATAGAGATGGAGAAGGGAATGTGCATGACCACACCCTCACTAGGGAATACTTTCTCCTCCCTCTCTGTCTCTCTAGGGAGCACATGGGCAAAATTTAAAAAAGAAAAAACAACAACATATGACCAGCTGGTGGTGTAGTGGTTAAGGCACTGGTCCCACTTGATCAACTGTAGTTTGAATCCTGGACCCAGTGGCTTGAAACTCATGCTGGGTGTGTGTGCCTGCTTGCCCAAAATCCTGAGAGGAGAATGGAGGAGAAAGGACTGCGGTGTGGCCATCTCTCCAGGGGATGATTTCTTACTTCCTCTCTCTCAGACAAGTGCATGCACCCTATAGCAAAAATCTCTCCTAAAAAACAAACAAACAAACAAACAAAAAACCCAAACCAAACCAAAAAACCCAAGCATAGCACCAAATGGAAGTGTCTTTGTTAGTTCTTGTCTGGTCACTCTGTGGCTGATAAACTATCAGCAAGGGCTTCAACTTGCTCTGTGTACAAGATAGAGCTCACCACACAGTCTTTTCATAAGTTAGGGACATGAAGAGATTTCAAAAGGTTCAAGGAGTAGTTGACCGCAGTTCGAGTCCCAGACCCAGTGGCTTAAACTCACGCCAGGTGCATGTGCATGCATGCCCAAGATCCCAAGAGGAGAATGGAGGAGAAGGGATTGCAGCGTGGCCATCCCCCTGGGTTGTGATTTCTTGCTTTCTGTCTCTCTGTCTGTCTCTGTCTGGTCAGCGCACATGCCCGATAGCAAAAAGCTCTCCAAAAAAAAAAAGGTTCATGGAAAATGAAATTGGAGTGTGGGTTTATTTTGGTGCTAACAATGTCTGAAATCTGTTTATAATGTTGTTGTTGTTTAATAGTATGCATTACCTGTGAATTTCTTCAATACCTCTTATCACGTGAGCACAGACTGAAATATCTTCAGCCTCACAAGCTCCGGCAGGTACTGCTCTGATCGCATTTGGAGGTTCAATATCACTTCTGAATCCTGCAGGCTGAGCCCTTGTGTCAACAGTGTGCAGAGAAGGGTTGTGTTTGCCAATGACCAGGGCTACAAAAAAAATGAGTTTCTGAGCTTCACGTGGGTTTTAAGAGCCCAGAATAAGTTCCCAGACTCTTGCTCTGTTGACCTTGACTACTTCAAATTTAGAGACCTAAACCATAGGAATGATTTCTAACAACTCAATCAACATGAACATCTCCAGTTAATCCGCCAATTCATTGACTT
>NW_006159813.1:2548527-2556664 GCF_000334495.1 Tupaia belangeri chinensis
TGCTTGTGTAGGGACCCCCATGGGCTCTGCTGGAGGACTCAGCTGACACGTGGTTTCTCTATCTGAAGGTACTCAAGGAGGAGCTGTGAATATCCTGTCAAATACTAAAAGGACCTGCAGATTTTCCTGTGAGACTTTGGTCATCTTAAATGGCCCGAACCTTCCCATCTGGTTCCCTCTAAAGAATAAGCAGGCTATGCTTTTTAGAGATCGTTGTCAGTGAGGATTTTTTTTGAGGGGGTAGGGGGTTCAGAAAGAAAAGACCCAGAAAAGGATACGGAGTGGTTTGTTTTCTTTCTTCCTTCCTTTCTTTCATTTGCTATAGGGCATCTATGCTTGCCAGAGAGAGGCAGAGAAGGAGACAGAGACAAGAGAAAGGACAGTGAGAAATCACCCTCCTTCCGGGGAGGGGCATGGCCACACTGCAGTCCCTTCTCCTCTATTCTCCTTTTGGGATTTTGGATACATACACATGCATGCACACACACACACACCTGGTGTGATTTTCAAGCCACTGGCTCTGGGACTCAAACTGCAAAGTTGGTCATGTGGGATCCAGTTGCCTTAACCTCCATGCCCCCTGCTGGCCCCAGGATAATTTTGATGCAGTCTAACTCCAAATGGGTTCAATGACATAGGAGAAATGTATTATCTTTTTTCTTCCATTACTTCAATTTTATAGGTAGGTCTCTTTTCAGGTAAGGCTTGATCCAGTAGCTTGCAGAATGTCACCAAATACAGGCTTTCTTCCTGCTTCTCTATTCTTTTTTTTTTTTTTTTAAAGGAATTTTTTTATTTAATTTTATTATTTATTTTAATTTTACCAGGGAGAGAGAGAGAGAGAAAGTGAGAAAGCAAGCTGCTAGGTCCAGGACTTGAACCGAGGTTGACCCTGTGGGAGTCCAGCACCCTTAACCCCCATGCCACCTGCCAGCCCCGCTGCTTCTCTATTCTAACTCCTATAGTGTTGGCTTCATCTTCAGAGACCACCCAGTGGTCTTATGGGAGTTCCAGATTTTGCTCTTTTCAGTGTATTTCACACCTTCATTCTACACGGTCTAAAGGGAGAAAGAACATATCTTCAAATACCTCTTACGTGAATCCTGAGAGTCACTCTCTCTTGTTGACCTGATTCCAGCCATTTACCAATACCTGAAACAATTGCTATGGCTAAGAGACTAGAACTAGGGATCAGAAAACTCTTAGGAGTCAAACATCTCTTAGGCTCCCTTTTTTCAGATGCTATATGATTTCTTATCTCTTCTCTCAGCATCTCTGCTTTTCTCTCTCCCTCTCTCCTTCTTTCCTGGCCTTTCCTTGTTCTGTTTTTCACTGCACAGCATGGAAGATCCTTGAGTTTATGTGGCCTCATTATAGGGATAATAGAGCCTAAGGGATTCTCCTGGTTTGAAGTCCTGGGAGAAACAATCTGACTGAACTCAGTAGGGTCAGTTTCTTTCTTTCTTTTTCTTTTTCTTTTTTTTTTTTTTAAGAATTATTTTACTCAACTTTTTATTTACTTATTTATTTTCTTATTTATGTGTTTTAATGTGACCAGAGAGGGGCAGAGTGAGAGAGAGAGAAAGAGAGGGAATGTGAGAAAACAAGCCACCAGGTCCGTGACTTGAACCGAGGTCAGCCATGTGGGAGTCCAGCGCTCTTAGTCACCACGCCACCTGCTAGTCCCCAGTAGGATCAGTTTCTACTCCAGATTCCAGCAAGAGAGTTCAGGGAATTAGGATCACCTGGCCTAGACATGTCTAGAGGTGCCATCATCACAGTTAGGCAAGGGGACAGGAAAGATTTCAAGGACTTGATGTCAGTCCCTCATAACCAGAGCAGAAAAGTGAGTGTATACCTCTATATGCCAATTTCTGGGGAAGGTTTTTCACTCAATTATTCTGATATATGTGTCACTTAGGATTCTTTGGTTGCAAGGGACAGAAATTAACTCTGGCTAACCCAAGCCAAATATATCACATCACTGGGAAAGTAATGACACATTTTTGCATGTACACACACACACACACACACACACACACACACACGCACACATTAGGTCATCAGGAAAGTCATGATGTGTTTTTCTATGCAAAAATGCATCTTATCTTTGCTGACAACCCAATATATTCAGGATCCCAGGAGAGAATGTCTAATTGGAGTGGCCTGGGTCATACAATGTGCTAGATTATTATAGTCATGATCCTTAATGGATCACACTTCCCTCAGCCCACCCCTCTTTGTAATGTGATGTAGCACGACTTCTGTTCAAGGGGTAGAGTCTGTTTTTCTACCCCCTTGAGTTGGAGTTGGCCTTATGACTTGTCCAACCAACAGGCTGTGGCCAACTTGATATTGCGTGAGCTCCAGAGCTCAGATCTTAAAAAAACTTGCATCTATTGTTCTTTTCCTCTTGGAACCCTGGGACCACTGTGTTGTAGGGCTAACCTGCTGGATGGTGAGGAAACTGAGAATCCCCAGGCGAGAGTCAGCACCCACTGCCAGATCTTGACTAAGACCATCTTGGATCTTCCAGGTAAGTGGAGCCATATGGATGAGCCCAGGTGAGAATACTAGATTTGCCCAGATGGCCGACCCACACAATCATAAATTATATACCTTTGTTGCTTTAAGCATCCAAGTTTGGGTTTTTTTGTTGTGCAGCAATAGATAACTGAAAAACATGCCCAACCCTTGGGCCCAGAGAGGAGAAGTCTGCAAGGAGAAGTCTCCAGGAACCTCCTTTGGCTTGCACAGTGTAAGGGCTCCATACTTAGATTTTCTGCTCCACCAATTGCCCATAGTCAGGGAGAAGTAATTCTTCAAAATGCAAGCAGGCTACTGTTTAGAAGAGAAAAATATATACATACTCATAGTGGTCCAAAAACAATAACTATTCACTCTATTTTTTTCTTATGCTTCTTGTAAACAGAGCTGTGTAAACACTCTGAGTACCTATTACATACCATCTCAAAGCTCATACTTTTGAAATAAATATCCCCGGGATGGACTGATCTGAATTAAATAGATGGAGACTGCAGTCTGCACCATCTGCAGGCCTCCACTTCTTCTCTTGGCCCAGTTTGAGAACAAACACATACACACCAAACGGCAAGAGCACTACTGATTTAGAACAAATTAAATAAGGCAACATGTAGGATGTCAACACTGAGCACTCCAAGACAGGACCCAGCACACCTACTCCGAGCGTGGAGGACAGGACTGGCTCTGCGCTCAGCCACTTAGTCCCCCCAGGTCAGAAGCCAGCTTGGCACAGCGTCCATTGATGGCGTGAACTCTAGCTCTGGGCTTCTCATACAGGGGTAGGACATTGGGAAAGGTCAGAGACATTTGGGGTGGTCACAATGAGGTGGAGGGCATGGTGGTATTGGCATCTAGTGGGTTGAGTCTGGGGATGCTACTCAATACCCTTTAAGGTCCAACACATCCCTCCCACAACCAAGAATTATCTGGCCTAAAGTATCCATAGTACTGAGGTTAAGAAACCATAACGTAATAGAAATAGAATTACCAGATAGACCAGGAGCCCTAACCATATCCCTGGTCCTTAGAATAACTATAAATACTAAACTACGTCCTGTCGTTCAATGCAGCACTGTGTATAAGGTCCTACCATGCTCTAAAACTCAGCTGTCTGTCAGTCCACTCGTGGTATTGATCCAAGGGAAATGAAGACATACCTCCATGCAAAGACCTGTAACAGCCCCAAGTCTGTTACCTTGCAAATAGATAAACAGAATAGCATCTATTCATACTACTTGACCAGAGAAGAAATAAAGTACTGATATGTACTACAATGTGGATAGAGCTCAAAAACATTAAGGCCTGGGGGGAGCAGTAGTTAGCGTAATGGCTATGTTGCTGGACTCCCACGTAGCTGACCACGGTTCGAGTCCCGGACCCGGCGGCTTAAACGCATGCCAGGTGCGTGTGTGTGCATGCCCAAGATCCCGAGAGGAGAATGGAGGAGAAGGGATTGCAGCGTGGCCCTCCCCCCTGGGGGGGTGGTGATTCTTGCTTTCTGTTTCTTTGTCTCTCTCTGTCTGGTGAGTGCACGCACCCTATAGCAAAAACCTCTCCAGAAAAAAAAAAAAAAGAGAGAACACAGACTTCTAAAGACTGTGTTTAAACAAACAAACAAATAAACAAAAAGCTCAATAACTAAATAATAGGTTCAGTGAAAATAGCTGGACACAAAAGGCTGCATACTGGATGATTCTACTTACACAAAATGACTAAAGAAAACAAATCATAAAGATAGAAAGTAGAGTAGTGTTTGCTAGGGGCTGGTATTAGAATGGGAACTTGTCCTAAAAGGGCATTAAGAATTTTACTGGGGTGATGAAGATGTTCTAAGTTTGAGTGGCTGGCCTTTGGTGAGGACCGTCTTCCTCCAGGCATGGGCACATAACTCCGACATAACCAAGGGCTGCTGTGAGTGGTTCAGAGATGAGCATGTGACCCAGCTGGTCCAATGAGACACAATCTTGGGAGTTTTGCTGGGATCCTTGGAAAAGAGGTTCATCTTTTGCCTCAGTGGTTGCTAAACTAGTAGACCATGAACTTGGAACTACTCTGATAGCCTTTTTTGCTAACATATTGGGAAAGCTCATGATGGGATGACTCCTGTGCAGAGCTGGAGAGGAACAGGATACATTCATGCAGAAAAAGGTCCTCTTGACTGTCTGTGGTATGAGGTAGTTAATTCCCTTCTAGTTCGTAAGCTGAATTAAATTCGTTTCCATTACACATAACTGAGAAGAGGGCCAGCTATTGGCACGGTGGTTAAGGCGTCTGGATCCCACATGGTTGACTTCAAGGTGAGTCCCAGACCCAGTGACTTGAAAAACACGCTGGACACATGTGCCTGCATGTCCAAAATCCCAAGAGGAGAATAAAGGAGAAGGGGTTGCAGTGAAGCTATCCCTCCGGGGAAGTGATTTCTCAATTTCTATCTCTCTCTGTCTCTGGTGAGTGCACACACCCTATAGCAAACTTAAAAAAAAAAAATCTCAAGAGGAGAATGGAGGATAAGGGATTAAGGCATAGCCATGCCTCTGGGCAACTTTCTTGCTTTCCTTCTCTCTCTCTCTGTCTCTCTCCAGCGAGCCACATGCCCCATTGCAAAAAAAAATTTTTTTTTTGGAGAGTTTTTTGCTATAGAGTGCATGCGCTTGCCAGAGAGACAGAAAGCGAGAAATCACCCCCCAGGGGGGATGGCCACACCGCAATCCCTTCTCCTCCATTCTCCTCTCGGGATCTTGGGCACGCACGCATACATGCCCAGCATGAGTTTAAGCCACTGGGTCCGGGACTTGAACCATGGTCGACTACGTGGGAGTCCAGCGACATAGCCATTGCGCTAACTGCTGGTCCCCCCATAGCAAAATTTTTAAAACAATTATTGACCAAAACACATGACAAAACTAGCTAAGGGTTAACCACATTGCATGAATATGTGCTGAATTTTGTGTTTATAAAATGTAAGTTCTATGAGAGTTCAAAAGGGAGGATACTACATAAAAGAAGTGACACAGAAATGCAGTCTTTAAAGGGTGGATGGGAATTGAATAGGCAGCGAGGAGGAGAAAGGACGTTCCAGACGGTGAGAAATAAAAATAATAATGACAACTAACACGCATAACTGTGGTAACACTGTTTTCAACATATTTATCCTCACACGATAGAGGCATGCTCTGTGATTGTCACCTCACTGTAGGGATGACTAAACTGAGGGACAGAGAAGATAAGTAATGTGGCCCAGGAAATACAGCTAAAAAGTTAATGCAGGATTTGAATACGGGGAAGCTGATGGTAGACTCTACAACTTAGCCACAGTGTATTCCTGCTCCCTGTGAAGAAAGGCATGGATTTTTAAATAGAACATGCTCTTTGGAACCAACTGCTTCACACTCTGTCCTTGGCAGTTTCTTATTCAGGCCCTGGGCTTTGGTTTTTCCTATTTGAGCAGTATCAGGAAACCTTGTTCATATCGTATTGCAGGAACATGCCAGACACTTGAATTCCTTTCATCCAGCTTTCAAAGTCCATAGGGTCAGGACCATCTCAGGAACTTGAACCATAGGTGTCTGTATCCCTGTCTTCTCTTTATACTGGTTTGGGGAGACATAGCAGTTTGTTTAAGGTTTCTGGCCATCTTAGTCCATTTTTGCTGCTGTAGTAGAATACTCGAGGCTGGGTAAGTTACAATGAGCAGAAATGTATTGGCTCACAGTTCTGGAGGCTGGGAAGTACCAGGTCGAGGCTCTGGCATCTGGTGAGACTCTTCTTGCTGCATCATCACATAGGGAAGGTGGAAGGGTGAGAGAGAGTAAGAGGGGGCCAAATCCACCCTTTGGTAACAGCACCAATCTTGGCGAAGCCCTCATTGCCTATTTCTGAAAGGTCTCACCTCTTGGGACCAAATGGCATAGTGTTGCTGGACTCCCTCAAGGTTGACTGCAGTTTGAGTCCCGGACTGGGTGGTTTAAAACTCATGTTGGGCATGTGTGTGTGCATGCCCAAAATCTCAAGAGGGGAATGGAGGAGAAGGGATTGTAGCATGGCCATCTCCCCTAGGGGGTGATTTCTTGCTTTCCGTCTCTCTGGCACACACATGCACCCTATAGAAAAAAAAAAAAACTCTCTTAAAAAAAAAAAAAAGTGTCACCTTTTTTTTTTTTTAAAGAGTTATTTAATTTTGTTTATTGATGATTATTTTTTAGATTTGCTATAGGGCACTTGTGCTTACCAGAGACTGAGAGCGAGAGAAAGTGAGAAAGCAAGCCACCAGGTCTGAGACTCGAACCACAGTAGGCCATGTGGGAATCTAGCACCTTACCACTACACCACCTGCCGACCCAAGATTTCACCTCAATACTGTTACAATGGCAGTTTGGAGGAGACAAACATCCAAGTCATAGCGCCAACGAAATGGAAAAGGTTCTGTTGAGGGTTCGTAATGAGAACACAGTGGAAAAACACAAGCAGCTTTAAGGAGCTTATGTTCTGTAACAAAACTCTTCTAAACAGACCCGTCTGGTCTGGGTGACATTCTAGGTCTTAATGCTCTCCTTTAAGCACTGGAGTCTCTCTACTAAGTTCTACTGAGTATAGTAAGAAAACAGCTCTCCCAACTCCATGATTTGAGGTGCAGATATCTTTTTGCTGATTACTCAAATAAAGCATTCTCATTATTAAAGAAATCAAATGTGCACTGACTCCATAGTCCAGTGGTTAAGCTCTGTGCTTTGGAAGCTGGATCCCACATACCTGCGGTTAAAATCCCCACCCCAGTGGCTTAAAAAACATGCTGGGTGTATATGTGTGCCTACCCCCAAGTCCTGATGGGATGGAGAAATGGAAGAAGGGGGATTATGACAGGACTGTGGGGGGTTCTCTCTGTCTCACACTCTCTTTCTTGTTCTCTGGCAAGCACATGCACCCCCTGGCAATTAAATAAAAGAAAAAAAAATCAGAGGCTGGCAGGTGGCATGGTGGTTAAGGGCACTGGACTCCCACATGGCAGACTACAGTTCGAGTCCCGGACCAGGTGGCTTACTTTCTCACTTTCTCTCTCTCTCTTTCTCTCTCTTACTCTGTTCCTCTCTGGTCAAATTTAAATAAATAAATAAAGTTAAATAAAATAATTCTTAAAAAGAAAAGAATGTTTACTCTTTCCTGTACTAGTTTAAAAAAATCATACACGATCAAAATATGGCTAACTTAAATGTGGTGAGGCTCCCAGGGTCACCACAACTCTCATCCTGGGCCCACTTCAATTGAGGACTCAGCACTTAATTACAGGAAACCAGGTCCCACCCTGCTAGACACTTTTTAGTGGTACAGCTTTGGTGCAAGAATTTTTGAGACAGTAGGAAGCATACACTGCCCGGCAAAAATGTAGTAATTCCCTCAAAACATCTTCATTCAGCTAACATTTCCTCTTTCAATTTCAGCCTCCCCTTCTCCTTCCTTCCTGGTCACAACCTAAATTCCCCTCAACTGTCTGGCTCTGAGCTTGTCTACCCCACTCAAAGACAAAAACTCGGTAGATCTTACTCTGACTCTTTTTTTTTTTTTTTTTTCTTTCCTTCAAGAGGGCAGCCCAATATCC
>NW_006159813.1:2556904-2562292 GCF_000334495.1 Tupaia belangeri chinensis
AAGAGAGCAGCTCAATATCCATCAGTTCTTTGTCAAGAATGGCAGGAGTGGGCGTTGGCACTGGCCTTCTCGGGCTTGGAAGGGCCAATTGTGTGTTTCTCTTCCAGTTCTGCTTTTAGTAAAATCATATTGATAGCCTGAAACTGGCTGTGGCTGGAACATTTATGCCACAGAAATTGGCAAACACTATAAATCAGGTCTTTCTTTCCCCCCCTAGAGAGCTTGTTCTCAAATAATGTTCCCGTACACAACTGATGCACTCTGCAAGATGCAAAGTTTTACTAAACAAAAATAGGTTTGTGCTGCAGGAGACACTGCCAGAGGCTGGGGTAGGGTGAGGGATAATTTTTGATGCCAAGAAACTGAGATGTTTCTCCATATTGTTCCATATATAATGTATATAGAAAGTATAATCCTCATTTTTCCCCTTCCCACTGCCCGCATTTCTCCCAAGATAACCACTGTTAAGTTGTGTATATATCTCCTTTATTTTTTTTCCAAGCATAAATTAACAGATCTTTATGTTATTTGTATGGGATGACATTGTACATCCGGTTTATATTTTTAAAACAAATCTAACACCCTACTTTGTATATTTTTCTTGGTTTTTAAAAATTTATTTATTTGTTGCATAAGCAAGAGAGACATAAAGAGACAGAGACAGAAAGACAGCAGTCTGAAGAGGACATTGACGCCATGAAGCACATGTGTGCCCAGGGTACCCAGGGAGGTCTCTGGACGTGAACACGGAAACACGCAATCTTCCCACGCAGGTCAGCCTTGCACAGTGTTGTATTCCTGCTATGCCACTGTGTAGCCCCCTTTCTGGGATATTTTCCTTGCATACACACTTAAATAATTTTTTTTCTAGTAATTTTTTTTTTAAGATATTTTTGCCATAGGGTACATGTGCTCACTGGAGAGACAGAGAGACTGAAAGTAAGAAATCACCCCCTGGGGGAATGGCCATGCTGCAATCCCTTTTCCTCCATTTTCCCCTCAGGATTTTGGGCACGCACACACACACACACACACACACACACACATACACACACACGTGCCCGGCGTCAGTTTTAAGTTACCAGGTCTGGGACTTGAACTGCAGTCGACTACATGGGAGTCCAGCAATGTAACGATTGTGCCATCGGCTGGTCCCTTAAAAATAATTTTTGCGAGAGGGCTTTATGTACTTTCTGGAGAGAGACAAAGAGAAAGAGAGCAATGGGGAATAGTCATGCAGAAATCTTTTCTCCTCCATCTCTCCTTCCTTTCAGGATTCTGAGCACTCATACACACGTGTGTGGCATTTTCTCAAGCTGCCAGGTCTGGGACTCGAACCACATAGTCAGCCATGTAGGATTTAGCTGCCTTAACCACCATGCCATGGGTCAGCCCCACAGTCACTTTTTTAAAAGGATTATTTATTTATTTATTTTAAAAAGAGTAATTTAATTTAATTTATTCATTCATTTTAATTTGACCAGAGAGAGAGAGAAAGCAAGAAAGCAAGTCACCAGATCTGAGACCATAGTCAGCCATGTGGGAGTATCCAAGTGCCTTAACCACCATGCCACCTGCTGGTCCCCTTAAAGGATTATTTATTTATTTATTTTAAAAAGAGTAATTTAATTTAATTTATTCATTCATTTTAATTTGACCAGAGAGAGAGAGAGAGGGAAAGTGAGAAAGCAGGCTGGTAGGTCCAGAACTTGAAACACGATCAGCCATGTGGGAGACAACGGCTTAACGACCATACCGTCTGCTGGCTCTTCCCCACGGTTACTTTTTTTTTAAAGAATTATTTTTATTGGGACCAGCAGTTAGTGTAATGGCTATGTCACTGGACTCCCATGTAGCCAACTGAGGTTTGAGTCCCGGACCCGGTGACTCCTGGAGGAGAAGGGATTGTGGCGTGACCATCCCCCCTGGGGGGTGATTTCTTGCTTTCTGTCTCTCTGCCTCTGTCTTTCTGGCAAGAACATATGCCCTATAGCAAAAACCTCTCCAAAAAAAAAAAAAAAAAGAATTATTTTTATTTAATTTTATTTACTGATTTTAATTTGACCAGAGAGAGACAGAGTGAGAGTAAGAGCAAGAGTGAGATAGAGAGAGAGAGAGAGGGAAAGTGAGAAAGCAAGCTGCCAGGTCCAGGACTTAAACCACGGTTGGCCCTGTGGGAGTCCAGCGCCCTTAACCACCATGCCACTTGCCAGCTCCACCCCCCGGAGTCACTTCTAAAAGCTAAGTATAAAGTATTCGATTGTATGGATGTACCATAATTAATTTAACTAAGTTTCTATTAATGTACACTTGGCTTTTTTTTTTTAACTGCCAGAGGGAGTGTGCAGTAATCGGAGTGGGACAGAGGCCAGAGAGAGGGGAAGAAATCACTCCCTGCTAGGACGTGGCCACACCACAATCCCTTCTCCTGCATTTCTTCATCCTGTTGGGATTTGGGGCATGCATGAATGCCTACCTGGTGTGTCTGTCAAGCTGCTGGGGTCAGGGTTCATGTGGGATCTGGCTCCCTTAACCACTAGGCTATAGGACCAGCCCCTGGCTTTTTCGACTGTGGTTGTTACGTTAGATAAAGGTTTTTTGTTTGTTTGTTTGTTTGTTTTTCTCTGTAGGGTAAATTCCCAGAAGAAGAATCAGTAGGACACCATAAAAACATTTTTCATTTCCATAGCTATTATCAAATTGCCCTCCAAAAAGGTTTGTGCCAACGTAAGCATCCACCAATGGTGTATGAGAAAATTTTTAAAAGATTTTCCAGATAAGAGTTAATGCTTCTAATTGCTATTGGCAGGCATAGCTGGGACGGACCGTGATGACTTGATTGATTCCCTCATGAGCCTTTCGTTTGTCTCTTCGCTATGTTTATCCACAGCATCACCCCCAGTGAACATGCTTTTCCACATAAATTCACCCGACTTGTTCTTCCAGATTTATTACAGATCCCTTCGTTCAACTAGTCTTCCTCAACTGGGGGCATTTGGCAATATTGGAGACGCTTTTGGTTGTCAAAATTTGATACGGGGCCAGCAGATGATGTGTAAGTTAAGTCACTGTATTGGTTCATGTTTTCAAATCGTCTGGTGCATGTGTGTGTGTGTGTCCAAATTCCCAAGAAGAGAATGGTGGAGAAGGGATTGTGGCATGGCCTGTTAGTTTGTGGCAGGATTGTTACGCAGCAGTAACTAGCTAACACACAGAGACCTGAGTGATATGTTCCATTTAACTTGCAGCAGGCGTTGAACAGCTCCTTTAGGGTTGTTTTCATTTTCTTGGCTTGCAATCCCTTCTCTTCCATTCTCCTCTTGGGATCTTGAGCATGCACACACACACGCCCTGCGTGATTTTAAGCCATTGGGTCTAGGATTCAAACCATGGTTGACTACATGGGAGTCCAGCGACATAGCCATTACGCCAACTGCTGGTCCCGCTAATTTTCAAACCTTGATGCTTTCTTATTTTTTGAAGGATCTTAGTTACACAGAGTGAAAAAGAAGTGAAGAATATCCTTTTTGTTAGTGCTAGCAATGCTTTTTCACTTGGCAAAGGAAAGCGAACTGGGAATTGTGCTCTTGAAGGCACAAAACCTTTATTTTCAAAGGCTGCTTTTTAGACCCTACTAATGGGGAACAGAGAGAAAACTACCGTGGAAGAGCAATCATCTTCAAACCACACCACCCCTTAAGGAGAAATTTCAATTCTAAAAATATACCACCAAGCATACCAGTTGAAAGAGAAATGCCTTAATGGTTGTGGAAAACCTTTACGCCCAGAGAAATTGGTCACATTAAGGCGCTGTCCTGTTTTTATCTGCAGTGAACACTAGGTATGTCGTTGCATCAATCTTTTGTTCTCCCTTTTCAAGAATTTCATCCTAAGTTACAGCAAACTGTGGGAGTTCACAAAATCAATTTGCCGCTGTTCTCTTATTTCCTGCTTAGTGGGTATTGGAATCTACCATCTGATGTTTGCACTTTTCCCCTGTCAAATCTCTAGAGTTTATTTTGGGTTTTAGGTGGCCCTGGGTTTTCTGCCATGAAATAATATATTCTTGGATTTGTCCATGGATAGAGGGAGTATTCTATAGGAATTTGAGCCTTTGCTTGCTTTTCTTTCTTTTTTTTTTTTTTTAAGAGGAGATTTTTGTGATAGGGCACGTGCACTTGCCAGAGAGTCAGAGAGAGACAGAGACAGAAAGTTAGAAATCACCCCCCGCCCCCCAGGGAGGATGACCATGCCATAATCCCTTCTCCTCCATTCTCTTCTTGGGATTTTGAGCATGTGTGCACATGTGTCTGCATGAGTTTTAAGATGCTGGGTCTGGGACTCGAACCATGGTTGTCCATATGGAGTCCAGCGACATAACCATTATGCCATCTGCTGGCCCCTTACTTGCCTTTTTTAACAGGATAGCTCTGGAGGAGATAACCAGGACTCAAAATTCAAAACAAAAATACTTCAAGGCCTCCATGTTTCAAAGACATAAGGACGCAATTGGGGGACCGGCCCAATAGTTTAGGTCAAGGGAGCCGAATCCCACATGACTGACTGTATGGTTTAAATCCGGACCCTGATGGCTTGAAAAACACACTAGATGTGTGTGCATATGTGTCCAAAATACCAACAGGATGGAGAGATGGAGGGGAAGGGATCACAGCATGGCTACACCCTACTGGGGAGTGCTCTCTCCGTCTCTTTCTCTCTGTGCATCTATCTCTGACACGTGCACATACCCCCTGAAAAAGGAAAAAAAACAAAAACAAAAAAAGAATTGGGTAGGGGTTGGATGGTAGTGCAGTGGTAAGATGGGATTCTCAGTGAGCCTGACTCACATGGGAAGGTCCCAGGTTTGTGTCCAGAGGCTTCCCTGAATATGCTGGGTATGAGCGTGCCCATGATCCAGGTGGGCTAGATGTTGGGGCTGGATTACAGTGTCCAGACCCTGTTGGGGGCGCTGTCTTTCTCTCCTTTATCTCCCTGAAAGAAATAAGTGAATACAATTTTTATAAAAGGAAAACAGTTGGGTTCCCCCTTTCTATTAAGAAGGAACGAAAGTGTTGCGTCTCCTGAAAAGTCATGATGTATTTTCTGCATAGAAAAATGGAATAAGACATGTCATGACTTTTGACTTTTCCAACGACCCAATACTTTACTACCCACAGCCTCACTCTATCCCTCGAGATCCACCCCATGTTGTACGTTGCAGGGGGGTGGGGCAAGGGCTGGGACTGTTTCTCCTCCCTGTGGAGAACCTTTCTAGAGAGAGAGAGGGTGCCTGCTGGAGGGAAACGGGAGGCGTCTCGCTCTCAGGGTGGCCACAGTGGCCACCTTCTCAGGCTATGGACTTGTGGATAGGCTCTCTGGGCTTCTGCT
>NW_006159813.1:2562487-2569830 GCF_000334495.1 Tupaia belangeri chinensis
CCCCTTCTCAGGCTATGGACTTGTGGGTAGGGTCTCTGGGCTTCTTCTTTTTTTTTTTTTTTTGGCCGATCTCATGCATTTATTCTTCCCAAAGAATTTTATTTTCAGTTTCTTCAGTCTCTGCCAAACCTTTCTTCAAAACTCTAAAGTTGGCTTGTATTTTTTTTATTTGAATCACATTTCAATATGACTTGCATTTCTTTTATTCTCAGTTTTATTGAGGTATACTTTCTTTACAAGATAATACACCCTTGGAGGCATACATCTAGATGAGTTTTGACAAATCTCTAAACCACGTAACCACCAGTGCAGTGAAGATACTGAACATTCTTGGGGCTGTACCATAGCACAGTGGTAAAGTATGATGCCCTGCGAGGTAGACCCACATGGCAAGGTTCTAGGTTCATGTCCAGAGTCTTCCCTGAATACGTCCACTGGGCATGCATGTGGCAAGGATGAGGGTGGAGCACAGCATCAGGACCTGGTTGGGGGTGCTCTTTTTGCAGAAGGAAAAATAAGACAGTGAACATTCTCGTAAGCCCTTACAAGGCTCCTCATGCCCTTTTGCAATGAATCTCCACCTTCCCTCATCCCCAACTCCAGCTGTTTTTACCTTTCTAGAATTTCACATAAATGCAATAATCTAATATGCACTCTTTTGTAGCTTTCTTCTTTCCCTCAGCACAATGGCTTTGAGGTTCATCCACGTGGGACTTTCCGTTAATAGTACATTCCTTGGGGCCAGCAGATGGCATAGTGGTTAAGGCACTGGACTGTGACATGGCTGACGTGGCGGAGTCCTGGACCTAGTGGCTTGAAAATCACACTGGGTACGTGTGTGTGTGTGCACCCAAAATCCCAAGAGGAAAATGGAGGAGAAGAGATTGTGATGTGGCCATCCTCCCTGGGGGAGGTGATTTCTCACCTTGCCTCTCACTGTCTCTCTGTCTCTCTTCAGTGAGTGCACATGCCCGATGGCAAATGCCATTACCAAAAAAATGCACATTCCTTCTTATTGCAGAGTAGAATTCCAGTGTATGGATAGACAGCTGGGTTCTCGTGCTTTTCATTTTTATGTTGATTTGGGGAGAAAAGGAATTCTCCCAGTACCGATGCTTCTTTATGAACAAGCCACACTGCTCTGTTTTCCTTTTCAGGTCTTGTTTTTATGTTGGTAGCTAAGCTGTGTAGTTTTCTATATGTGGCATTCTCTCTCTCTCTTTTTAATGGAATTTATTTCTAGGAATTTGATAGTTTGTTGTTACTGGAATAGAATAATTTCTCCTTAATGTTAGCTCAATGGTTGTCGTTATAATGGAAACCTATTGGTTTTTTTTTGTTTGCTTGTTTGATTTTTTTATGTTCATGATATATTGGACTGTCTTTTTGGAACACTTGTTGGTTCTAATAATTTTTTAGTTGAAATGCTTGGGTTTTTTAGATTCACAGCCCATCAGCTGTAATTAATGGTAATATTGACTCCTTTTAAAAGAGTGATGCTTATTTCTTTTTCTTATTTATTTATTTTTTATTTTTGACAAAAGGGAGAAAGAGGGGAGAGAGATGGTTGGATGCAGGTGTGGAGAGTTGGTGGTGGGGACAAAATAAAGCAGCCAGAATTAATTATATCATGTTGGGCAAGAATGAATTAAGTAAGCCCTTTTTTTTTTTTTTTTGGAGAGGTTTGTACTATAGGGTATGTGCACTCGCCAGAAAGACAGAGACAGAGAGACGGAAAGTGAGAAATCACCCCCCAGGGGGGGATGGCCATGCCGCAATCCCTTCTCCTCCATTCTCTTCTTGGGATCTTAGGCACACATGCACATGTCCCCGGTGTGATTTTAAGCCACCGGGTCCGGGACTCGTACTGTGATCAACTACATGGGAGTCTAGTGACATAGCCATTACACCAACTGCTGGTCCCGACACCTTTTTTTTCTTTTTGAATTGCCAAAGGGCACGTGCACTAGTGGAGAGAGAGAGCAACCCTCCAACAATGGGGTGTGGTCACACAACCATCTCTTTTCCTCCACTTCTCCTCCTCATCAGGATTTGGGGCGCACATGCACAGGTACTCAGCATGTTTTTCAAGCTGCCAGGGCCAAGATTCAAATTGCAGTTGGTCATGTGGAATCTGGCTTCCCCAACCTACACCTGTTACAGGGCCAGGCCAGGGATGTCTTCTTTTAAGAGTAAAAAGAGGAATAAAAATAAGAGTAAAAAGAGAAATTCAGTAGGGAGTATTTGAAGGAAAAAACTAGAAGACAATGAGTTTCTTTCATGGGCAGAATGTCCAACAAACCAGTTCTATTCAAACCATTAGCTGCAGGTCATTCAGTGGCATGGTGGAATGGCACCGGATCCCACATGATTGACAGCATGGCTCGAGTCCAAGACCCAGTGTCTTGAAAACATGCTGGACATGCGTGCACGTGCGCCCAGCATTTCAGAAGGAGGGAGAAATGAAGACGGGTTGAGGGGTGACTAACCCCCATGTGTGTGAGGGGTGCTTTCTTTCTCTCTTTTTCTTACCTCCTGGTGAGTATATATATTCTCAGGCAAGGCATTAAAAAAATTTTTTTTAATTAGCAGCATTTTTATTATGCCTATTTAAGGAAGGTGCAATTAAGAGGAGGCTGGAGGGGCCAGCAGGTGGCATGGTGATTGCTGCTCTGGACTCCCACATGGCAGACTACAGTTCAAGTCCTGGACCTGGCAGCTTGAGAGTCGTGCCAGGTGTGTACGTGTGGGTGCCCAAAATCCCAGGAGGAGGATGGAGAAGGGATTGCAGTATATGAGCATCCCCCTCAGGGGGTTATTTCTCACTTTCCCTCTCACTGTCTCTCTCTGGTGAGTGCATGAGCCCTATGACAAAAACATAAAAAAACTTAGAAGAAAAAAAGACGGAAAGAGCCATTGCCATTTGGGGTAAAAGCCCATATATATGATTTTTGTATAAATTTTCCTTTCTGAATCATTCTGGAATCTAGCCTTTCATGGTGCTACCAAATGGGCTTGAGCAGATAAATAAAATATTCCAAGGACTGTCAAGCAGGACCAGCATGAGGGAAAACGGGGGCTGCTGTTGTAGTTACGCAGGTTGGCCACTAGATAGCGCTTCTGTTCCAGTGAGGCAAAATCCAAACCAAGCAACCGCGCTTTCCGTGGTTTAAATAGGACGCCACTGACGGAAATCATTTTTAAGCCTCCTGAAAGGCTATTGGAAGAGAAGTACAGGTGTTCATTAGGCAGCTTGGCATGAGTACGATCTAGAGAATGCCTACTTTTCATATGAAGAATTTCTGTTACTACACAAGGGAATAAAAACTAAATTGGCATTTTGAGATATCATGTCATACCCATTGTAATGGCTAGCATATATTTTAGAAAAATAACAAAGGAAACGTTAACAAGCAAGGTTGAGGATGTAGGAAAATGAGAGCCCTGACTTGGAGCTGGTGGGAATTTAAAATGACACAGCCACTCTGAAGTTTGGCAGTTCTTCAGCAAATTAAAAACCTAGAATTACCATATGATCCAGCAATTCCACTCCTAGCTATATACCCAAAAGAAAAGAAAGCAGAGAATCAAAAAGATACTTATTTTCCAGCGTGCATTCCAAAGGTGTAAACAACCCCACTGTTCACCAACAGAGATTTGATAAAATGTGGTAATACATAGAGTGGGATGTTATTCGGTTATGACAAGGTGTGAGGTTCTGACACATGTTACAACGGGAATGAATCCTGAAAACCTTATGCGAAGTGAAATAAGCCAGATACCAAAGGAGAAATAGTGTATACTTTCACTTACATGAGGTACCTAAAATAGACAAATTCACAGAAAGTAAAATAGAGGTTAAGAAAGGAAAATAGGGACTAGCAGATGGCATAGCAGTTACATCACTGGACTCCCACATGGTCAACCACAGTTCGATTCCTGGACCCGGTGGCTTGAAAATCATGCTGGACCTGTGTGCATGCAGGCCTAAGATCCTGGGAGGAGAAGGAATTGCAGCATGGCTGTCCCCCCTGGGGGGGTGATTTCTCACTTTATCTCTCACTGTCTCTGTTTCTGTCTCTCTCCCTCTGGTGAGCACAGGCACCCTAAGGCAAAAACTTCTTAAAAAAAAGTAGAATTAAATTTTTCAGGGATTGGGAGGAGGAAAGAAATGGGGTTCGTTGTTTAATAGGTACAGAATCTCTTTGAGATGGTGAGAATGTTCTGGAAACGGATACTGGTCATGGTTGCACACTACTGTGAATGTACTTCATATCACTGCATTTAAAAATCCTTAAAAGGAAAAAGTATTTTATTTATTTATTTATTTAGCCTTAGAGAGATTTTTGCTATAGGGTGTGTGTACTTGCCAGAGAGACAGAGAGACAGAAAGTGAGAAATCCCCCCCAGGGGGGATGGCCATGCCGCAATCCCTTCTCCTCCATTCTCCTCTCGGAATTTTGGACATGCACACACATGCACCTGCCATGAGTTTGAAGCTGCCAGATCCAGGACTTGAACCACAGTCGACTGTGTGAGAGTCCAGTGACATAACCTCTATGCCATCCCCGAAAGTGTTATATATTTTAACGTAGTCCAGAAAACAAGTAAGTAGGACTATGCCCTCTGGTACTCACTCTTGTCTAAGAGAACTGCTCCCGAAATTTTATTTATTAGCTAATTTACAGTTGGACTTAAAGGCTTAGAACCTGGGACCAGCAGTTAGCTTAATGCTATGTCACTGGACTCCCACGTAGTCGACCGCGGTTCGCGTCCTGGACTCAGTGGCTTAAAACTCATGCCGGGCGCGGGTCCGTGCATGCCCAAGATCCCGAGAGGAGAATGGAGGAGAAGGGATTGCGGCATGGCCATCCCCCCTGGGGGGGATTTCTCACTTTCTGTCTCTCTGTCTCTGTCTGTCTGGTGAGCGCACATGCCCTATAGCAAAAATCTCTTAAAAAAAAAAAAAAAAAAAGAACCAGAAATACAAATTGTTTCAAACATGTGAAAAGATGGTCAACTAACACTATACTAAGATGGCATTTTTTTTTTCACCTATCAGGTTGGCAAAGACAACACATTTGAATAACATGCTAGATTAGTGAAGGTGAAAAAGAGACACCATCGGGAACTAGCAGTTAGCGTAATGGCTGTCGCTGGACTCCCACGGAGTCGACAGCGGTTCGTGTCCCGGACCCGGTGGCTTAAAACTCACGCCGGGCGCGTGTGCGTGCGTGCCCAAGATCCCGAGAGGAGAATGGAGGAGAAGGGATTGCAGTGAAAATCTCTCCAGGAAAAAAAAAAAAAAAAGAAAAAGAAAAAAAGAGACGCCATCATAAATTTCTAGCAGGACTATAAAATAGTATGGTCGTTCTGGAGGACAATTTAATATCTATCAAACTATACAAAGCAGATTCTTTGACCCATCAAAATCACTCATAACATTTTATTCTCGAGATAAGCTTGCATATTTGTGAAATGATGTGTAGAAAGGTTACTCTTTGCAGCATTGTTTGACATAGCAATACCTTAGAACCAACATAAACGGATTAAAGTAAGTTTGATAAAAACACACAATGGAATCCAATGCAGCCATTAGAAAGGAATAAATAGTTCTCTAGGTAGTAATATGATTACTATATATATATATTTTCTTTTTCTTTTCTTTTTATTTTTTGAGAGGTTTTCACTATAGGATGCGTGCTCTCGCCAGACACAGAGAGAGAGAGACATAGAGACAGAAAGCGAGAAATCACCCCCCCGGGGGGATGATCACGCCGCAATCCCTTCTCCTCCATTCTCCTCTCAGGATCTCGGGCAAGCACGCACACGTGCCCGGCGTGAGTTTTAAGCCACCGGGTCCAGGACGCGAACCATGGTCGACTATGTGGGAGTCCAGTGACATAGCCATTATGCTAACTGCTGGTTCCCATGATATGCACTTTCTATGAACCTTTTGAAGACTCCTTCATATCAACATATACTTGTTATATAATAAAAAATCTTTGGGGATAATCACATGAAAATTGCTTATTAATGCCTTCATGAAGAGGAATTGGTAGGCTTGGCAGTGTAAGGGGGGGTATTCTCTCTGGAGTTAAGTTTTACATTTTAAATTATGTAAATATACTTGCCTATAAATGAATAAAGAAATTGGAAAGCATTATGACAAACCCAAAAGATTTCATTCTCAGCTAGTTGTATGGGTTAAAAAAAGGGGGGAAGAGGAGAGAAATACAATATTTTACATAGTAATGATATTGACATTGATCATCATAACAGATAATGTTTATTTTTTAAAAAATTTAAAAAAGAATTATTTATTTAATTTTGAAGTTTATTCATTCACTTATTTATTTATTTATTTAATTTTTTAATTTAACCAGAGAGAGACAGAGACAGAGGAAGGGAGAAAGCAAGCCACCAGTTCTGGGACTCAAACCATAGTCAGTCATGTGGGAGTGTCCAGTGCCTTAACCACCATGCCACCCGCTGGTCCCCAGACAATGTTTATTAAGTGCTTTCCAGATTCCAAGTCTTGGTTACAAAACATATTTGTCTTGTGGCAGGGCCACAGAATGGGCTCCTCAAAATTATCCTTAAGAATAGCTGATGGAGAACCAGCAGGTGGCATGGTGGTTAGGGAGGTAGACACTCCCACATGGCCGACCACAGTTTGAGACTCAGACCTGGTGGCTGACTTGCTTCCTCACTTTCCCTCACTCTTTCTGTGTCTTTCTCTGGTCAAATTAAACTAGTAGAATGAATAAATAAAAATAAAGTTTAAAAAAATTCTTAAAAAGTCTACCTTTTAAAAAAAGGGAACAGCTGATGGAAATCAGGTGCCTAAGGTTCCTATTTTATAACTGGTTGAGTATTCTAAAATGCTTCTGAAGTCAGTGGGCTGAAGAATTACAGGGATGTTTTTCAATGTATAACATTTTGAAGAAACATAATTAATATCCCCGAGCATTGAGGAAAATCATCTAGAATCAAATGGCAGGGAGGCTAATTGCCATTTACTGGAGTTTTGAAAATTTAGCTTTCCTTGTTAAAAGCTTTGTCTAAGGTCAAAGAAGAAAAAAAAAAAAAAAGCCTAGCTAGGAAATCATTCATTCAAACTAAGATAAAGCGTTTGGAAAATGACGAGGCCAGAATAAAAGTTCTAGCAATCAGTTAAAATTGCCGTAACATTTAAAATCTGGAAAATGTATTTTGGTTAGTTTGCAAGCTCTGCTTCTTTCTTTCTTTATTTTAAAATTTATTTTTTAAAAATAATTATTTTGTTGAACTTTATTTATTTATTTATTTTAATTTGACTGAGAAGAACAGAGAGAGAGAGA
>NW_006159813.1:2569861-2594632 GCF_000334495.1 Tupaia belangeri chinensis
AAAGAGAGAAAGTAGCCGCCAGGTCTGGGACTCGAACTGCAGTCGGCCATGTGGGAGTCCACCACACCACCTGTCGGCCCCATAGCTCTGCTTATTTAAATAAAGCATATTTAATGTATGCATTGGAAATGTTCACATCCTACAGTTATATCAGGTAGTTCTCAATTCAGGGTGATTTTGTCCTGCAGGAGGACATTTGCAATGTCTAGGGACATGTTTGGTTATCATGATGGGGGGCAGTGTGTGCTAGCGGGCGGAGGCCAGGCATACTGCACAGGACAGAGCCTCACGACAAGGAATTATCTAGGCCTGCATGTCAGTAGAGCTGAGGGTGAGAACCTCTGAGTTATAGATAGTGTTTCACTGGCTTTGGAATTTTATTTTTTACTTAAAAAAAAAAAATGGAAGTATCATCCACATACCATAAAGTTTACCACCTGTGAGTGGATAATTAAGCTTTTTAAAAATATATTTACAAGGTGATGTAACCATTACTGCTATCTAATTTCAGAAGATTAAAAAAATTTGCTCTAGGGCACGTGCACTCACCAGAGAGAGAGAGAGAGAGAGAGAAAGAGAGAGAGAGATAGAGAGATAGACAGAGACAGTGAGAGGGAAAGCAAGAAATCACTCCCCGGAGGGATGGCCACATTGCAATCCCTTCTCCCCCAAACTCCTTCCAGGATCTTGGGCATGCACACATACATACCTGGTGTGAGTTTCAACTGGGTGGGGGACTCCAACCGCAGTTGGCCATGTGGGAGTCCAGTGACAAAACCACTACGCCATCTGCTGGTCCCCTTCCTTCCTTCCTTCCTTCCTTCCTTCCTTCCTTCCTTCCTTCCTTCCTTTCTTTCTTTTTCTTCCTTTTTTTTGGTGGGGGGGAGAGGTTTTTGCTATAGGGCGTGTGCGCTCGTCAGAAAGACAGAGAGAGACAGAGAGACAGAAAGTGAGAAATCACCCCCCAGGGGATATAGCCATGTTGTAATCCCTTCTCTGTTCTCCTCTTGGGATTTTGGGCATGCACTGGACCCATGGGGGTCCAGTGTTAGTTTTAAGCTGCCAGGTCTGGGATTCTGACTGTGGTTGACTATGTGGGAGTCCAGCAACATAGCCATTACGCCATCTGCTGGTCCCCTGGCATGATTTTCAAGCCACCAGGTCCAGGACTTGAACTGCAGTTGCCCATGTGGGAGTCCAGCAACGTAACCATTATGCCATCTGCTGGCCCCCAGCTTCCCTATTCTTCCCTATTCTGAACGTTCCGCTGAGTCTTGCTGTCCTTCCCTGTCTATTTAAGGTGCTTTGGCATTTATTTACTTGTGCTATCTCTCAGCTGAATGCTCTGAGGATAATCACATTTTCTTATTTTCAAGTTCCAAGTGGGGCTGTTTTTGTCATCATCCTTTTTCTTACCAGAGCCCCACTGTGCCCTCGACTACCACAGGAAACTTTTCACTGCCTTTTTTTTTTTTTTTTTTTGGCACTTGTTTGCTTACATCTTCATTTTCCTACCACACTTGAGTTTTCAAGAACAGACTAAGGGGGCCAGCAGGTGGCATGGTTGTTAAAGTGCTGGACTCCCACATGGCCAACCATGCTTCAAGTCCCGGACCTGGTGGCTTGAAGCTCACACTGGGTGCATGTGTGTGTGTGTGCCCAAAATGCCAGGAGGAGGATGAAGGTGAAGGGACTGCAGTGTGGTGATCCCCACAGAGGGTGATTTCTCACTTTCCCTCTCACTGTCTCTCTCTGTCTCTCCAGCAAGAGCATGTGCCCTATGGCAATAAATAAATAAATAAAAACAAAACTTAAAAAAAAATAAAAAAGACGGAGAAGATATCTTTTGAAAAAAGTTTATTTATTTATTTATTTATTTATTTATTTTTTGCTACAGGATGTGTGCACTTGCCAGAAAGACAGAGAGAGACAGAGAGACAGAAAGTGAGAAATCAGCCCCCAGGGGGGATGGCCATGCGGCAATCCCTTCTCTTCCATTCTCCTCTCGGGATCTTGGGCATGCACACACACGGCCTGATGTGAGTTTAAGCCACTGGGTCCAGTACTTGAACCGGGGTCGACTACATGGGAGTCCAGCGACTTAGCCATTAGGCCAACTGCTGGTCCCTATTTATTTACTATTATTATTATTATTCAATTTGATGAGAGGAAGAGAGAGAAAACAAGCTGCCAGGTCTGGACTCGAACTGTGGTCAGCCATGTGGGAGTCCAGTACTTTAACCACCACGCCACCTGATGGCCCTAAGAAGGTGTCTTTTTCATGTTGGTACCTGAGGACTTGGTACAATAAATGCTTATTGAATATATAAACGGTGATTGCAAGAACAGTATGATATACTAGACTTGTTATGATACTATTCTTCCAGAATCCCCATCACAATAAACATGGATTCATGCTTAGTAAATAACAGGTCACTGATTTGGATTGTGCAAGAGCAAACATAAGGTCTCAGCTTCCTTGTCAGGCAATAGTTTGTATTTTTGGAATTATTTTTATTTCACTTTATTTATTATTATTTTAAATTTTTATTATTCTTTTAAATTTTACCAGAGAGAGACAGAGAGAGGGAAAATGAGAAAGCAAGCTGCCAGGTCCATATTGGAACCGTGGCCAGTCATGTGGGAGTCCAATGCTTTAACCACCACGCCCCCTGCTGGCCCCTGTTTTGGTTTTTAATTTGCTATAGGGCATGTGTGCATACTAGCACTTGATGAAGAGAGAGAAAGTGAGAAAACTCCCATAAGGAGAATAATCATGCCAAAATTCCTTCTCCATTCTCCTCTGGGGATTTTGAGAATGCACACATGCATGCACATGTGCCTAGTGGGATTTTTTTTCAAGCTGCTGGGTCTGGGACTCAAACGCCCAACTGGCCATGTGGGTATCCAGCCGCCTTAACCACCACGCCATCGCCTGGCCCATCAGTCCAGTTTGAATGCATTTTTTTCTGTTTGGCATTATCTTACCCTTTAGTATCCGCACAGTCACTGTTGATCCCTTCTTGTGATCTTTCCTACAAACTTCCTGTGCAGTTATTATTCCTCAAAGGAAATTGATGGAGTTAATTTTTCTGTTTGTTTCATGTTTCCTCATTTATTTTATTTGTTGTTTATTCCCTATCTTATTCCACAAAGTATTTGCAGAGGCCAGTAATTGTTCTAATGGGAAATTAGTAAATCCATCCTAAAGTGAGGCTGGATTTCAGGCAGTGCAAAACGATGCTGTTAACACTGCATTCTAATTTAGGATGAAGTTCCAAGGTTCCAGTAAAAGGTTTCCATTTGTGATACCTGGAAACTAATAGGTTTAGCTGCACAAGAAAAGTCAGCAGAAGCATTGACTAGAGATAGGCATTCCTAGCTCTTCTGAAGTTTTTATTATCAAGTCGATAACTGGCTTCAATAGTCTGTCGCTTACTTTGCATTGCCTCTCAAACTTGGAATCCCTAAGCTTTGGTTAACCTCTTCATGTCATTAGAAGCATTTATTTATTTATTTACTGAGAGGTTTTTGGTATAGGATGCGTGCGCTCACCAGAAAGACAGAGACAGAGAGACAGAAAATGAGAAACCACCCCCGGGGGGGAGGATGGCCACACCGCAATCCCTTCTCCTCTATTCTCCTCTGGGGATCTTGGGCACACATGCACATGAGCCCGGCATGAGTTTAAGCCACTGGGTCCGGGACTCAAACGGCGGTTGACTACATGGGAATCCAGCGCCATAGCCATTACGCTAACCGCTGGTCCTGAAGCATTTATTTTTATATATTTTCCTGGAGCAGCCCTTGCAACAGGACCAAAAGTAGGAGCTAGGAGAATTTCTTTTTTTCCCCCTCTTCTTTTCTTTTAATTTTTTTTTTTCCTATAGGATGCATGTTCTTGCAGGAGAGAGAGAGAGAGAGAGGAGGGAGGGAGAGAGAGAAATGAGAAAGTACTCCTTGGGAGGATGACTACACCACAATCCTTTCTCCTCCTTTCTCCTGTTGGGGTTATGAGCATATATGCACATGTGCCTGACATGATTTTCAAGCTGTGGTGTCCAGGACTTCAACTGCACAGTTGGCCATGTGAGATCCAGCTGCCTTAACCACCATGCCACCAATTGGCTCAAGGGAGAATTTCTAATACCTTCTGAGGAGATTTTGTGTAGAGGAAAGGATCTTGGAGTCAGTCCAGGTGTTTCAAACCCAGCTCCACCACCTAAAGCACCCGGATCCAGAATTAGCCATTTCACCTCTCTTGGGTTCAGCTTTCTCATTTGTAAAAAAAAATGTTTTGTATAGTTCTTCCCTTTTAGGGCAG
This sequence comes from Tupaia belangeri chinensis, assembly GCF_000334495.1. Lineage (NCBI taxonomy): Eukaryota > Metazoa > Chordata > Mammalia > Scandentia > Tupaiidae > Tupaia > Tupaia belangeri. The sequence continues at coordinate 2,574,186 of NW_006159813.1, forward strand.
TGGAAAGGATTAAATGAGATAAGGTGTTAAATAAAAAAGGCAGGGGAGTTCAATAAATAGTTGCTATCATTATTGTGCTGGGAACAAGAAGCATATGATGTTAAGAAATACATATTAAGCAAGTGTGTGGTTTTGGTTTTGTGCTGATGCTGTGTGTGTGTGTGTGATAACATATCTCTAGTTTTATATAGTGTAGGGATTAGAAGAGTACAGAAATGATCGCTTCTCCCCTTTAAAGTTTTTTATACATGTAAATACAACACACACACACACACACACACACACACACACACACGATGTGATCATTACAAAACAATGTCCATATTATTAGCACCTATGTTAAGAAATAGATCCTAGCAACACCTTAATACTCTAAAAGGCCTCCATCCCAAACTCAGGTAATTGGTTTAATTGGCTTTTGTTTTATTTTTCTTAAGTTTCTTTCATGAGAGATTGAGAGAGGAAAACAGGTACCCTTGACACCACAGGGTTTTGTCACACTGTGATCTGCAATCCTCCCCCACTGCCAACCAGCCAGGATCACACTGCACAGACCTAGCATGTCTCAAGCCCGCTAGGGGATCTGAACACTGGTTTTCCATGTGTCTCCAGAATTGCAGAATGACGCACTAGCACCTGTCCCATGCAGCTGGGCCTGACTTTTGCTTTATATTTTTTCCATTTGTATGTCTAGTTCTCATCAAACAACATTGCTTTGTTTTGCCTGCTTTTGAAATTTATATTAAAGGAATCATTCTTTATTGTCTGGCTTCCTCCACTCGGCATTGTTTTGAGACTCATTATGCCACTGTGGTTAGCTTTCTTTTCTCTGCTGTATGAAAACACTGCAGTGTAAAATTTTATCCTTTCTACTGCTGATAGACATTTGGGTTGCTTCCAGTATTTTGCCGTTATGTTGTACAACAGGATTTTGTGTCGTGTATTCTTGCACAGTTCTCCTGGTGTGCTACATAACTAGGAGGTAGTAGTTTCTCTGCCAGGAACAGTTATAGAATGCTCAGATCTTCCATGTTAGTAAACATCGCCAAAACTCTTTTCCAAAGACGTACCAATTTGCACCTCCATCAGCTATGCATGGGTGTGTATAGCTCTCTATTTTTGCAAATACTGTCAGGTCTCTTTCTCTCCCCTACTCTGAGTGTGTATTATAGTCTCTCATTGTGGTTTTATTTTTCATATTTCCCGATTACGAATAAGATTGCACTTTTCCTACACGCGTTGGTCATTTGGATCTCCTCTTTGATTAAGTGCCTGTTTAAGTATCTTGCCTTTAATTCAGCTTTAAAACGTCATTTCAGGTGGTCTCAATGACCATCACCGACTCGTACAGTCGGAGATGCAGGGAGATTCAACGATAGAGGTTTGACATTCACACGTTGCTGTTTCAGCTGTGCAGAGAGCCCCTGGGATTCCCAAAGTAAGAAATACCTCTACTTTGGCCGTGTGAAAGGGACAGGAAGACCAAAGCGGCATGGCTGCCTTCCTCCTCGTAGGTGGCCTTAGGAGTAGAGGACAGCGCCCAGGCGACCTCCCCAAGGAATACTAAACAATCAGGCGTCCCTAAACACTGCATCCCGCTTAACCGCCAATTTCAAACTTCCAGGACCTGCCCTGCCCTGCCGGTTTTCCCTTCTCCTTTCCCATTGGCCGCGAGTTAAAGGAAAGAACAATTTGATTGGTCTTCCTCTTAACTTCCCTCTTCCCTTTAAGGACTTGGGCGGGGCCTGGTTGGGTCTCAGCTGTCCATCTAGGAACGGGAACGTTGATTGGTCTATGTACGTCAGAGCCCCGCCCATGCCGTTCCCCAGGTTCAAACGCGGTGGCGGGAGGCGCGGGGCGGAGCAGAGCACCGACCGGCGGGGTCCCCTGAGCGTGAGTTTAAACCTCCACTCCATTATTGTCCCCCACCTAGCTCTGCAAGGCCTTGGGGAGGGCGGCCTCCGTCTCGTCCAAAGTCGGTTTTCACTTCCACAGAGGGAGGGCAGGGCTGCGGAGGCCGGGGCGGGGGGGTCTTCGCGGGCTGGCGGTGCTGGGGCCGGCGCCCAGTCAGAACCAGAGGGTCTGCGGGATGGTGTCCCGGGCGGAAGGGCCTGCCTCTGTCCACCCCGCAGAGTCCTGTGTGCGTTAGGGTCTGTTCCGGTCAGCGTCCACTGCGTTATTCTGTCGAGTGGAGTCCGCGTAACCTTAACAACGTACCTGACCTCTGTTTCAGGGTCTTCATTCTCTCGGAGCCCTCTCGCTCACCCTCTGCTTTCCCCTTCTTCCACTCAGCTCCAGCATTCTGGCCTTCCTGCCATACCGTTGGAGAGGCCAGATCTTTCCGCAGGTTCAATGACTTATGTGTCCCCTCTGCCAAGGCTACTAGGCTTTGATCAGATATCAGCAAGGCTTGTGGGTCACCACCTATGAGGGCTTGCTTCACACGTGACCTTCTCAGTGATCTGACCACACTGTCAAAAATGGTACTGCTTCCTCCGCCCCACCTCAAAGGCACTTGCCTTATTGTTTTTTTTTTTATCCCCGTAGGACTTCCTGCCTACTGACACTGTAGTTTGCTTATTTCAGTCATTCATTCAATAACTTATCTAATTGCACCTAGTGTGTGCCAGATGGTGTGTCTCCACTGTGTGGGGACAAAAATCCCTACCCCTGCTGGGACCAGCAGTTAGGGTAATGGCTATGTCGCTGGACTCCCACGTAGTTGACCACGGTTCGCGTCCTGGACCCGGTGGCTTAAAACTCACGCCGGGTGCGTGTGCGTGCGTGCCCAAGATCCCCAGAGGAGAATGGAGGAGAAGGGATTGTGGGGTGGCCATCCCCCCGGGGGGTGATTTCTCGCTTTCTGTCTCCCTGTCTCTCTCTCTGTCTCCTGAGCGCATGCGCCCTGTAGCGAAAACCTCTCAAAAAAAAAAAAAAATCCCTACCCCTGTGGAGCATATATTCTAAGGCGGCTAGATGATAAATAGATGTATAGTAAGAGAGTATGCCAGAGAAGTGTATCATCTTCAGTAACACCGAGTTCAAATAAGATTTTTTAAAAAAATTGTCCAAGGGTGCATGCTCGCTCAAAAGAGAGAGGGAAAAAGAATTGCCCCGTGCGTGGGACATGGTCACACCGCAGTCCTGTCTCCATTTTCCCCTCCTGTCAAGATTTTGGGCATGCATGTATATACACATGCCCTGTGTGTTTTTCAAGTTGTTCAGGCAGGTATCTGAATTCCTGGCCGAGGGAGATCTGGCTCCCTTAACCACTAGGCCATAGGCTGGATCCAAAAACAGATATTTAATACAGTGGCTAGACTGAACTTCCTGAGACTGAGGTGGTGCCTGATTTTCACCTCCTGATCCTTGATACCTTGAGGAAGTTCCCAGTCTCCCAAGCCCTTCCTGCTCAAAAGGAAGTAAGCAGAAACATTTGATCTTTTCCTGTGTCCCTTCAGCACCAGTGGGGAGATGCTGAAGTTCAAGTATGGAGCACGGAATCCAGTGGACGCTGGTGCCGCCGAGCCCATTGCCAGCCGGACCTCCAGGCTGAATCTCTTCTTCCAGGTAACTGGCTGCCTCCTCAACTCTACACAACTGCCTTTGTTTTCTTGGGACATCCTTGTCCCTCATGGAGGCTAATATTCTAGGAGAAAGCCTATTTAGCAATTTTTATTCATGATGGTTTGTGCACACACGTGAGAAAGAGAAGCACCATAGAGAAGGTCTTGTCACACCACACAGGTGGCCAGCCACCATCTGTCTCTATGCTTGGTTACCTAGCGTATGGATATTATAGCACATTCCAAATAAATACATGGTCGTAGCATGACAAGCTCCTGTGGAGCGTGCTCCTCTCTCTTGTCTGCTTGCTGTCATAATAAATAAGCTAATTAAAGAGACACATAATAAACTCTGACCTGCGATCAGTGTGGCTTAGAAGTTATGTGGGCAGCCTTTGGAGTCAGACAGACAAAATGAAGCCTGGCTCTGGCACTATCAAGCTGCATGACCTCGGGTCAGTCCTTGCCTGCCTTTATGTCTTGTCTCCGATGTAGAGTGTAAATAAGAGCCTTTACCTCTGTTATGAGGCTGGAGTAAGACACTTGGGAACATGCTGGTTCTGTCCCTGGCACATTGGAAGCCATAGCTAGTATGTAATGAGCATATCATAGCCTTTAATAAATGGATGTTTTGTCATAAGTTGGAAACATTTTGAAGTGAAATGATGAAGGGGCTATATGTGAAGTACTCCAGAAAGCTACAGTTAGAGGTGAATTATTCTTTTTTTTTTTTAGAGAGAGATTTTTGCTATAGGGCGTTTGTGCTCTCCAGAGAGATAGATAGCAAGAAATCAGCCCCCATGGGGGATGGCCATGCCACAATCCCTTCTCCATTCTTCTCTTGGGATTTTGGGCATACATGCACACATGCCCTGTGTGAGTTTCAAGCCACTGGGTCTAGTACTCAAACTGTGGTTGGCCATGTGGGAGTCTAGCGACATAACCTTCTGCTGGTCCTGAGATAGACTATTCATTTGTGGAAAACAAAACAAAACAAAACAAAACCAAAAACCAAAAAACAAACCCAAAAAAACAAAAAACTCTCATGCTTTAAATGGTGACGCCAGAACAACCTTAACTTTTGATTTGTTTCTACTCTGGTCTGTTCAGATATGTCTCAATATCTACATCAATCCTTCCCAAATATAATTACTGTTAAGTAGAAATTAGTTATTAATATAGCTAACACTATTCTACACTTAGTATTAAAATAGTTAACTTTTTTTTTTTTTTTTAAGGTTTTTGCCACAAAGATACATGTGCTTGCTGAAGAGAGACGGAGAAAGAGGGAAAGTGGGAAATCACCTCCCAGGGGTGGTGGCTGTGTTGCAGTCCTTTCTTCATTCTCCTGGGATTTGGGGCACAAATGTACATGTACTTGGTGTGATTTTTGTACTTGAACTCAAACTATGATTGGCCATGTGGGAGTCCAGCACCTTAACCACCATGCCACCTGCTGACCCCTAAAATAGTTACCATTTATAAAGGTTTACCAAGAGCTGGGTAAGTGTTAAGTGCTTTGTATGATAAAACGCTTTAATTATGATAGCATGTGCATGAGAGAGAAGTACCCTCAATAGGATGTTGTCACATGGTGATCCCATTTCCCCAGCCCTCCAGATTCTCAGGATCTTGGTCACCCGTGTGTGCACTCAGCGTGTCTCCAGGTTGACCTGGGGACCTGCTCTTGTGGTCGGCCGTGTGGCTTCCAGCACTGCAGTCCAGTACTCCATAGACTGTGCCACCTTGGCTGGGCCTATCTGATATTCGAGTGTCATTATAGCAGGAAGGATTATAATTAAACATCTAGTTCATTTCCTTTTAGTGATGAGTCCCCTCTAGCCCCTGGAAAGCGCATACTGTTTCTCCCCCCCTCACAGTACTGTTCAGTAAGGTAGCGATACAGTAGCAATGTTGTTTTCCCTTCAGGTAAGTACTTCAGATTGGGTCTCAGTTCCTCTTTTTTCTTTCTGCTCAGTGGAACTTCTCATTATGTTCTAGGTCAGTAGTTGGCAGACTTTGAGAGCATGCAAGATTTCATAAATCACTGGGTACATACACAGGTTTGCCAGCTTTTTATTTGGCCAAGTAAGGATGTGTGAGGAAAAAAAAAAAAAAAACCAGAAAGAAAATTGCATTATCTTTTGGCCCTTTTATTTCAAAAGAAAGGACATTTTTAAGAAATACCAAGAGAAGAAGAACATCATCTCAGAATAAAGGACCATTTTAAAATTGGAATACATTTGGCTGTATAAAAGAGACATCATATGGTATTCTTTTTTTTTTTTTTTTTCTTTACTCATTGCATTGCAGACTATTGAAAACTTTGTTAAGAATCAGTCCTGGTCCAGCTGCAGTGGCGTGGCATAGGTGGGAAGGTGCCACTGCATGATGCTGGAGCCATTTGGGAGGCCCAGGTTCAGATCCTGGATCCACCTAAACATGCCAGGAGTGGTGGCGTGTGCTGTAATCCTAGCTAACCAGGGGGCCTGGCTGGGGGATTGAGGCATGGCAAAACCCTGTTGAAAATACGTATTTCTGTCTTTCCTCTTTCTTTTATCTTTAGAGAGAGATTTTTGCTATAGGGTGCATGTGCTTGCCAGAGAGACAGAGAGAAACAAAGAGACAGAAAGGGAGAAATCATTCTCCAGGGAGGATGGCCATGCCACAACCCCTTTTCCATTTTCCTCTCAGGATCTTAGACACATACACACATGTACCTGGTGTGAGGTTTAAGCCACCAGGTCCCAGGCTTGAACCGTGGTCCACAATGTGGGAGTCCAGTGATGTAATCATTACACCATCTGCTGGTTCCACTGTTGCCAGAGTTTTTCTTTCTTTCTTTCTTTATTTATTTAGAGATTTTTGCTATGGGGCATGTGTGCTTGCTGCAGAAACAGAGAGAGACAGAACGCGAGAAATCACCCCCAAAGTGATGGCCACGCAGCTCTCCCTTCTCCTTCATTTTCCTCTCAGGATCTGGGGCACACATGCACACGTGCCCGGCATGAGTTTTAAGCTGCTGGTCCAGAACTTGAACTGCTGTCAATGATATGGGAGTCCAGTGACGTAACCATTATGCCATCTGCTGGTCCCAGCTGCCAGGCTTTTTAAATGGTCCACTGTGAACTGGCTTAGCGTCACTCGTGTCACATTCTGTTGGTTGAAGGGAGCCTCAGAGAGAGCACAGAGTCTCTCTGGGAGGAGGAGTAGACCGTAGGTCTTGAAAGGAGAAGTGGCATATTCCTACAGAGTTGGAGGACCTGTTGGTGGCCCCCTGTGGATAGACTGCCACATGATCCATGGCCTGGCATATGAGAATCATTGCTCTTGATGAGGGGTTGCAACCTCATGTTTTTGGGGGCCAGGCAGTGAGTATGAGTGAGTCAAATGAACCAGGTGGAAGACCGGGAGTGAGGTCTGCAACCAACTCCCGAAAACATTTGCTACCAAGAGGGGCCGTATTACTCAGCTCCAGCTCAGCGTCACCAGGCAGGCGTGTGGGCAGCGTGGCTATATCCGCTGGTGTTTCAGGAGAAGCCAGACGTTCCATTTTTATTTTTATTTTTTTTGCAAAATCTGATTTTTAAAATATTGGCAGATAGTTCAAATTATTTTAAACACCACCGGCCAAACAAAACACGTCTGTGGGCTAGATACATTCTGCCAGTTTGTAAGTGTCGTTCCAGATCATGAATAAATTCGGCTTCGTGATAGTCACTCCATTCATCCTACTCTTGATTGTTCGAATGAATTCCAGCAACTGAGTTCTATTAACAAACCTCTGGTCATCCGTGAGCGAAGTGGCAATAATTGTTTCCTCTTGTAGGCACGTGTCGGAACCAGCCGAATCAAGAATAAATGTTCCCACTAGCCGCAGACTGTAACAAATGAAGGATCTTCTCGTATTGTATCATTCTTGGGAGATTTTTTTTTTTTCTTTTCAGGTGATAGAAATGGAATTGTACCAGAGATAACTTAATGGCTGTTAATTGATGCGGCTTTAAAGAAGGAAGCCAAGTGGATTGTGCTGCTAACGTCATGAGCAGTTAGTTGAGTTGGTGGCTTGTAATTTACTCTGTGTGGATGTTATTGATCAAAGCTTTTCATTATTGACAGTGTCTCCATCTGCTGTTTGCCGTTTTTAGGGGAAACCACCCTTTATGACTCAACAGCAGATGGCTCCTCTTTCCCGGGAAGGGGTATTAGACGCCCTCTTTGTTCTCTTTGAAGAATGCAGTCAGCCTGCCCTGATGAAGATTAAGCATGTGAGCAACTTTGTCCGGAAATGTAAGTCTGGGGAACTTGTTCTTGAAAGCTGTCTTGATAGAGACAACTAGAAGGATGCCAAAGGTAGATTGAGTTGGTGGCTGCTGGTCGTGGGTCAGAACCAGTCTGAATGAGACAGACACAGGTTTAAGTTCAGATGATGCTTGTTGTCGCTGGGAGACCAGGGGAAGTCAGACTGCTTAGTTGCAAGTGACAGAAACTCAATTCCAAGACTGATTTATTGGCTTTTATGAACCTGAAGAATCTGAGGATAAGTCAAGTTAGGCATACCTGGTTCTAGGAACTTTAACGATGTCTTCTGGCCCCATGTTACACTTACTCAGGGCTGACTTATCCCTTAGGCATGGTAGGCACAGTGCTTAGGATCCATGATAAATTCAGTTTGACAATACATTTAATTTGCTTTAATTAGCTTTCATTTAATTTTATTTTAAAATCATAAGAAAGAATTGGCCTTGTAGCACAGTGGTTAAGGGAACTGGGTCCCTCATAGATGACCGTGATTTGAATCCTGGTCCTGGCGACTTGAAAAACATGCTGGATCTGCATATGTATGTGCCTAAAATCCCGATAGGAAGAGGGGATGGAGGGAAAAGGATTATGGGGTGACTCTACCCCATTGGAAGGTGCTCTTTCTTGCTCGCTTTCTCTCTGGAGAGCACTCTCTGTATATTCTTAGTGGATGTTACCCAATGATGATGACCATGAACCTCAACCATGTTTAATATATTATGTATCTTTAAAATGTACTTAAGATATTTGTTCAGCATTTTGTATTTGTTTGCATAAGCTTCTTTTCTTGAATATTTAAATCTTCAAGTAGGGAGTAGGAGGGGAAGGAGATTACGAGACTAGTTTACTGAACCATCTCTGGGCACCTTCATTAGTATTGAGGCTATTCTCTGGTTACTTAGAAGACGTGAATCATTTAGAATCATTCAGTAATCAGGGGTTAAGTTTTGTGGAATAAAGATTTTTTTTTTTTTCTAATAGAGCTCTCTTCCAGAAAACCATTTCATGTTTTTGAAGAGGCTTCCTGGGGAGTACTATTAAGAGGCTGTGATTGAAAATTGGTGATTACATTAATTTTATTTATTTATTTTTTTTATGACAGTGTATGAGTGTGTGTGTTTGCGTGTGTGTGTGAGAGAGAAGAGGGGAGAGAGAGACAGAGAAAGTCGCACCTTCATCGGGGTCCTGTCATGCTGCAGTCCCTTTTCCCCACCCCTTCTAGCTTCTCAGGATCTTGGGTATCTGCATGCATATACCTGGTTGTGTTTCCAGGCTGACTTGAGGATGGGAACTGTGGTTGGCCATGTGGCTTCCAGCACTGCGGTATGCAGTGCATCACCTGGTGGGGCCTTTCCCCCCCCCCCTTTGAGTTTCTGTTTTAGAATAAAAGTTTTATTTTCCCATGAGAAGAATGGTTCATTAGCTGCTATAGTCCAGATTTCTTTTTTTTGGAGAGGTTTTTACTATAGGGTGCATGCGCTCGCCAGAAAGACAGAGAGAGACAGGGAGACAGAAAGCAAGAAATCACCTCCCGGGGGGATGGCCACGCTGCAATCCCTTCTTCTCCATTCTCCTCTCGGGATCTTGGGCATGCACTCACATGCACCTGGCGTGAGTTTAAGCCGCTGGATCTGGGACTTGAACCGTGGTCGACTACATGGAAGTCCAGTGACATAGCCATTACGCCAACTGCTGGTCCCTATAGTCCAGATTTCTTGAGTTCCCATAGGGGAGAGTGTTCTTTGGGGACTGTCAGAGGAAATGGAACAGAGAGTATGTAGAGCTCTGAAGCTGTAACTGTAGTTGAAATGCCCCTAACTTGGCCCAAGGGACGGGAGGGAATGAGCATTTGGGAATCAGGGATGGGAGTGTTGTCCTTTCTAGTCACTCTTGTATTTTCAGTGCCTAGAACAGTGTCTCACATATATTAGGTGCTTGTGTAAAAATATATAGTGTCAGGCCACAGTGGCACAGGCATCACTGAATGATATTGGAGACGGGAGGCCAACATTGACCTGGATATGGTGGGCCTGCCCCTGCCCGCCCATGATCTTGTCTGAGAGGCTCGGGGAAGGATTGTGGCATGGCAAGACTCTGTCAAAGATGTCTTTTTTTCTTTCTTTTGAAATACATAAAACATTGATTTTATGTTATTAAAGTCAGTTATTATTTTATTTTATTAAAGCCAATTATTATTTTACTAATACATTATTATAAATAATAATTATATTCTAAGCAATATTTTAATAAAATAAAATAATTATACATTTATAAATCAATGATAAATAATTTTATTAATAAAATCACAATAACATGTGTGATATTAAAACATTTGTGGAAAAGTATTGAAAATTATTGAGGTTGGGCTGTTCTTGACAATTTGACAGTATCTGAAATTTTACCCTCTTTCAACTACATCCATTGTAGGCAAAACCTATATTTCATATTAGTGCTCATGGGCAAATGATAACTTTTGAGAAGTTTTTTTTTTTCCTTTTCCTTTCTTAATTACAAACAAAGTTAAATATATAAGGTTAAACATCACGTCTTGGGGCAGGATAATGGCGCAGTGGTAAAATGCAGTGCTCTGTACGGCTCACCCATGTGGGAAGGTTCTGGGTTTATGTCTGGAGACTTTGCAAAATATGCCAGGCATGCTCATACTCATGTATCCAGGCCAGCTGAGATTGAGGGTGGATTGCGGTGTTAAGACTATTGGGTGTGCGATCTCTCTCTTTTTTTTCCTGTCTCTCTAACTCACGGAAGAAGTAAATTAAAAAAAAATAGTTTCTTAATCTGTTTGAACTACTATAACAAATATTTTAGACTGGGTAATTTATAAACAAGAGAAAGTTATTGCTTACATTTTTGGAGGCTGGGAAGGTCAAGATTAGGGTACCAACAGACTCAGTTTCCAGTGAGGGCTCACCCCCTGGTTCAGAGGTCTCATATTCTTTTCTTCTTGTCTTTTTTTTTTTTTTTTTTAAAGAGATTTTTTGCTATAGGGCACATGTGCTCACTGGAGAAACAGAGAGAGAACATAAGGAATTACTCCCCGGGGGATGGCCACACTTCAATTCCTTCCCTTCCATTCTCTTCTCAGAATTTTGGACATGCATACACATGTGCCCAGTGTGAGTTTTAAGCTGCCTGGTCCTGGACTTTAACTACTGTTGACTAATGGGAGTCCAGTGACATAACTATTACGCTGTCTGCTAGTCCCCAAAGGTGACACGTTTTTGCTGTGTCCTTACATGGTAGAAGGGGTTAAACTCACTCCCTTCAGCCTCTTTTCATAACAGCATTAATCCTAGTCATGAAGGTGGATTTAATCATTTCCTCGAAGGCTCTACCTCTTAATACTATCACATTGGGGATTAAGTTTCAGCATATGAATTTTGGGGGCACACAAACATTTAGACCATAACATATCACATAATAATAGTGAGAGAAAAATCCCTCAAGAATCTTACCTGTCTGAGATAACCACTGTCATCAGTTTGGTGCATTAATTTTCAGTACCGACTGGGCTCTGAAATACATAACTAAAAGTATGTGGGGATTGAAAGGTAATGCGGTTTTAGGGTTCCAGAAGCGGCTGGTATGGAGAGGAGTTGCGAAGATTTAAAAAAAAAAATTTTTTTATAGTCATAGGCTTGAGTTTAATATCTCACCTGCTCATTTTCGTAATCCAAAAGCCTTTGGATAAAGAAGTGGAGATTTGAAATGGTTTCTCAGAATTCTGAGGAAATATCACGGTGGTTTTGCTTGCAAAGCATTTCATCTTGTGTGACAGAGACGCCTGGTAGTCCTCAGTGACAGACCGAGAGTTATTAGGTTGGATGACACTGTAGGAACTTTGGGGCTCAAGGCTTAGTAGAGAATTAAGAGACATTGGCCTTGTGTCTGAGCAGTAAGAAAAACCAAAAAGTTGCAAGCCAGCGCGTTTGGGGGAATCACTATTCAAAACCCAAATACTTGATGTGAAAGAAACTTGGAAAGGGGCAGGCGGGCAAGACAGGGCTTGGCACAGTGTGATCAGGGCAAAAAAACCAAAAAACCAAAAAACCAAAAACCATGTAGCTTTAGCTGTTGTTTCTGAGTGGTATTCGGCAAGTAGACACTCTAGCTTAATTTTTTTACGGTGGGCATGATGAAGTCATGTGGCTCCACCCTCCAATCTTGCTTGGTTCCCTGGAGGACCAATGGACGGTGTCTTCCCATGATTGGCTGAAGCAATTGGAGTGGTCTGTGGGGTGGGAAGACTCTCTGTACTGTGGAGTTCATTGTAATGCCTTTGATCCAAGAGAATTCAACTCCACCCATACCACCGACTGAAAGGGGGTGGGTAATAACAACTAAAATAGAGTGGCCGGCAGGTGGCGTGGTGTTTAAGGCGCTGGACTCCCACGTATTGACCATGGATCGAATCCTGGACCTGGAAGCTTACTTCTTCACTTTCTCTCTCTCTTGAATGCATGTGCACTATAGCTAGCTAGCTAGCAAGCAAGCAAATAAATAAATAATACATAAATATAAAAATAATTCTTAAAAAAAAAAACACCAAAAAACAATTAAAATATAGAATTGACTCGGCCCAGCCATGGTCGTTCAGGCAGTGGGGTGCCACGAATGTGATACTGGAGCCCCACAGGAGGCCTAGTCTAACAATGAGATATCCCATTAAAATCAAGAGCCTTAAAGGTGTGAATGTAAATAACCCAGACAGAGTTCTTTTTTATTTTCTCCAATCTGTCAGAGGGTATGTGCGCTCACCTGAAGAAACAGAGAGAGAGAGAGAGAGAGAGAGAGAGAGAGAGAGAGGCAGAAATCACCCTCTAATGGCGTTGTCACACTGCAGTCCCTTCTTCATCTCCCCATGCTGTGTGGAGTTTGAGCACATGCACACGTACACAGTATGCTTCCCAAGCCTCCAGGGTTGGGATTTGAACTGTGGTTGGTCATGTGAGAGCTGGCTCCCTTAACTACCAGGCCATGGGGCTGGCCCAAGCAGTGCCACGTATTAAGGCAAGGAAGGCATTACTATTATTGACACCTTCCAAGGGAGCCAAAACTTGGGCTCATGGGATAAAACTGAGCTGAGCCCACGTAGTTAGAATGGAGTGCTCTGGATGCCAGCTCCGAAGTGGATTGAAATGAAGAATCATGTTGTTTATGTCACATTCTACACCAGAACACTGCCCTGCAGCCTTCAGAGAGGAAGAAAAAGGCATGATTTGTGTCCTCTCTCCCTATTTTCTAGGTCTACGAGATTCAAATTGTAGCTACCATGGAAACTGTACTTTGGAATTTCTGGAGCCCTTAATTTTAACATAAAAACACTTTTGTGCTGATTTTATAATTATTCATGATGGATGAGAAAGTGACTAAATGTCTTTTGACAGTGAGGGAAGACATAAGAACACATTTTTTTTTTTTCTTTCACAAAGATGCATATATTTGAAGTGCTTTATTTACTGGGGATAACTCTTCCATCTTGCAGATTCCGACACCATCGCTGAGTTACAGGAGCTGCAGCCTTCGGCAAAGGACTTCGAAGTGAGAAGCCTTGTAGGTTGTGGTCACTTTGCAGAAGTGCAGGTGGTGAGAGAGAGAGCCACCGGGGACATCTATGCCATGAAAGTCATGAAGAAAAAGGCCTTGCTGGCCCAGGAGCAGGTAGGAGCATTTTAACATCATGCCTTCACCTTTCGGTACCAGAATGTTCATGGCAGAGAGAGTAATTTGCCGAATTGGCATGTAGGATCGAGCAAGTTTTCCTCTGTGACTACCGCTAATTACAGTTGTGCGGACAAAAAGGTCCCTCGTGTTTTTAGCTCTTCTCTTTGAACTGATATTGGCTAATTTTGAAGGCTCATCAATTTCCCTTGATTCCTTTATCATGTTTCTATAGTTGAATTTTATTTCAGAACCAAATTGGCTTTTTTTTTTTTTTTGGTGGGGGGAGAGGTTTTTGCTATAGGGCATGTGTACTCACCATAAAGACAGAGAGAGACAGAGAGATAGAAGGAGAGAAATCCCCCGCCAGGGGGGATGTCCACGCCACAATCCCTTCTCCTCCATTCTCTCGGGATCCTGGGCACACACTCACACATGTCCAGCATGAGTTTAAGCCACTGGGTCCAGGACTCGAACTGTGGTTGACTACATGGGAGCAACATAGCCATTACGCCAACTGCTAGTCCTCCACGTTGGCCTTTTAACCAATGAGTTTGAAGATGATGTTTCATGACTGTCAGGTGGAGATTCAGGGATATGTATGTTGTTGGGTGAATCAGATAGCATTTGCCTTTGTACATGCTTTAGAATTTTGTGTTATGGGCATGTATATTTGATTTAAACAGGCCTTTGCTTTGAAGAAGTTAAATAAAATTGTTATGTGACTAGGGAGTTGCTTGTTCAAGAACAAGAGAGAAGTTATTTTATGGGTTGTGGGTTTTTTTTTTTTGGAGAGGTTTTTGCTATAGGGTGTGTGCGCTCGCCAGAAAGACAGAGAGAGACAGAAAGCAAGAAATCACCCCCCAGGGGGATGGCCACGCCGCAATCCTTTCTCCTCCATTCTCCTCTTGGGATCTTGGGCATGCACACACACATGCATGCACATGTGCCCGACGTGAGTTTAAGCCACTGGGTCCAGGACTTGAACCGTGGTCAGCTACATGAGAGTTCAGCGACATGGCCATTACGCTAACTGCTCGTCCTAGGGTTTTTCTTTTTTTTTAACAAGGTTGCTGTCTCTAGACATATCGATTCATTTGCTGTGCTTCAAAGAGGCGGCCATCAACCTTGGAGTTCAGGGAGTAATTTATTACTTACAGACATTCTAGTGCACATTGTGTGTCCGATAAAATACCCAGCTCCGTGGGAAGCCTGCAGAAGGAATTGAAGTTCTATGGCTGTCACTTTCAGGGTTTTGAAACAACCTTGGAAAGTGGAGGAAAGAAATATAAATATATAAAGCGGGCTGCTTCCCAGGTAACGCCTCACAGAGGGGGAGAGCAATTAGCAAATTCATTAGTGACGATGTGAGGGGAGATGTCACAGGTAAGCCAGGGACAATCAGGAAAGTTCCACTGATGAGAGCGAGTATAGGTTCTGGGCAGAGAAAAGCGATGAGAACATGCCGGGTAGAAGCGTGGCGACGTGTGACATTCTGGAGGTTTGACTACTGAAATGCTGTGTAGGGGTGTGTGTGTGTGTGCGCGTGCGTGTGTGTGTGTTTAGTGGTTTAGAATAAGACTGGAAAACGGGGCAAAACGAGGACATTTGAGTGGAGTGGGGTATTTTGTAGAAAATCTCAAGAACCATTTTTATTGTTGTAAAATAAATGTAACATTTATCATTCTAACCATTTCTTTCTTCTTTCTTTTCTCTGTCTCTAAAGAGACAGAGAGAAGCAGAGAGACAGAAAGCAAGAAATCAACCCATGGGGGGGATGGCCATGCCACAATCCCGTCTCCATTTTCCTCCCAGGATCTTAGTCATGCATGTACATGTGCCTGGGGTGAGTTTTAAGCCGCTGGGTCCAGGACTTGAACAACGGTTGACTATGTGGGAGTCCAGTGATGTAACCATTACACCATCTACTAGTTTCACCTTTTTTTGTTTTTATTTATTTATTTATTTATTTATTTATTGAGAGATTTTTGCTATAGGGCATGTGTTCTTTCTGGAGAGAGAGAGAGACAGAGAGACAATAGTGAGAAATCACCCCCTAGGAGGGATGGCCACACTACAATCCCTTCTCCTCTGTTCTTCTCTCGGGATTTTAGGCCTGCATGCACATGCACCGGCATGAGTTTTAAGCTGCTGGGTCTGGGACTCAAACTGCAGTCTACTATGTGGGAGTCCAGTGATGTAACCGTTATGCCATCTGGTGGTCCCTGGTCCCACCACTTTATCCATTTCTAAGGGCACCATTTAGTGGTATTAAGTACATTCACAATGCTGTGCAACCGTGACCACTGACCATTTCTAGAACTTTCTCATTTTTCCAAACAGAAACGCTGTATAGATTATACAATAACTCCTTTCCCAAGAACTGTGTTTTTGAGATACAGTTTAATTTGAGGGGCAGCTGGGATCATTTAGGGTTCTGGAAGGAGGAGGTTGGGATGAGTTGGTCCCCAAGGACTTCAGTGACTTTGGGGCCTCCGATCAGAGAAGCAGCCAAGGGCCCGAAGTGGTGTGTCGGAGTCCGAGAGTGATGGGGCCTGTGTGTAGGGATGACCTGTGAGCGACATCATAGAAGAGAAATGACAGGACGTTGCAAATAACCTGGAAGAGAGGAGTAGATAAGGCTCACTCAGCCTTCCGGTGCCTTCGGAAGAACTATCCATCATCAGCACACACACCCGAGCATCTGTTGTGTCTCTAGACCCTTGGGAAGAAGCATAGATGTAGCCCTGACCTTGTGACGCTTCTGTTTTCAGATGGGAAATAGTGCATGTAAAAGGGAAATAACCCACCATTATCCGCACGGCAGGCACACGATAGAGATACTCAGGCAGGTGTGCCTTCCTGCTGGCGAATAGCTTGAAATGACCCGTGTGAGGTGTGGGCTGGCGGTTCTAAATCAGACACATCCAGGAGCAAATGAATGCCATCATCTATCCCCTAGGAGGGTGGCATAACGGAAGAGTAGGGTCCTCAGCTGAGCCATGGCAAGGATTTGGAACTTAAGGGCAGAAGAGAGGAACTGGCACAGGGAGTGATGAAAGGGAGTGCCAGAGAGGAGACGGCGTCCTGCTCCAAGACCTGATGCCCAGGAGAGCCAGCACACCCGCCCTGGGTTCCCTGACAGCCAGAACGCCTCAGAGGCCGTCGACCGCAGTGAAAGCTTCAGGGGTCAGCCAGTGAGTGGCGAGGAAATAAAGGTGTAGCCTCTTCAGCTCCCCCAGCCTTCCCTACCACCACCTTTAAAAGGGGGGATCAGCACATCAGGTGTGGCCGGCTACTGGGGGTGGGCCGACGTTTCCCAAGTGTGTTACATTTATAATGGGGTGGGGGGTATATAAGATGTTTTTAGGTAGTACATGGCAGACTATTTAGACACATTTACTATTCGAGTGTAATATTACCTAGCTTATCAAAACCTGTGACATTCACTGATGTTATTGTTAGAACCAGTGGAAGAAGATATACTTGAAATGAAATTTTAAAAATTTGGACATGATCGCAAATGTATAGAAAAGTTGCAAGTACAGTTTATCACTCAGGATTCTTAAGAGAAACAGAACCAGCAGGGTATTTAAATTCTATATATATATATAGGTTGACACATAAAACTGTCACATATAAGCAATTTTTTTCATGAACTATTTGATATATATATTTATACACACACACACTGAATATGTATAGAATATACATATAAGATATATACACAGAATATATGTATATACATAGCATATATATACATATATATACACATATATATGCATGCAGACGAATACACATACACACACACACACACACGTAACTTTAAGCAGTTGATTTACACAATTGTGGAGGATAGAAAATCTGAAGTCTGCAAGGCAGGCCAGTAGGCTGGAAATTCTTGGGCAGGAGCTGACGATGCAGTATTGAGACAGAATTTTTGTTGGGGAAACTTCAGTTTTGCTCTTATGGCTCTTCTGCTGACCAGATGAGGTCCACCCAGATTATAAAGGATAATTTCCTTAAAATCAGCTGGTTAAAGTGTTTACTGCATCTATAAAACACTGTCACAGCAACACCTAGATTAGTGTTGTTTTTTTTTTGACAGGTTGTCACTGATGCTGTCATCTTGTTCTCAACCTCCCTGGAAGCTGGGACTACAGGGTCATGCCACCATGACCAACTCTTTTTTTTTGAGGTTTTTGCCTTAGGGTATGCTTGCAGAAGAGAGAGAGAAGCAGAGACAGTGAGAGGGAAAGTGAGAAATCACCTCCCAGGAGATGGCCATGCCACAATTCCTTCTCCTCCATTCTCTTCTTGGGATCTTGGACACACATACACATACACCCGGCGTATGATTTTTCAGGCCACTGGGCTCAGGACTCAAACAGCAGTCCGCCATGGGGGAGTCAAGCAATGTAATGGCTACACCATTTGCTGGCCCCCAATCTTTTTAGACGGGGTCTTGCTGTGTTGCCAAGGCCAGCCCCGAGCTCACTATCCTCCTGCCTTTGCCTCCCCAAGTTGCTAGAGATTAGAGGGATGAGCCATTGCACCCAGCTTCTAGGTTGTACTGGGAATCACACCTAGGCCTCCCACATGGTTCAGGTGTGCAGAGCAAAGCATTTTAGCAGTGCTTGCACCACCGCTGAGCCTAGATTAGTGTTCGAATCATTGGGTGCTGTGGCCTAGCCAAGTCGACCATGTGCAATGAACTGTTACATAGTAATTCAACTCTTTTCCTGAACCATTTGAAAATAAGTTGCCATCCTGATGCCCGGTTACTTCCGAATATTTAAGTGGGTATTTTCTACAATAAGGACTTTCTTCCTTGAACCATCAAAACTAGGAAATTATCAGTGATACACTATTGCCATCCTCAGGCCTAGCTCAAGTTTCACTAAACTGTCCTAATAATATCTTTTAGAATAAAAGGAGTCAGTTCAGCTCACACATGGCATTTAGTTGTCCTTTTTTGTCCTCTTTAAACTGGATCAGTTCCTTAATTTTTCCTGGTCTCTCATGACCTTGGCAGTTCTGATGATTATAGGCCAATTGTTTTATAAAATTTAGGTTTGTTTGATGTTGCTTGTATTACATTCAGGTTAAGGGTCTTCAGCAGGGGTGTCACAGATAGGCTGGTCTGTTCTCCTGGCATTCTAGCAGGTGACCCTAGATTTCAGTTTGTCACTCATAATGATGTTCATTTTATTTTTGAGTGTATTTATCTCTTCCATGAGAAAAGGAGACAGAAAGAGACACAGGTACATCCAGTGGGTTCTTCACGCCACGATCCACCACCAGCCTGAGCCAGTCAGGGTCATGGGCATGTGTGTGCACAGGGAGACCTTGGGACATGGCCCTGGGACCCCCCCACGTGGCCTCCGCATCGTGGAATGATGTGTTACCGCTGTGCCACTGTGACGGGCCCTTATGTTCACTTTGGTTACTGAAGTTGTTGCTGTCATCCTTCTCCACCTGAAGTTACTCCTTTCATCCTTTCCCCTTGTCATTAAATGAGTATTTTTTTTTTTAAAGGAAGATATTTCTAGGGAACCAACAGTTAGCGTAATGGCTATGTCACTGAACTCCCACATAGTCGACCGCAGTTCGTGTCCTGGACCTGGTGGCTTAAAACTCACGCCAGGCACGTGTGCATGCGTGCCCAAGATCCCAAGAGGAGAATGGAGGAGAAGGGATTGCGGTGTGACCACCCCCCCTGGGAGGGTGATTTCTCGCTTTCTGTCTCTATGTCTCTCTCTGTCTGTCTGGCGAGCGCACGTGCCCTATAGCAAAAACCTCTCCAAAAAAAAAAAGAAAAAAGATATTTTTAGACAATGGAAATATCCTATTCTTTGTAAAACTTCTCATATACTTATTATTATATTTTCATGGACTTATAGTTTCCTATTTCAATCAGTCAGTGACAATCTAATACTGTCATTATTTATTTTTTTTTTGAATAAAATAATTCTTTATTATAAATTTTTTTTTCTCATCACAACACACATATGAATTTTCCATCCAAAATACACTGTGCATTGGCTCAATCAAGCACATCAACATATATGTTCTCAGCAAATGATTTCCCAATTTTTGTGTCCTGCATACCTTGCCTTTTGTTTTGCCATCCTAGGTTCCCCATCCCCACCCTCTGCCATGTCCCATCTTCCTCCTCCATTGTCCCTGACATTCATGATTGCCCTCAATGGCTTCCGCCCCCCCCCATTCAATTGTTCTACCAATGAACTCAATTAGTCTAAGTATATCCACTAGCTAGCACAGCTGACATATCCTTACACATGTATCCAAATCTGATCCTAGGCATAAACCCCAGGGAGTAGAATGAACATATTATAAAGTAGACCCCAGTTGTGTCCATACAACTCTCTTCAGTCATCAAATGTGCATTTTTTTTTCCTCCTGCTTATTACTTTTTTTATATTAAATTATATTGCCTAACACTCATTCCCTGAGTATCATCACAACACACCAAGTGTAGTTTCCCATCTAGGATAAACTACATAGTGTCTTAATCAAGCATGTCGTCACCAATACTGTTCCATTTCTACTTTCATACATATAAATATGTTTTTTATCCTATGTTTGACCCTCAGCCCTTTCCCCCTCTCCCAATTACTCTATCTCTGCTATAGACAGCTATCCTCCAGAGGGGTCATTGAAAATGCGATACCTGCGAGTAGAGGGAGAGGGGTCACGAGTCCAAAGTTTTTAACAATAGGGAAAATAGATTCCATTCAAGGTTGGATCAAGTGTGGGTCTCGTGCAGTTCCGCAACTGTAGGTGAGTCTCCATGGAATACAGTTTCAGGAAGGCGATTCTGGCAAGCAGAGTTGACCATCAGTTGATGCGGCACAGCAGCCATCTTGTGGTTAGCAG
>NW_006159813.1:2596524-2600211 GCF_000334495.1 Tupaia belangeri chinensis
GTAGGGCGCGTGCGCTCGCCAGACAGACAGAGAGAGACATAGAGACAGAAAGCGAGAAATCACCCCCCAGGGGGGATGGTCACGCCGCAATCCCTTCTCCTCCATTCTCCTCTCGGGATCCTGGGCACGCACGCACACGCGCCCGGCGTGAGTTTTAAGCCACCGGGTCCAGGACACGAACCGCGGTCGACTACGTGGGAGTCCAGCGACATAGCCATTACGCTAACTGCTGGTTCCCAATACTGTCATTATTTTTATACTCAAATCGTCTCCAGATTAGTCAACGAGAACCTCTTCAGGTGGGCTTTTGTACCCACTTGACATATCCTTATTATTCTTTGAGTACTTTCTTGTTCTTTTTTGGAGGAGAGGTTTTTGCTATAGGGCGCGTGTGCTCACCAGAAAAACAGGGAGAGACAGACAGAAAACAAGAAATTACCCCCCCCCAGGGGGGATGGCCATTATGCTAACTGCTGGTCCCCCTTTGCCTTTTTTTTTGAAGGGGGTGGGTAGAGGTTTTTGCCTTAGGGTGCCTGAGCTCACTGGAGAGAGAGAGAGACAGTGAGAGAGAAAGTGAGAAATCACCCCCAGGGGAGATGGCCACACCACAATCCCTTCTCCTCTGGTCTTCTCCCAGGATCTTGAGTATGCAGACACATGCACCCAGCATGAGTTTCAAGCCACCGAGTCCAGGACTTGAACTACAGTCGAACATGTGGGAGTCCAGAGATGTAACCGCTATACCATCTTCTGGCCTCAACTCTATCTCAACTTCTATCTCTTTCTCTATCTTTCTGGTGAGCGCACATGCCCTATAGCAAAAAAAACAAAAAACAAAAACCCTCCTCCCCAAAAAGAAAAGGGCAAAGAGTTGATGTTACATAACAATGCTAAATAAATAATTGGACAGTTAATGTGTAGATCTGCCAAAATTGGGAGCTAAAGTACATGAATGAGATTTGTGGAATGCCAAGGTAAGTGGTGAAGCTAGAAATATTTAAACTAGAACGATTAATTTAGGCTTAAAGACAGATGAAAGAGCGCCCCTCCCCCACCCCCTTTAGTTCTGTATGTTATTGTTGTCTGAAGGGTTTCATTTTTCCCCATAGGTTTCATTTTTTGAGGAAGAACGGAACATACTCTCTCGGAGCACAAGCCCTTGGATCCCCCAATTACAGTATGCCTTTCAGGACAAAAATAACCTTTATCTGGTGAGTCCACACAGCCGTCTCTCCGGAACTATTAGCGCTCTGATACTCAGACGTCACAGTTGTAGGACCGGACGTGGTTTTCGCCTGTGCAGTCCTTGACACCTCTTGTTCATTCAGTTGCTTTCCCAGCTTTCAGTCGTGTCCTTGTTCTCCTGCTTCTGAAGATGAGTTCAATTAGAAACAGCCTCATTGACTGTTGGGTGTTGGAGCTCTGAGTCAAAGGATAATGCAGAGTCATTTATTTGGGAATAGTCCGTTGTTACCTTTAATAGCATCTTGCTTGAATTTTAGAAAACCAAGACAGTAATGCTTGGTGGTCGTATGAAAACGCACACACTCTCGACATGCCTGAAGTAGAAGGGAAAATTCTCTCCTTTCTTTTCTTTTCTTTTTTTTTTTTTTAAATTAATTTATTTAATTTGTTATAAAAGTTTTTCTAATTTGATGAGAGAAGGGGGGAGAGAGAGAGAGAGAGAGGAAAGTGAGCGAGCAAGCGATCATGTCCGAGACTTGAACCATGGTCTGCCATGTGGGAGTCCAGCACCTTAACCACCACACCACCTGCCAACCCTCTCCCCTCTTTTCTAATCCCTCACCCTAGGGAGACAAATGTTAGTGGTTATGTATGTTATTTCTGACCTTAACAATGTCCTGTGGGGAGAAATATTGCTGCTGGGTCGTCGGGAAAGTCATGACACTTTTTTGCCCAGAAAAACACGTCATGATTTCCCTGATGATCTAATATGTACTCATTTATGTATGGTGGTTTGTTTTATAAAAATGGTATATTATTCTCTACATGGCTCTTCAGCTTGCCTTTTCAAGAAAGCTTATTTATTTCTTCCATGAGAAAGAGAGTCAGGGACAGATACTTCTATCAGGGTCCTCATGCCGCAATCCACCACGAGCCTCAGCTGGCCCAGATCGTGGGTGTGTCCAAGGAGGTCCCAGGACATGAACTTAGGACTTTTCCCATGTGAGTCCAGTTCCACTACCACTGTGCCACCACCTGGCTTTCTGCTTGCTTTTTGCGTTTATCCCAGACCTCCTTCCATGTCAGTACATACAAGTCTGCTTCTTTCTCTTGAGCAGTGGTAGAATTTTTTTTTTTAAATTCTTTATTGCATAATCTTTTCATGACACCATCAAGAGTAACAGAAAACATTATTCCCAGTTCCTAAGCCACATCCTGAAAAATACATATTCGTGTTTATATATTTATATCCATATCCCCACCCCATAATCCCACCACCTATTGTAGGTCCTTTGCTTAAAGCAGGAAGCTATTCTTTTAGGGAAGAAAATGTATGTGGAAACCAAATGAAAGAACGGTTAGAGTAACTGGGAATAGCTGGGTCGTGGGCAGGAGGTTAAGCCTGGCCTAGGCAGGAGGCATCACTGGGTCCATCTGAGCTGAGCAGTGGTGTAATTTTCTCTCATGTGCATGTAGTGCACGAATGCTAAAAACTCATTTGAGAGCATTAGGGCTCCACCCTCTTAATTTTGAGTCCTAAATTAGTTTCCTAGAAACACTTTTGGTTCCTGACACATTCCTTAATGTAAGATTATCTATTACCTTGAATGGAGATAAACTTTTTCAAAGACTTAAGAGAGAAGGCTGAGTGAATACTTGCTAGCCATCCTGAACTTCCACTGGGCATTTTTTTTTTTTTTTGAGTCTTTACTGTCTTCATTTCTGAACTGAGGATAGACAGTGTATTTGCTTTGATTTCATATTAGTTGAGACCCCAGTGAATGCCTATGGATAAGTTCCCCTGGCCCTACCCAGCCCTTCTGAGTGGGAACCTCCTCATATGAATGCCTTGGGAGACCAGCCTTGGGCTGACCACATGCTCCTTCAGAACCAGCACCATATTTGGTGTGTTTATGGCCCGAAACTTCCTTTCCTTACATATCACCCTAGAAGCTTTCCTTCCTTGAAATCCTTGAAAGGATTTCACAGATGACCTTGGTGTGTCCCTAGGGCCCCTGAGGTTCTGGGGCATTTGTTGCCTGTACAGCATTTGCCTTGTGCTCGCTGTATCTTGTGGAGCCTCTCGTGTTCAGATGTACTAACAGGCAGCCTTCTTCATTAGCCTTCAGCAGAGAAGTTCCCTTGAAACAGCAGGGTTTTTGTTTGTTTTGTTTCATTTCTTGTTTGTTATTGTTGTTTTGGATGTTTTAATTAGAGCTCTGCAAGAGATTTTAGAACACCAGCTTGTGAGAATAAGCTTCATTTTCAAGGCAACACAAAACAGGCAGTTCTGGAGTTAGGAAAGACTCTGATGTTGGGGCAAAAGCTGGCTGTAGTTTTCTGGTCTGCCTTGAACTGCTTCATGAGCTCATATGTCTCTTCCTCTGGGTTGAAGAGATCACATTTTTTTTTTTTTTTTTTTTGGAGAGGGTTTTGCTATAGGGCACACATGTGTTCACCAGAGACAGAAAGAGAGAAATACCCCCCCCGGGGGTTGGTCAC
>NW_006159813.1:2600453-2636393 GCF_000334495.1 Tupaia belangeri chinensis
GAGAGAGAGAGAGAGAGAGAGAGAGACAGAGAAAGAGAAAAAGTGAGAAAGCAAGCCACCAGGTCCAGACTCAAACCATGATCAGCCATGTGGGAGTATCAAGCACCTTAACCACCACACCACCTGCTGGTCCCGAGATCACTTCTTGATGTCTAGTCTTATATAACTTCTTATTCTTTTTTAAGTTATTTATTTAATTTTATTTATTTATTATTATTTTTTAATTTGACTGGAGAGAGAAAGAGGGAGGGAGGGGGGAGGGAGGGAGAGAGGGAGGGAGAGGGAGAGAGAGGGAAAGCGAGAAAGCAAACCTCCAGGTCCAGGACTTGAACTGTAGTCAACCATGTGGGAGTCCAGCGCCTCAACCACCACGGCACCTGCTGGCCCCTATAAATTCTTCCTAACAGTAAGCGTTGTTGAACTGCTTTGGGAGTTTTTCACCATCAAGGTCAATTTTGGTAGCAGAGATGACAAATTTTGAGTTTTATGTAAAGTAACTCAGTTGAGGACTCAGTGGTCTAGTCACATGTGGTAAGTCACTGCAAGGAGGCCACTGTTTTTCTCCCTGGCAGCTAACGACGATGATCAAGGAGTTCCAGGAGTGACACTCAGTCATGATTTTCTTAGGTGTTGACTGTAATCGACTAATTTTATTTATTTATTTCTATTTTTCCCCATAGTTCAGTAGTTTTCACATCATATCTTCAGGAGAGCACTGTTTGGACATTTTGAGAATTTCTCAGGTCTCTTTCTTGCTAGAGCGCATGTATACTTGCTAGAGAGAGAGAGAGGGGAGAAAGCACCCCCATGGGGAAGGGGCCCACCACAATTTCTCCTCCTCTATTTTCTGTCCTGTTGGGATTGTCGGCCTGCATGCATATATGTTTGGCATGTTTCTCAAACCATTGGGTCCGGGACTTAAACCTTGTGGTTGGCCATGTTGGATCTGGCTGCCTTAACTACTAGACTATGGAACTGGCCTGGTGTCACCACTCTTAATACCACCACTGGCTTTGTCCCAGTAGAATGTATCTTTCTTTCTTCTTTTTAATTTTTTTTTTTCTTTTTCCTTTCCCTTAATTGTGGATTTAGCTGCTGTGGACTTCTGCCTGGTCATAACCTTCTTGGAGTAACTCTCAGGTTGGGGATATCTCTGATTCCTCTGCTAGGACAGGATTCCAGCTACAGGGAGCATCCTATTTTTGTCTTAGGGCATGTGTGCTCACCAGAGAGAGAAAGAGATAGAGATAGTGAAAGAGAAAGTGAGAAATCACTCACCAGGGAGGATGGCCTTGCTGCAATCCCTTCTCCATTCTCCTCCCAGGATCTTGAGCATGTATGTACACACACCCTGCATGATTTTTGAGCCACCGAGTCCGGGACTCGAACCGCGGTCGGTCATGTGGGAGTCCAGCGGTGTAACCGCTATGCCATCTGCTGGCCTGGATGTTTCCTGTTTTGGGCCTTTTGGCTCTGTATCTTCCCTTTTGATCCTGCTACTACCATTGACTTCCTTGTCTTTTTCTCAGTTTTTCTGCCCACTATCTTGCAAGATAGGAGAGGTCTTAAAACAGCTGTTTTCTGGAGTTCTGGTGCCTCAGCACATGGATCTTGGGTTCAGTGACAGTTTGATTCCTTTCTTTAGTTACTTAATTGGGTTTTACTGATGGCATCTTGTGATTCTTTTGTTATCTGCATTATATTCTCAAGTACTCTGGTTTTTTGTAATAAAATGCTTAGTAAGAGTATAGTTTTCGGGGCCGGCAAGTGGCATGGTGGTTAAAGGTGCTGGACTCTCACATGGCCGACCACAGTTCAAGTCTCGGACCTAGTAGCTTGCTTTCTCACTTCCTCTCTCTCTGTCTCTTTCTGATCAAACTGGAAAATAATAATGATGATAATAAATAAAGTTAAATAAAAATAATTCTTTTTAAAAAAAAGAGTATAGTTTTCACATAAACATCAAAACTTAGCATAGGAATTAAGATACAATTGTAGGTCCACCCTCCCATATTTGTAATTTTGAAATTCCCAGAGCTCTGACTAACCTCAAATTCTTTAGTACTTTCATGTTTAGTTATCACTTGTTTAGCGGCAAAATCTGGCTTGATCTCAGTTTGCAGCAAACCTGACCCGAGCTTCTTTAAGGCTATTTACAGTTTTTATTCATTCTTTTTAGCATGATTATTCACACATTTTGCTACAACATTATGAAGGCATTTGATTGTGAAGTGATGTCTCGACCTTACTG
The DNA here is from genome assembly GCF_000334495.1 of Tupaia belangeri chinensis. Classification (NCBI taxonomy): domain Eukaryota; kingdom Metazoa; phylum Chordata; class Mammalia; order Scandentia; family Tupaiidae; genus Tupaia; species Tupaia belangeri. The sequence continues at coordinate 2,602,705 of NW_006159813.1, forward strand.
AGGGGGTTATGTAATGTCAAGGTTTGTGTACCACCTTACCTTCTAAAGTCTGAAACATTATGAATCTAGAAACCTGCTCTTCCATAAGAAAAAGGGCTGCTGAGTCTATACTGGCACTGTGAAATACTGAAATTCAATACATCTCCCGGCCACTCACAGATCACTAAACGTTTGAAGTTTAGGGAAGCTTACATTTGGTAAGGTCCCCTGGAATTTGAACATCAGTTTGTAATGTGAATGCAATGAAATTGAGGATAAACTTTATTTTTACTTTTTAGATATTTTTATTGCCAGAGGATACATGTGCTCATCAGAAACAGAGAGAGAGACAGAGAGACAGACAGACAGACATATAGAGGAAGGACCCCCGCCTCCAATGGGGCCTACTCCTATGTAGTCGACTGCGGTTCGAGTCCTGGACCCGGTGGCTTAAACTCATGCTGGGCACATGTGCGTGTGTGCCCAGGATCCTGAGAGGAGAATGGAGGAGAAGGGATTGTGGCGTGGCCATTCCCCCTGGGAGGTGATTTCTCGCTTTCTGTCTCTCTGTCTCTCCATCTTCCTAGTGAGCACACGCGCCCTATAGCAAAAACATCTCCGAAAAAAAGAAAAGAAAAAAGAAAAAAAAAGAAAGCAAGAAATCTCCATGCCATAGTCCACCCCATGCCTTAGCAGCCTGTATCACAGGCACACACATGTGCATCTAGCATGTACAGGGAGGCCCTGGGACGAGAACCTGGAACTTTCCACTGCACTACCATCTGGCCTCAGTCCTTTTGAATTTGGGTGATTAAAAATTTCCCATTTGCAGTGACATACTAATGAATATAGCTTACCATTTTCTGGTATGTAGAAAATTGTAGCAAACTGCTGTTGCATCTGGTTCTATATAACAAGGCTAGTCCTGTATTCTGGCAGGCTGCCCATAGAAACAGTGCTTTGTTGGTCTGGTTCATGAAGAAATCTGTTCAATTCTGCCTAACAGATGCCTTTATCACTGTCATCCTGTGAAGGAGCTGATCTTTGCAAAGAAAACATTGTTTTTGCAACTCATTACTTGTAGTAGTGTTGTATCTAAATTCTTTGTGAGATGCTTTGTACTGAAGTTTTTCACACTGTATGTCTTTTCAGCTTGCCCTTGCTCAGAGCCTGTAACTACCCGGGAAACTCCTTTTCCTCCTCACATTAACTTCCTTCTGTTCATTCCAGATGTCCTTCCCTAGCCGCATATAGAGATGTATTAGTTAAGGTATAGGCTCTGCTGCTGTAACAAATAGACCCCAATATACAGTCAGGTGGCGGGCCAACTCTGTTGTGTATGATCTTTCAGAAACCCAGGTTCCTTCTATCTTATGGCTCCTCCATTCCTTGGGACGTTGTCCTTTATAACATGGTTGACGTTGGGCCATTTCAGGTCTTTATTCCAGCATTTAGGAGAAAAGAACAGAAATTCAGAGCAAGGAAATGCCTTTCATACAGAATGACATGGCAACTGGATACATCATTTCCTTTTACACTCTTTTGGCCAGAAATGAATCACTTGGCTGCATGTCTAGCAGCTAGGGAGCCTGGGAGATGTACTATCTAGTGTGGCTTAGATCCAGCAAAAATTCTTACCACTGTGGAAGAAGGGAAGGACGGATTTCAGGGAACAATTAATCTGCCCCAGAGGTTAGAACAGCTACTTTCATAGGTAGTAGAAGAGCTGGAATTTGAAACTAGGCACTGTAAGCTCCACCTTCTGTGTTCTTTTTTCTTTTTTATTATGCCAAGAACACATGTGTACATATGAGTTGAGTGGGGAGGAGAGAACGAGAGAGAAAGTGCCCTCTAACAGGTCCTGGCCCTGCTGTAATCCTTTCTCCTTCAATTTTCCATCTTGTTAAGATGCCAGGGATGTGTGTGTATGCCTGGGATGTAAACCAGAATGGGTAGGACTCAAACCCTGGTTGGCCATATGGGGTCTGGCTTCCCCTGCACAGTGCTTAACCACTGTGCCATCTTGCTGGTTCCCTTCCATACTCTTACTCATTACATTATACTGCTACATCAGAACCACTGCTAAGGGGACCCTGGTTCTGATATCCTGCTTGGGTTTAGGTCTTTATGTTTCCTATCTTGCTTTCAACCCACACCTGTGCGATTTTGTGGGCAGTGTTTCCTTCCTCTGCAGGGACAATCGAGAAGTGAGTCGTTCCCAGGCCTCAGCCCCAGGGCCTTTATGAATACCAGCCTGTGCAGGCACTGGGAATCTGGAGTTACTGAATACAACTTCTTTGTTTACTTTAGTGAAATGTGGCAGCTTGCGATAGTTTTGACAACGAGACATGTGCTGTTTTGATCTCTCAGCTAAGATTATCCGATTTTTCAGGCATGTCTCAAAACTCACCCGGCATGTTCATGTGTTGCCACTTCAGAAGCCAGGGTTTGGAAGCCAGCTGCCTATCAGATGGCTGTGACTTAGAATATCGGTTCTGGCTTTTATTACTGTTCTTTGGTCTCTCTGGAGTCATTGGCCTTTTTGGGTTCAATTTTCCTCGTTGACGAAATGAGATATTAATAACTCTTATTGACCCCATTTTAGTTGCTGAGTGTGTTATTGCCTTGGGAGATTCTTTGAGTTTTCTTTGCCTTTGAAATAGTTGTTTTGTGTTCTGGTGTTTTGAGGCCTGTTTTTTCTTTTTCTTTTTTGACAGAGAGCATGTATGCTTGTCAGAGAGAGAGAGAGAGAGAGAGAGAGACAGACAGACAGACAGACAAAGAGAGGGAGAGGGAGAAAATACCCCCAATGGGGCGTGTTATGCCGCAGTGCCTCCTCTTCCATTTCTCCAACTTGTGTTTTGGGCATTCATGCACACATACCCATAGTGTTTTTTAAGTGGCCGAGGCTGGGATTTGAACTGCACAGTCACCCTGAACCACCAGGTCACAGGGCTGGTCTTTGAAGGGTGTTTTAAGTGAGTGGATTTAGAATTTGATCATTTTAGGAGGCACAATTTAAAACTATCTCAGTATGCCTGACTCCACTCTTTCTGATTCAGTAGGGTTAGGGTGGGGCCCATTTCTTCTTCTTCTTTGTTTAGTTTTAAAGATTTATTTAATTTCACTTATTATTGTTACTTCTTAAAATCTGTCTGGAGAGAGACAGAGAGAAAAAGGGAAAGTGAGGAAGCAAGCTGCCAGGTTTAGGACTCGAACTGTGGTGGGCCATGTGGGAGTCCAGAGCCTTAAACACCACACCACCTGCTGGCCCTGAAGTATTTGCATTTCTAACTAGTTCCCAAGTGATAACTGCTGTGGCTGGCTTAGGGACCTCACTGGGAGAACTATTGTCATATAGCTGTCACTGTAGTTTCTGCTTATTTCTCCTTCCCTCTGTCCCTTAGTAATGGTATACACACTGGAAATCGCTTTCCATGTTCTTTCAAGCCCAGGAGTGCTACCTGCGTCCTTGCTCTTCCTAGGCTTGGCTGTGCTTCCTCAGCTCGTGTCGATGCTCCTTAACCCAAGCTGCACTTTCGTAAATGGCCCCTTCACTAGTTAATGTCCTCAATTACCTGGTTTGAGTGTGCTGTTTCTTGCCAAGACTCTGGATGATTCAGTGCTCAAGAAGGAGTTCTCGAATAGATGGATGAATCAGGCTGGGATTCGTATTTTGTGAGCTAAAGGGCCTTCTCTCTTTTTCTCTTGGTCACCTCGCCCTTCAAGAATAATACAGGATCTTTGCCAGGGGCCAGTCTGCTCAGAGGATCCCTCCTCTCCTCCCCAGTGCCAAAGATCAGGAACACTGGGCAGAGCAGATAATGAGGCTAGTAGCATCATTACCTTTTCACGGCACTTGCGGTCACACTGAAGCGCGAGCATTTCAAGGGGACGTTTCTAAGAGGTGGCTGGCACAGCATGCCTCTAATGGCACCTGTGCAGATTGGAATAGAATACCAGAGGACTCTTAAATGTAATTCCCACACATGTATCATGTGCATACAAGGATGCATGTGGGTGCACGTGCATATGTGTGCGCACACACACATTTATCCTTTGTATCAAATGTAACACAGTGGATGGAAATTGCCACTCCAGTACTTGGGGTATAGAAGCAAACACCAGCAGAGAAGCAGCCGCTCCTTCCAAACCGAACACATGTAAGATTTGCCCTTTAATTAGCATCTGCAGCTGCCACCATCAGAAGGGTCTGTCTCTGTTGGCCTGAAAGTCTTCGCTTTAAAAGAGCAAGTCGGTTATAGCTCTGAGCCAGGCTCATCTGTCAGCTGCCGTGCTTTCTCTGCCATCAGCAGGGTTGCCACATTGTTTAGGGCCGTCTCACTGCAGGACTCTGCGGCCCCCCTTCCCTCCCCGGCCTTCGATGACTGCCTTGGTGATCACCATTTGGGCGAGATCTGCAGCTGCTCATCACGTGCAGGAGTCGTCTCCGGTGCTTGCGAGGACGAGGACGGAGGAGCTTTGCCTCGCTGCTCATGGACTGGTTATTTCCTGGCCCTTTGTTGTCAGTGATCTTGTCCTGATATGCAGAAAGCGCCAGGCAGTCACTGCAAAAATGCACGCAGCAGAAACCATAGCTGTGTTAAAGTCAAGTTTCATTCAAGGGCACCTCTGCTGTACAGACTTTTCATTTGGCTTGGATAGGGAGCTATGTTGGTTTCCAAACCTCAGGAGCGGGGCCCCCGTGCTGTACTGGACTAGCTGCATCAACACATCCCAGTCGCTCCTTTTTCTTGGACCCCGCCTTGAAGCTTCATGCACAGAATCTGGGATCAGTCCCTGGAATCCATATTTTAATAAGCTCCTTAAGTGGTTGGGATGGGAGGGAGTCATCATACTTTTTACCCTTTTATGCTATTTACTGTTTTAAAATTCTTTTTCATTGCCCTAGAATGACAGCTCAAGAAAGGCAGAGGTTTTTACCTTTTTTTTTTCTTCAGATGTTTATGCCATAGCGTGTGCATGCTCGCCAGAGAGGGAAAGTGAGGATAACTCCCTGGGGGATGGTCCTGCCACACTACCTTCTCCTTTATTCTCTCAGGATTGTAGGCAGGCACATACACTTGCCCAGCGTGATTTTTTTCCTCCCTTTTTTTTTAAGAAAGATTTTTGCTATAGGACATGTGCACGCCAGAGAGACAGAAAGTGAGAAATCACCTCCCTGGGGGGGATGGCCATGCCACAGTCCTTTTTTCTCCATTCTCCTCTTGGGATCTTGGGCCTGCATGCACGTGTGCCTGGCATGAGTTTTTGTTCACCTGGTCTGGGACTCAAACTGTGGTCGACTACATGGGAGTCTAGCGATGTAACTACTATGCCATCAGGTGGTCCCTCTTTTTTTATTTATTTTTATTTTTTATTTATTTATTTTTGGAGAGGTTTTTCGCTATAGGGCGCGTGCGCTTGCCAGATAGACAGAGACATGGAGACAGAAAGCGAGAAATCACCCCCCAAGGGGGCTCTTTTTTTATTTTTTAAGAGAGATTTTTTGCTATCGTGTACACTTGCTGAAAAGACAGAGACAGGAAGACCAAAAGCGAGAAATCATCCTCTCCAGGGGATGGCCACGCCACAGTCCTTTCTCCTCCATTCTCCTCTTGGGATCTTGGGCAAGCACGTACACTCGCCCAGTGTGAGTTTTAAGCCACTGGGTTTGGGACTTGAACTATGGTCGGCTATGTGGGAGTCCAGCGACATAACTATTGTGCCATCTATTGACCCAGCATGATTTTCAAGCTTCCAGGTCTGAGACTTGAATCACCATGCCACCTTCTGACCCATCTGTTTTTAAAATTAAAAAAAAAATATTTTCTTAGTGTAAGGGAATGTGTATACTCACCAGAGAGAGAGAGAAAGGACCCTTGCCAGAGAGAGAAATTCTCAGTGGGGTGTGGTCACACCACAATCCTTTTTCTTCCATTTCTCCATCCTATTGGGATTTGGGGTATACACATACATGCTCCTGGTGTGTTTTTCAAGTCATCAGGGCTGGGATTTGAACTGTGGTCAACCATATGGGATGTAGCTCTCTCTACACAGTGCTTGACTAGGAGCAAATGACACATATCCTTTGCTTTTTTTTTTAAAAGAGATGTTTTTTATTTCTGGAACTATCTTATGGGTCATTGCACATAGCACCGTTAGAAGTAGGTGCTAAGTACTGAGTCGCGGTCAGTTTGTGAGCTCTTATAAGTTGCCAGTGGCTGCTGCACATTTGGCTCTCTCAGCCTTGAACTTAAAGGCTGTGCTGTTATTTTCACATCTTTAATAGAACCATAGGAAATGTCTAACTACAATGTGTCGTCATAAATATGCATTGGTCTTATTTAAGACACTTCGGTTCTAAAAGTATGAGTACTTCTGTTATTATCTGTGAATTTCTTTCCTTTTTTTATTTGATATTTAAGACCTTTTTAATGGCAATATATATTTAAAACAGCCGTACCAATTAGCATTCGCCCATGTACTCAGGGCCTGTGAAGAACCAGGTTGGGCTGAGTGGGTGAGCTGTAGGCATCCAGGTGGTTCCTGTGGACTTCTTCAGGATGGGGGACAAGCTGCTTATGTCTGCTGTGGATTGGGGGGAAATAAAGTATTCAGGTTAGGTATTACCTCCCCGTTTATTTTTCAAGAATTATTTAACTTTATTTATTTGTTTATTTATTTATTTATTTATTTATTCATTCATTCATTCATTCATTCATTCTAATTTGACCAGAAAGGGAGTGGGGGGAGAGAGAGAGAGAGAGAGAAAGAAAGAAAGAGAAAGAGGGAAAGCAAGCCGCCAGGTCTGGGACTTGAACTGTGGTCAGCCATGTGGGAGTCCAGTGCCCTTAACCACGATGCCACCTACCGGCCCCTGGTGTTCCCCTTTTAAGTGTTGCTCTTCTTGTTTTTAAAAAGTTTATTTATTAGTTAGTTTGCTATAGGACATGTGCACTCACTGGAGAGAGACAGAGAGAGGGAAAATGAGAAATCACCCTCTGGGAAAATACCCATGTCGTAATCTCTTTTCCTCCATTCTCCTCTCAGGATTTTGGGTAAACATGCGCATGTGTCCAGTGTGTTTTTCAAGCCACCGGGTCTGGGATTCTAACCACACAGTCATCCATGTGGGATCCAGATGCCATAACCTCCATGTCACCTGCTGGCTCTAAAGTTTATTTATATTTCTTCCATCAAAGAAAGAGAAACAGGCACAGGCATCTCTCACAGGGTTCCCATGCCATGATTCGCCCTCCCTCTCAACCAGCTGGTATCACTGGCACGTGTGCCCAGCCTTACAGGGAGGGCCTGGACCCTGAACCGAAGGCCTTCTCGTGTAGGTGCAGTTGTGTTACAGCTGCATCACTATCTAGCCCCTAAGCATTGCTCTTTCTGTTCACGAGTTAATTTTTTTTCCCCCAGCAATTGCCGTGCAGATGTACTGTAACCTTTCTCTTCAAGTGCAGTCGCCCAGTATGTGGTTAAGCGTGTGCCGTGCGTGAGAAGTCATGGGAGAGGGGTCCTTTCCCAGGTTACAAGGAACTCTCAGAGATGACGTGCAAGTCGCTGGTTTCTCCAGGGGTCTCTGGTTTGGTGCTCAGTGCAGGCAAGCAGACTCCTGGAGTTCTTGCTGGACCTGCCTGGGGCCTTTAGAGATATGTACAGATGCTCTATGCCTGACTTGTCTAGAGCTTTCTTCTAATTCTGGACTAAAAGCTAACAGGAGTTTGGAGGATGATGGTGAGAATTCACATCCCAGAGTTGGCTTCTGGTATGCAGAAGTTTGAGAGAGCTAGTGATTTTTAAAGAAGTATATCCAGATCTAGCTTTTCCCCAGAAAGGATTTAAAGCATCTTGAAACAAAAGACATTTATAATATAGCTAATAAAATGGGAAATCAGAGTTAGCCCCATAGCCTAGTGGATAAGGGAAGCTGGATTCCCCCATAGCTGACTGCGGGTCAAATCCCGGTTCTGGTGGCTTCAAGAGTACACCAAGCATGAGCGTGCATGTGTGCCCAGAATCCAGGACGGAGAAATGGAGGGATTGTGGCATGACCATGCCCCATTGCAGGGGTGCTTTTTTTTTCTCTCTCTCTCTGGTGAGTGCACATGTCCTTTGGCAATGAAAAAAAAAAGTGAGAAATCAGCTTGAAGGACAGGAGAGTACAATAAGGATTAGCATGATGGTAGCGATAGCCGAAATGGGTTTCTAGCTTCTCCCCAGCCAAAGCAGAAACGATGACCTAGCACAGGGGAGGGAAGGACAGGAACTGAGCAGTCACCCAAGACCTCTGGTTGGTACTGGGCACTGCGCCAGGCCCTCTGAGGACCTTGTCTTCTTTAATCCTCACACAGTGCTGCAAAGGGATTAGCCTTATCCCTACTTTACAGAGGATGAGACTGAAAGGCAGAGAGGTGAAGCCACCAGCTGGAGTCAGAAGCCACCCAGGCTAAGTGGGTTCTAGGATATGTATCGAGTCGGGAATATCACACCTGGTTAGCACTGAAAGGAGGAAAGGTCTCAGTTCCTTGGAGTAGAAAACATTGTTTTGCTAACCAAACTTTTCTTTTTCTGAGATTTTATATATTCTTCTTCCAGCTTTTCCCCGAAGTATATACCCACACACATAAGAATTCATGTCTTTCTTGCAAGAAATACGTTGTACTTTTTCCTGTACAAGCTGTCTCTTTTCATCGTCATGGACAGCTTGCCATGACAATATGAATGGATGAAGTCCATTTGTTTTTAATATCGGTATCATATCCCATAGTTTAGATTTATCATACTTGAGCCAGTCTCTTATTGATAAATATTTGGAGGATTTCCAGGTTTTTTTCTCCCTCTCTTACAAACAGTGTTATAGTGTATCTATCTACCTATCCTCAAACTCTTGTAAGTACATAGGAGATAAATTGTTAGAGGAGGAATTACTAGGTCAAAGTGTATATTCTCATTTTAAGTTTTAATAGAGGCCGTTGATCGCCTTCCACACCAACTATAAAAAAGATTGTATTACCGCACGCCTCCTATCTTCTGCGGGTGCTGAGGGAGATGCAGAAAGGATGCCAGAGTGTTTGTTGCCCTCCAGGAATATCCATCTATGTACCTAATCCTAGGGAATGTCTGGGGCGTCGCCTTGGGTGCGTAGGGGAGTGGGTGGATTTAATTCGATGTCTCAAGCTTGCCTTGCAAACACTGTGCATGGTGTCTGAGACCAGTCTTTCATTATATTGATTCTCTCGGGTAACAGATGTAATTTCCTTAGGGCAGGGACCTCGTTCTTCGTGACTTACAATATGTCTCACACGTCTTCATTGCTTCCCGGCGACGTTGCCATTACCCCACTTCAGGTGGTATTTGAGGATCTAATTGAGGCATTTCCTTTTTTTGGATGTGTGAAGAATTAATAACTTTGGCATTCTGTACAGGTCATGGAATATCAGCCTGGAGGGGACTTGCTGTCACTTTTGAATAGATATGAGGACCAATTAGATGAAAATATGATTCAGTTTTACCTAGCTGAACTGATTTTGGCTGTTCACAGCGTTCACCAGATGGGATATGTACACCGGTAAGTAAGACTCGGGTAGCCTTCTGAGAATTATCTGTATCGCGTAAGAGTTCTTTCGCGGAGATGAGCGGGTGAATGATTTCAGGATCAAAGTAACAGTGCTAGCCTTACTTGTAATCGACCGAAAGTAAGCTTCGAAAATGGCAGACGTTTCCGCTTGTCCCTTCACCAGTGAGCTAGCTCTAGAATTGTGATGCTCACAAGTTTCCTGCTAAGATGTGCTAATGTAACAAATAAGACCAGGTGCTTTTGCATGGGGTCTTTGGTTTTTATGGTAGAAAACCTGACTTTGACTTGTAGAGACATACATGTAGGAGCAGAAGACCATGGAATTGTACTTCTAACTCTATCTCTTACTAATTTACAAAGGTATTCTATGAAATCCCTAGTTGATAAGTATTTCTTCATGTTCTCGCTCATCTGATCCTCACCCCCCACCCCCCAAGGGCCCATGTGCTTACCAGAGAGAGAAGCACCTGCCCATGGGGAACGGTCATGTTACAATCCCTTCTGTATTTCTCCCACCCCCTTTTTTTTTAAGAGAGATTTTTGCTATAGAGTGTGTGTGCTCACCAGAGAGACAGAAAGTGAGAAATCACCCTCCCCTCCAGGGGATGTTGGCCATGCCACAATCCCATCTCCTCTCAGGATCTTGGGCACGCATAGTTTTACCACCAGATCCGGGACTTGAACTGTGTTCAACCATGTGTCAGTTCAGCACTGTAACCATTAGACCATTCGTTGGTCCCTCTCCTTCAAGAATTTTGGGCACATAGACACACACACGTAGCATGTTTTTCTTTTCAAGTTGCTGGGGCCAGTACTTGAACTGTGTGGTTAGCCAAGTGGGATCCAGCTGCCTTAACCATTGTGCCATGGGCTGGTGCACATCTGATGTGTTATGTATATCTAAGGTTGTGGGAATGGAATGATGAGTAGACCAGGAATCATGGAATCTGGGTGAAGTCTCAGCTTTTCCATCAGTTTGCCATATGACCTTGAAAAGTTTTCTTAGCTTCTTTTGGCCTTAGTTTTTGTGGTGTAGAATGGGTTTTCTAGGAAAAAGAGCCCACCTAATAGCACATATTTACTTCTTTTCCTTTTTCCTCCTTTCCTCTCTCCCTCCCTCCTTTCTTCTCTTCCTCCCCTTCTTCCTTTTTTAAAATTAAATTTATTTTGCAAAATGTATGCTGATCCTTTATTTCCATCGACAGGGGAGGTCCATGTAGTAGATTGTTTAAACTAAACTTCTTTGGTGAATCGAGATACTAGTTTAACGGTCGCTTGCTGATTGGCATGGAGAAGACAACACTAATTCATGGTCCTGATTATCTTACAGAGACATCAAGCCTGAGAACATTCTCATTGACCGAACAGGTCACATCAAGTTGGTGGATTTTGGATCAGCTGCCAAAATGAATTCAAATAAGATGGTAAAAAAACAAAAAATAGGATAGCTTAATAGTGATTATGCAAAAAAAAAAATGTTCTGTGGTCTTTGTAAATTTGGGAAATAGTGGGATAAAATGATGAGCAACATTTTGGAGCCTTCATCGGCCAGTGTCCCTTTTCCTCGGTGGATGGAGGTAGGGATGGAGACAGTTGTTTTCCAGACCCTGGTATTCTTTTATGCCTAAAACCTATTACCCCAAAACATTTTAATAACATTGTTACAGTTTGTTTGGAACAAAAGTAACATGCCTATTTTGTCCGTCAGTTCGTTCGTTCGTTCGTTCTTTCTTTCTTTCTTTCTTTCTTTCTTTCTTTCTTTCTTTCTTTCTTTCCGCCTGTTATAGATTGTCTTCTGTTAACATTGTCTTTTTTACTTTGAAGTATTTTGGTGGGTCTAGCCTGTAGTGTGGTGGTTAAGAAGGCTGGATCCCACATGGCTGACTGCGTGGTTAGAGTCCTGAAGCTGGTGGTTTGAAAATCACATGAGGTGGGTATAGATGCGTACCCAAAATTCTGAGAGGAGAATAGAGGAGAAGAGATTGTGTGACCATTCCCCATGGGAGGTACTTTCTCATTTCCTTCTTTGTCTTTGTCTCTCTCCTTTGGACACATGCATCCTCTAGCAAATTAAAAAAAATTTTTTTTTGGTGAAATATAACCTTCTTTACTTCAAATCCTCTATTTTATATTAGGCAGGAAAATTAAAATTAATCACTGGAACACTTGAACCAGATATTCTTGAGTGTTAAAAACCAAGTACTTAAAATGTCATTTTAAAGTCTTGGACCTTTGGAAAAATTAAGCTGTATTCCATGTGCTAATTAGGAAGGTGGGAGGGCAGTTATAGAGACCAAGAGTGAAAATACTTTAGGAAAAATATGACAGTGAAAAAGAGAACTAAGTTTAAAAAAAAATCTTCTAATAAACTCGGTAAGTACTAAAATGTGAATTTTGAAGTCAACTATGAAAAAAAATACAGGTCCATCAGACGTTGACTTCGATTATAAAACAGATTTCATAACTGAGCTACTTGGTGACTCAGACAAATCCTTAGGAAGTTGGACTTTTAATTCTTTCTCTAGAAAATGCTGATTCTATTAAGAAAACACAAATTACGAGGTTAGAGAAGCTGCTCTTCATAATGTACTCCCCCACTCCCTACCGTTCTGAGAGTTAAGTTCTTCATAAAGGAAAATATGTAAAATTGCCTTGTTTTCTCATATTCCTTGGAGGAAGAGTAGATATTAAGTTGATCCTAGGCAAGGGTTTGGAGTTGTAGAAACTCTGCACTCTGGCATCTGGTGTACCTGTTCTATAGACCTAAGACCTAGCTGAGATGATTTCCTTGGTGTTCAGACTCTTGGAAAAATAGGCTTCATGTGCCGCCCAAGGTCAAGGTGTCTCAACCTCAGCACTATTTTTCCCCCCTTTGGGTTATGTTTTTCTAATCTATTTACTTGATCATTACATTAAGAATTAGATTGTAGAGTCAAAACGTTTTATGTTTCATAAATTATGTACAGTTCAAAAACGAGCATGAAAGCATAGGTATTGAATTTAGAAAAGTTGAATAACACAAAGTTTTATCACTTAGGGTTCAAAGATTTCTATGTTGTATTAATAGTATTTAAAAACATTAGAAATTATGTATAAACATATACATTTAGAAATTAGTGAAGAGGCTTGACCTCGTAGTTTAGTAGCTTAAGGGAGCCAGCTCCCACATGGCCAACTACAATTTGAATTCCTATCTCAGTGGACTGAAAAAAACACCCTGGGCATGTGTGTGTCTGCGCTCCAAATACCAACAGGATGGAGAAATGAAGGAGAAAGAATTGCAGTGTGACCATGCCCCATTAGAGGGTGCTTTCTTCCTCTTGCTGTTTCTCTCTGGTAAGTGCATACACCCTCTGGCAATTAAAAAGAAAAAGAATAAATTAAACTATAAGTCTGATAATATGAAGGATTATCAAAAAGTTCATGGAAAAATGGAATTAAGTGTGGTTTAATTTTTATTGCCTGCAAAAATTTTGAAATTCATGCATAATTTTTTCACAATACACATTTTTTATTAATTGAGGACTCTTTTATAACCTTAGCACTAACTTTTTAAAAATAATTTTTAATTTAATTTTAATTATTATTATTCTTCAACTTTTTGCTATAGGGCATGTATACTCACTAGAGAGAGAGAGAGAGAGAGAGAGAGAGAGAGAGAGAACACAAATCTCCAGGTCTGAGACTCGAACTGTGGTTGGCCATAGGGGAGTTCAGGGCCTTAACCATCATGCCATCTGCTGGCCCCAATATTACTGACATTTTGCTGGATAAGTCTTTGTTCTGGGAGGCAGTTATAGGATCTTGACCTCACTCTACCTACTAGATGCCAGAAGCACTCTCCTCCTGAGGTGTGACAACCAAAAATGTCCCCAGTCATTGTCAAATGTGCCCCATGGGTGGGTGGTACAAAGTTGTCTCCTATTGAGAATACCTGCAGTAGATTGAGAAGTATCAGAAAATGATTACCTTAGAGCCGGCCATATGTGTTTGCCATAAGAATATTTTTTTGAGAAAACTAGATTAAGATCCAGAATCACTACTTGGCAAAAACATGGGAATTAAGAGTCAGGCCCTATCTCTGTGTCTGGAGTCACTCTCTGCAGAGCTCTTGGTAAAGAGACGGGTCTCCCATTCATTTTAGGTTTCTCATTTCAATGCTTGAAACTGCCCTTTTTCACATCTTCTAATTGTAGCAACCTTTGCTGCGGGCTGGGAGCCTCTCCGAAATACTCAAATTGACCTAACTCAAGGCTCAACCCCTAAAGATTTTGGTCAAGGAAATGTGACGCTCCGAACAACACACCTGAGAATATTGTATCTTTTCTTTCTTCCTTGTGCTTTCGGGGGCAGAATTTGACAGGCAGATAAGAAAGCCATTTTTAACGTTGCTTTAAGTGCAAAGGCCCTTTTAATATAGAACAGCAATAATTATAATCCATATCGAGTGTGACTATAAGTTGTAAATTAAAAAACATTTTTTAAAATTTTATTTACTGTTATTATTTTTTAATTTGGCCAGAGAGAGACAGAGAGGGGGTGGGGGAAAGCGAGAAAGCAAAGCTGCCAGGTCTGGGACTCGTACCCCGAGGCCCCAGGGGAGTCCAGTGCCTTAACTACCACACTACATGCTGGCCCCTAGAGATGTAAATTTTTAAAAAGTTATTTTTGATCAGTGGTGGTGGGTTAAACATGTGTTTCCTTTAGTTAGAATATTTTGTAGGCTTAAAGTAGGTTCTCAATATTTTTTTTTTTTTTTTGGAGAGATTTCGCTATAGGGCGCGTGTGCTCACCAGACAGAGAGAAACAGAGACAGAAAGAAACATAGAGACAGAAAGCGACAAATCACCCCCCCCCCCAGGGTGGATGGTCACGCCACAATCCCTTCTCCTCCATTCTCCTCTTGGGATCTTGGGCACGCACGCACACATGCCCGGCGTGTGTTTTAAGTCACCGGGTCCGGGACGTGAACTGCGGTCGACTACATGGGAGTCCAGCGACATAGCCATTATGCTAACTGCTAGTTCCTGGTTCTCAATATTTCTGTCCTCAAAATATCCTCTGTAAGGTATAACCCACATTTACTGAAATTCCTTTATATTGCTTTCCCCTATCACAGCCAGATATTGTCTTTGTATTTTGGATATTTGTGAAGGTTAGATCTGTTTTCCATCATCCATCGTATTTGTTTCAAGTATCTTATTCAGAATGTTACTTTGGAGTTTGGTCTGTTATTAAACATATGGGCCACCTTGTGACACCACTTCCTTCTGCGTGACACAGGTTATTCACTTCATGTTATTAGAACCTCAAAGAGTGGCAGACAGCTGACAGTTCCACCCTGTCTCATTTGGATGAAAACAATTGTCAGAAGATGGTAAATAAAGCTCTTGATAGCATCTTAAGTAATAATCGGCCCCATTTAGCAGTTGGAAACCCATAGGAGATAGCCCTCTTTAGATTTGTATAGGAGTGAAAGATTTTATTTCTTTTCCACAGGAGGACCAACATAGTTAGAGTTTCTTTTTACCCAGCTGCTGTGGTTATGCCCTGAGAAGCTAGATGCGGGAAAGTTAGGTTTAAATAGTTTTATAAAGTTTAAGCATTTTATGGAAAGGGACTGGAAGGAAGAAGAGTATGGTTTTCTTACTTTCTCCCTCATCTACTTTTGCTTTGTAAATGAATCTGCTGTGTAACCCTACCTCCCTTTTCCTTTTTATTTCTTTTCTTTTCTCTTCTGTCTCCCCAAGTGTTAACAGACTTTCCTATCCCCTAGTCATTCTCTTATAGCCATGGGTTGACCTAGTTTATTTTTCTTTCCTGTCAATACAGTGAGAATCAACTAAAGTTCAGTAATCAGATAGTGTACTGCAGGTAGACTGGGCTCCTGGGACGTGCTCACTTTTAATATTTCACTCAGGTTAACTGTCTGAACTGACTTGGAAATCATTATGAGGATATGTAAGATGACAGGTCGAACATGTTTAATGTGCTTGGAGGCCACTGACAAATGAAAATTTAGTACTCATTCATTGTCATTAAAGTCCTTTGTTAATTACTATTAAAGGCTGGGAGAGCTTTATCCAGCATCATTACTGGAGAAAGGAGACCTTGTAGTGTCCTCTCTGTACATTCACTTTCCTCTCAGTACCTAATTAAATTAAAGCAAAGCAAGGGACCACAGATGGTATAATGGTTACATCACTAGACTCCCATATGACTGGCCACAGTTCAAGTCTTGGACCCGGAAGCTTGAAACTCACACTGGGCGTGTGTGCGTGCATGCCCAAAATCCTGAGAGGAGAATGGAGGAGAAGAATGGATTGTGGCTCGGCCATCCCCCCAGGGGGGATGATTTCTCGCTTTCTTTCTCTCTGTCTCTCCCTGTGTCTCTGGCTAGCACACGTGCCTTATAGCAAAATCTCTTTAAAATGTACTTTATTGATGTAAAGCTCAGCCTTATAGGTATGTGGCCATATCCACACAATCTCTTACTCCCTTGGGAACACTTAATAATCTTTTAATGGGGAGAAATCCCATGTAATTGCTGACCAGAGAGAAGTTCATTTACAATGCAGTGTTTTAGGACACCTGGTCAGTATAGAATACAGCTAAACTCAGGGCCTCTCTTCTGTGGGGAGGAATTGTAAAGAGGTGATCCTTTTGTCCTTTTTTTCTCAGTTTTGCGTATGTGCCTGCTTGAGACAGAGAGAGAAGAGAGAGAGAGAAAAAGCAAGAATCCCTCCCCCCGCCCATGGGGGATGGCCATGCTGCAGTCCCTTCTCTTCCATTCTCCTCTTGGGGTTTTGGGCATGTACACATATACACCTGGTGTTTCCTCAGGCTGAGGCAGTTGGGACTTGAACTGTGCAGCCGGTCATATGGGATCCAGCTGCTTTAACCTCCACACTATCTGCTGGCCCCCGAAAAGTGATCCTTAAACTTTACATTTTATGACTCGATAAAACTTCAAAACGATGTGCTGATCATAGCTGTTACCGGCATAGCAGGTTGCTTGGTAAGGGGTATGAGTGAGGGGCAGAAAACCATCTTCTTTCATCAGATTCATTTCAAGAAACAGAAGACATTTAAACACAAAGTAGTCAGAAGGGCACAGTCTCAGGGGAAACTGAAAAAGCACAGTTCTTTAAGTGGAATAGATTGGGCTTTATAAGAAAACCTTCTGAGGCCAGTAGATGGCATGGTGGTTGGGCTGCTAGACTCCCACATGGCTGAGCATGGTTCAAGTCCTGGACCTGGCAGCTTGCTTTCTCACTCCACCCCCCCATCCCTGTTTTCTTCTGGTGGATTAAATAATAATAATAAAAATAAAATTAAATAGTTCTTAGGAAATAAAAAAGACCTCTTACATTGTCCTAATCTTCCTTTGCCAAGGCCAGGTGCTTGGGCATCATTGGGTTGGGTTTCTGAACGATGGGGAGGAGTCACCGGAGCAAGAATTAGGGCAGGGGTGGTGGTGGGTGGGGAAAAGGAACTTATTAACATTTGGCCCTTGCTGGAGTTATTTATCATGTCTTGCTGCATGGGTGGGCCCAAGTAGGAATGTTGATTCTAAAAGCAGTTTTCTAAATTTTCAATCTTGACATTTAACAGACGCCTGTAATATTGTATTGCCAGCTAGCTGCCAGTTCTTCTTTAACAGTTAGACTGATCTTATAGATTCCTCCTTAAGGGTTTATTACCATTTTGCTGTTTCCATAAGTAAGAAGTTTTGTCATATCAGTAACTCGGATCAAAAAAGGCACCTTCTGTTTCAGGTAGGTAGCTGACTCTTATTTGTGTAAGCAAAGATGAATACCATCAACAACTCTTGCACCTTCGCCTCTGGATTTTTTTTTTTTTTTAAATTAGTAAAGCCTTTGCATTTCCTGACAGCGTGCCACTTGATAGAAGATTTAAGTGCCTGGGAGAATAGTAATCAGTGGCAAATCAGCTTGAGTCTGAAATGTGGCTGTTGGCAGTCTACTTGAAGATAATTGAAAGTTTCGCTGTATTCTTTTATTTATGGGTTTCTAGGTAAATGCCAAACTCCCTGTTGGGACCCCAGATTACATGGCTCCTGAAGTATTGACTGTAATGAACGGGGACGGAAAAGGCATCTACAGTCTAGAGTGTGACTGGTGGTCGGTGGGAGTCATCGCTTATGAGATGATTTACGGGAGATCCCCATTCACAGAGGGAACCTCAGCCAGAACCTTCAGTAACATCATGAATTTCCAGGTAAAGCACCATTAGTAGGTTTCAAAGTAAGATTAAGAAATGTCATTTAGGGGCCAGCTGGCGGCATGATGTTTAAGCGTGCTGGACTCTCACATGGCAGACTGAGGTTTGAGTCCTAGACCTGGTGGTTTGCTTTCTCACTTTCTCTCTTTCTCAGTTTCTCTCTGGTCAAATGAAAAACTACTACTAATAAATTGGGACCAGCAGGTGGCATGGTGGTTCAGGTTCTGGACTCCCACATGGCCAACTGTGGTTCGAGTCCCAGACCTAGTGGCGTGCTTTCTCACTCTTTCTCATGACCACATGTGCCTTATAGTAAATTTAAAAATCATCATCTTAATAAATAAATAATTATTTAAAAAACTAATAATAAAGTTAAATAAAATAATTCTTTAAAGAAAGAGAAATATTAGATGTTATGTAAAAAGTGCATGAATGGGACCAGCTCCACGCACGGCTTGGTGGTTAAGGCTGCCACACCTCACGTGGTACAGTCTGAGCCCCGCTTGAGAAACACACCGGGCACATGGGCGTGCGCGCCCCAAATTCCGGAAAGACGGAGAGATAGAGAAAGAGGGATTGCGATGTGACCATTCTCCATGGTGGGGAGTGCTTTCTCCTCTCCCTCTCTGCTGTCTCTCTCTGGTGAGCACATGTGCCCTCGAGCAAAAATAAAAAATGAAAAAAAAAGTGTGAATGAATGTTTATATGTACACCAGCAGTACTTAAAATGATCAAAGCAAATGCGTGTAGCACTTTGTGCCAAAAACTATTCTAGACACTGTTAATTGTATCTTGTTTAACTGCCACTACTAGTGATTGTGAGACTATACCATTTTCTTTTTAAAGTGTATTTGTTTATTTCTTTCATGAGAGACAGAGTGATAGGCATCCCTTCCAGGGGAATGATACCATGATTCAGGGCCAGCCTCATCTGGCTGGGTCTCAGGCAAGTGTGTATCTGGCATGCTTGAGGGGGTTCCGGGATGTGAACCCAAGGCCTTTTTTGCATGTGGGTCCAGTTTTATTACCATCATGCCACTGGCTGGCCCCTACACTACTATTTACCACAAAGAAAGAAAAACTGCTGCCAATTAATCTATGATCTGTTTATTGGTTAGAAAATGCATCTTGATTTCAGTGCTATTAAATGTGCATAAATGTGAGTCTTTGAATTCATGCAATACGGTTTATCGTAATCTTCAAACAACCGTGTGGCGTCAGCATTATTATTATTACTATTATTATTGTTATTTACAGATAAGGAAACTAAATCACAGGCAGGTTGAGTAACTTGCCCAAAATAAAGCAGGCAGTCTGGTTCTGAAGGTCTTGCTCTTAATTATATACTGTACTGCTTCTTGCTGTGAACTTCGAATACGGAAATGAGAGAACCAGCTAGAAATTCTGTCATGTACATGGAAAGTAAAACGAAAGCTGTTTCCTAATAACTATTCTTTCTACTCTATTTAGCTCATTTCTTAAGGATATGATAAATATATATATTTTCCTCTGAAAGAAAAAAAGAACTTATTTCCTAGGTTTTCATATCTCACACAATTTTCATCTTTCTGGAATATTTAATACGTATTTGTTATGTACATACATTATTTGTTATCCTTGAGTCTCCTCTCGAGTTACAGTTTCCCCTTAGATGACTCTCTGGCTCATTTCCCCCTACATTTCAGTTCACTCATTCAGTAATTCAGTAATGAGGAATCGCACCAGGTACTGTAAGGTAACAGGTTTGCAGCAATGAGCAACCTTCTTTCTTCATCATCACAGAGAAATCACAGTCCATTGTGTAAAGTACAGCACAGAGGGAGCATGCGGAGGGAGCGACAGGGTAAAAAGTAAAAAAAGGCTGAGGAAAGCCAGGGGGAGGGGCGGGCATTCTAGGGAGACAGGACAGCCTGATTTGTTCAGGGAGCTTTAAATAGCTCATCACTGTTGGACAGCAGGGGTGGGAGGGGAGCAGATGAGATGAGACAGAGAGGGGAGAGGGAGTCAAGCCATGAAGGATGTTGAACCCCTACAAAGGAACTAGACCTATTGAAGCGAACAGGCCACTTATTTTGGGACTATTCCTTTGGTCCAAAGTTAAGAGGACATGAGACTTTTTTTTTTTTTAAAGCAGAAACTTGCATATATGAGAACTCTTTCTTAACTTTGGAATATGAGACACTGTATTCACCACTCAGAAAAGAATTATTTTATTTTTTTGAAACAGCGGTTTTTGAAGTTTCCAGATGATCCCAAAGTTAGCAATGAACTCCTTGATCTGATTCAAAGTTTGCTGTGTGGCCAGAAAGAGAGACTGAAGTTTGAAGGTCTTTGCTGCCATCCCTTCTTCTCTAAAATCGACTGGAATAACATTCGAAGCTGTAAGTAGAGTCATGTCCTTTAAATTCTGGTGCTAGGGTTAAAAAAAAAAAAAAAAACAAGAGTGATCTGAAATTATTCTGGCCCAAAGAAGCTGGTATAAATTTATATAAATAAAGGATTTAATTATCTCCAGGAATAGAAAAGACTAACGATGTGGCTGTTTTTGAGTAATAATTCTGCTTGAAATTGTTCACATAGAATTGGGTCATTCATCAAACTCTGTGTTTATGTGGCCTTTTGAGTTTTATTCCTCGTTAAGTTAGAGGCACAGATTGATGGAACTAGAAGGTGGTTGCTTGCTTTGACAGTTTCTTCTCAGAGAAAAAGTAGGCCCGAGGATTTAATGCACAGATGAGGAACCAGACTCAGTAGGTAGGCAATGTGCCCAAGTTGCTCTGTTGACGGCCCAGCCGGCACTACAACTACAAACACCTGGCTGTGTTCGTTTGTTTCCCTCTACGATATTTGTCTTTGCTCAGAAGCATGTAAAACGTATAATGTATATGCTCAGTGGATTCATTCATACATCACTTTGTAATCAATTAGTGAAAACTGAATTCATTCATTAAAAACAAAGAACTGATTTATTATGAACAAGACCGCAAACCTTTTTCATTCTCGATGTGTTGTTGATTGAATGTGATCTAAAGATCTGACCTGAACTAGCAGGTGGCATAGTGGTTAAGGTACTGGATTCCCATGTGCTTGACTGCAGTTCGAGTCCTGGGCCCAGAGGCTTGAAACTCACTCTGAGCGTGTGTGCCCAAAATCCCTCAAGAGGAGAATGGGGGAGAAGAGATTGAGGCATGGTCGTACCCCCTAGGGAGTGATTTCTTGCTTTCTGTCTCTCTGTCTCTGTGGTGAGCATGCACACCCTATAGTAGAAATCTCTTGGGGAGAAAAAAAAAGATCTGACCAAATGATCAACAAAGATTAGAGCCAGCAGGAAAGCAGTTCGTTTGTTTGGGTGTGTGTTTTATTTTTGGCAATGGAGGGAGTTCAGGAAATGGGACAGACCCATTTTTAGGTACCAAAACCTGGCTTCTAATTGGAGCTGTGCTGTAACTACAAAATCTTGCACCTTCAGCTGAGACATGAGTGTGGTTAAGATCCAGTACTGACCAGAGGGAAGCCATTTTCATGGTTTTCCTAACTTCCTACTGTCCTATTTCAGGAGGCCAGGCTTCGCGAAATCTCTCTGCAACTTCTTTCTTCTGATAACCACGTTGTTTTATCTTGCTAATCTTTAGACATCACCTCCAAATCTCCAAGGTGCAGGCTTTTTAATCACTACTATATTTTCAGTACATTCTTCTTTTTATGCTTTTAGAAAGATTTGATAGAGTTTCTGTTAGATGTTGTTCAAGTGCTTACTGTTGTTATCTCTGTAATCTTCTTAAATAAGCAGTTTTTTTATGCATGAACTTGCTGATTATGCCTACTCCACTTAAGTAAGTCAGTGAATGGTGATTAATTCCCTGAGTAACTTTATTTTGTGTTTCTTTTTTTTTTTTTGGAGAGATTTTCACTATAGGGCACGTGCGCTCACCAGACAAACAGAGAGACATTAGAGACAGAAAGCAAGAAATCACCCCCCAGGGGGAATGGTCACGCAGCAATCCCTTCTCCTCCATTCTCCTCTCGGGATCTTGGGCCCGCACGCACACGCACCTGGCGTGAGTTTTAAGCCACCGGGTCTGGAACTCGAACCGCGGTCGACCATGTGGGAGTCCAGCGACATAGCCATTACGCCAACTGCTGGTTCCCATTTTGAGTTTCTTTAAACTTCAGTGTTGTTTTGGTATGTCAGTATTCCTAGATTTTGTTCTGATCTTTTCTTCTCAGGATGTTAACAGATTTTTAGGCTTAATGGGTTTATAAGTAGAACTGTTTTTCTGTAAATTATATAGTGCCTGTGGAAGACACATGTCTGTAAAATGTAGTTCCTATTGTCCATGAGGAGGCTCATCTTTATTTTAAAAAATTATTTATTTGTCACATTTATTATTTTTAATTTGCTATAGGGCCTGTGCACTCACCAGAGAGAGATGAGAAAGAGAGAGAGCAAACTGCCAGGTCTGGGACGTGAGCTGTGGTCGGCCACGTGGGAGTCCAGTACCTTAACCACCATAACACCTGCTGGCCCCAAGGCTCACCTTTTGAAAGACCATGGTTATCTTTGGAATGAGGTAACTCTGATAGGTCACTATAGTCTCAGTCATATTCAGACACATTGCCTTTGTACTTCATTCACCATGAACTTTTGTGGCCAGCTGCTTAATTTTGCTTATCTTAATAAATATTCACTTAGTTTACCTTATCTTTAACACATGTTCCCAACCCTTCCACCAATTCACATCATGAATTTTCCTTACCCCACTAATCCTGATTCTTAAATAGTTTGGGGGACCAGAAGATGGTGGAGTGGTCACATTAGTGGACTTCCACATTGCTGACTGTGCTTGGGTTCTGGACCTGGTGGCTTCAAACTCACACCAGGCCCTTGTGCGTGTGTGGCCAGGATCCCAGGAGGAGGATGGAGGAGAGGGGATTGTGGTGTGGCCATCCCCTCTGAGGGGTGATTTCTTGCTTTCTGTCTCTCTGGTGAGAGTGCACATGCCCTATAGTGAGAATCCCCTGCACCCTCCCCCCCGCCCCCCCCAAAAAAAAAAAAAAAAAAAAAAACCCTTAATAATTTTGGGTTGGCCCGATAGCACAGTGGTTAAGCTACTATATGGAGGAAGCTGGATCCCACATGACCTACTATAGTTTGAATCCTGGTCCTGGAGGCTTAAAAAATACATGCCCAAGATTCTGATGGGATGGAGGAAAGAGGATTGTGGCGTGACCAAGCCCAGTTAGGAGGGGGAGGCGCGCACGCTCTCTTGTTCTCTCTTTTGCACATGTGTCCTCTGACGTAAAGCAAAACACACTTAATTTTTTTTTTTTTTATTGACTCTCAACTCATAGCATACTGGCTCTGAAGACTCATGAAATGTATTTGCCTTAAAAAAAGTTTTAATTTAAATAAATCTTTTATTTTAGAATAATATTAGATTTATAGAGAGATTACAAAGCACAGAAAAATTCCCACATATCCTTCTTCCAGTTCTCCTTAACGCCAGCCTCTTACATAATAGTGTCACATTTGTCAGAACGAAGATTAACACCAGTACATTATTATGAACTAAGCTGCAGACTTTCTTCAGATTTCACCAAGTTTCCCACTCACGTCCCTTTTCTGTCTCAGGAATCAATCCAGGGCACTACATCGCAAGGAGGGTGTTTGTATTGGAAGAGAGCAGGCCTGGCTTAGACACCAAGCCCAGTTCAGCTAGCAGGTGGGCTCTCCATGCTCACCGCAGGTTGGTTGTGCCTCGTCCTTGTGGCTCTGTGGCACTCCTGACCACGAAGAAAGGCCAAGAATGGATTGCAGTGTCTCCTAGCGGATTTTCCTGCATCTTACCAGCTCCCAATCCCTTCATATTTACAATCAGCTCAGGATTTAGTGATTGAAAAGTTTGCTGGGTTCTTGAGCTATTTGAGCTATTTTCTAACTAGGTAACTCTAACACAAATTATGACTTTGTCTAGGCCTGTTTTTCTTTGCTATTGGGCGCATGCTCTCACCAGAAAGAGAGAGACAGAGAGACAGAGAGGCAGAAAGTGAGAAATCCCCCCCAGGAGGGATGGCCATGCTGCAATCCCCTCTCCTCCATTCTGCTCTCAGGATCTTTGGTACGCATGCACATGCACCTTGTGTGAGTTTAAGCCTCAAGATCCAGGACTCGAACTGTGGTCGAATACATGGGAGTCCAGAGACATAGCCATTACGCTAACTGCTGGTCCTGTGTTTTTCATGACCACGTATTGAGTGACTTTCATCAAGCAGAACACTTGAAGCCATTAAGGTTCCCAAGTTCAAGGTTGCTGCACAAATGCCTTGAGGTCCCAGGCTGTCGAGTTTTTCTGCTTCCTATAACACGAGGTCGTCCCCTGATGAAAGCAACATTGGTCCCTCTATGCTATTTCACCCGTAGTTCTTTTTCTTGTTGTAACCAATGAAAGGAGGTACTGCTTAACACAGCTGGTAATAATCTTCTGAAACTCATTATCTCGAGAGGTGGTCCTGGCAGGATATATAAATGCAGCTGAAGAGGGGTCTGGGCAAGTTTCTGAATGACAGAACCGGGAGTGGCTCCTGAGAGAAAGTAGGATGAGGCTTGACTGTAACCCTGAGGTCCCACGGGGCATCTGTGCTCTCTAGGGTCCTACCGCTTGAGGTGGCTGCGAGTGGCACCACGTGGGCCAGAGATCTGATCCAGTTCAGGGATACTTAACTCTCCCAGCAAGTTAAAGCTCTGTGATGAGTTACTGCCACCCTCAGGGGTCGCCAGGCACCCATTACTCTAATGTTTCATTCCCAGCTTCACGCAAAGTTGGTTTTTCAGCTGTTTATCACTGTGATTATTTCAAGGCTGCTTTCCAAGTCTCAGTAGGGGGCTTCTTAAGCGTTCCAGCTGCCCCAGACTCTGCACTTCCAGCGATGTTTCAGATGTGGGGCAGGATTCTGGTGTACACTGCCTGATTTTTCTGTGGTTCTGGAAAGCTAAAGACAGCTAGAGCTCCTTCTTCACGCCTTTGGGGTTACGCCTACTTTGCTGGCATCACACACCTGCTCCCTCAGTGGGAAAGACTCGCTCTCTGGTGCTCCTGCCTATCACATCTTTTAAAAAATATTTTCCCCTAAAGGCCAGTACAGTGGTGTCTATTGGCTTGTGGAACCAGGATGCTGTACCTTTCCTCCAAGGCCGCCATGTTTGGACAGTGAGAAATGTGTAACACGAGTGGTGGTTATGGGTTACTTCCTGGAACATTTATGGTTCATGCTTTAGAAAACTTGTATTGTCACTTTTTCTCTTGAGTCGTCCTCCTTTTACTGTTCTCAGAATAACACAATTCTTGTAAAATTATTCTGCCAGGTTCTTAGCATTTACTAACATTTTGTTTTGATGCTGTAGTGACTCAGTGGTGGCACCATGACACACGCAGACATTCTCCTTCCAAAGAGGTGTCGTTTTGTTGGTGGTGGCATTATTGCAACCTGACCCTTAGTGGCCTTAGTCAAACCTCAAGTGCATACTCTTGTGGATGCTCAATAAACTCGAGAGACTTTTGCCTTTTTTTTTTTTTTTTTTAAAGAGTTTGGCTATAGACACGTGTGCTCACCAGCAAGACAGACAGAAAACAAGAAGTTGCCCTGGTGGGGGTGGTCACACTACAATCTCTTCTCCTCTCGGGATTTTGGGCACACACACACACGTGCCTGGCGTGAGTTTTAAGCTGCTGGTTCCAGGACTCGAACAGTGGGTCGACTACATGGGAGTTCAGCGTCCAGGACTCCAACTGTGGTTGACTATGTGGGAGTCCAATGACATAACCTTTACACCATCTGCTGGTTTAAAGAAGAGGGATTCTCTCTCTACCTACCCTTAGGTGAAATTCTTAACATATTTTTATGTGTAGAAATAAGCACAATGTAACGTGCTGTGTTTTTTTTTTTTTTCTCTCATTTCCTTAGTGTGATAGGAAATATTACTTAGGAAACACATATTCTTTGCCAACAACTGGATATTAAGTGTGTCACTGCAAAACAGTTCTATTGAACATAAGGGTTATTATGCTCATTTGACAGATGTAGACACTGTGGTAACTTGTCCAAGGTCATAGAGCAAGTGAATGAGAGGGTCTGGACTTGAGTCTAGGTCTGCTTGATTCCAAAGCCGATGTTCTTTTTACAGTATCATGTGGGCCTTAGCATAAGGAATCATAAATAATAGTGTTTGTGATGGCAGATGATTAGCCTTGTCACACTGGAGACTGGCATAATCTCTGGTTCTATTTTAAAACATTTGGGGGGTCAGCAGGTGGTGTAGTGGTTAAGGCTCTGGACTCCCACATTGTCAATTGTGGTTTACATCCTGGACCTGGTGGCTTGAAACTTGTGCCGGGTGCATGTGTGCATGTGCCCATATCCCAAGAGGAGAATGGAAGAGAAAGGATTGCAGCATGGCCATTCCCCTGAAGAGTGATTTATTGCTTTCTGTCTCTCCAGCGAGTGCACGTGCACTATAGCAAAAGTCTCTCTCTCAAAAACAAACAAAAGAAATTGGAATTGCAATACGTTTTGAATCTACAGGGGTCATTCTGATATCTGAGTATCTACAGCTTGCTAAGTGCCTTGTTAGGTACTGTGGGTCTGTTGATGGGTAGAGTTGAGTGTGGCCTTGCCTTCATGGAGCCACGGTCTAAGGTCCTCTCTGGTCCTTTGATTGAATAGAGCTGTGGTCCTTTACGAGTGTGCTATATAAAAGCTGAGTTGCTGTACCCCCAAATGGCAAGAAGTTTAATGCTCTGTAGGTCTCCCACTGGCATTTTGAGCCATACATGCTTGATTCTAAATAAAACAGAGACCATAGACTGTGAGCTGGTGACCTTTTTCCCACATCCAGTACCCTCCC
The DNA here is from genome assembly GCF_000334495.1 of Tupaia belangeri chinensis. Classification (NCBI taxonomy): domain Eukaryota; kingdom Metazoa; phylum Chordata; class Mammalia; order Scandentia; family Tupaiidae; genus Tupaia; species Tupaia belangeri. The sequence continues at coordinate 2,629,419 of NW_006159813.1, forward strand.
AACCTGTTACACTGCCCATATCCCAGATCTAGCCTGGGAAATAACAATGTTGGGTTGATGCCCACTTTTTCTCTTCTTTCTCTTTTTTTAAAATAATTTCCATTTAATTGTACATTTTGTGCATTTTGTACAGTGTGGTTTTTCAAAAGCATAGTGTACAGTAATCAAGGATATTATTCATCATCTCTGACAAAGAACATTGTATTATTTTTAAAATTATTTCATTTTATTTATTATTATTATTTTTAAATTTGACTGGAGAGAGAAAGAAGGGAAGAGAGAGAGAAAGAGAGAGAGAGAGAGGGAAAGCTAGAAAGCAAGCCTCCAGGTCCAGGACTTGAACCATGGTTGACCATGTGGGAGTCCAGCACCTTAACCACCACGCCACCTGCTGACCCCAGAACATTATATATGTTATTCACATTTGATTTTTGTTATGCTAGGTATTTTTTGATATACGTGAGTATATATATATATATGCACACATATATATAGACTCAGTGGGACTTTGCTACTCAGAGTGTGGTCCACGGACCAGAAGCATATCGATATACACACACGATACGTATATCGATAGTCATACACACACACATACACAAACACACAGATTTATATAGGCAACATCCTCCCCTTTTTAAATTTTGTTGCTACATAGCATTTCATAACCTATTTGCCTCGTGTACGTGGATTCTCGTGTCTATTAAATGTTTTTTTCCTGAAGCCCTCTCCCCGAACCCCATGCCATCTCTGGTACTTAGAGTTGCCCTCTCTCCTTCTGTCTTTAAATCTCTGTTTCTGCCGCAGAGTGCAAACATTCTGGATGTTAAGCTGGAACATAACCATGGGAATGCCCACTTCTTGAATGGGATTTACCATCTCAGAATGAACTGTGAGGCCTCAGAATGCGTTCTGTTTTCCGTTCATTTAGAACAAGGTTTCTTAGCCCCTCCGCACTGCAGACATTGCGGGCCAGATAATTCTTTGGTGGGGGGCTGCTGTGTGAATTGTGGGATGTCGAGCGATGTCCCTGGCCTTTACCCATAAGTAGCATCCTTCTCCCTGGAGTTGTGACAATCAAAAATGTCTCCAGATGTTGCCCGGTGTCCCTTGGTGGGGCACAGTGGCCCTCGCTTGAGAACTATTGATTTAGAAGAATTGGCCGGGTTGGGACCAGGAGAGAGAACATAACAGCAATCAGAATCCTGCAGGACTGCCATTGCTACCCAGCAGCACTACCTGGGGTCAGTGGGACTTTGCTACTCAGAGTGTGGTCCACGGACCAGAAGCATCGGCATCACCGGGGAGCTCATTAGAGATGCTGAGACTCAGGCCTGCTGAGTCAGAAGCTGCATTTTAATAAGATCCCCAGGTGATCCCTGTGCACATTAGAGTTTGGGAGCCCTGAAGAGGGAAAATTAGATCTGTCAGCCTTAGAGTTTCTTGCTTGTCTTTGTGGGTTGTCGTCATCTGGTCTTCTGGGCACAGGGTGAGGGCTGTACAGGGCTGCTTTATGGCTGAAGACTCCCATGAGTGGGTACCGCTGCTTACAGATGCTGGATTTTAGCCTCTGCTTTGAGGAGTTTAAGCTTTTTCTCTTGGATAAATGTAACATCCTTCAAATCTTTGAAGATGGTGGTGGTATAACCTGATCTCTGCCTTCTGATAGCAAGAAGGCTCTTTTATGCCTTTACCATTGTCCCATATTCATTTATTTATTTTAAAAGAATTATTTAACTTATTATTATTGTTATTTAATTTGGTCAGAGACAGACAGACAGAACGGGAAACTGAGAAAGCAAGCTGCCAGGTCCCAGGACTCAAACTGCAGTTGGCCATGTGGGAGTCCAGCGCCTTAACCACCACATCACCTGCTGGCACCTCCTTTTCTTTCTTCCTTCCTTCCTTCCTTCCTTTCTTTCTTTCTTTCTTTAAAGAGGTTTTTGCTGTGTTTTTTTTTTTTTTTTTTTTCAGAGGTTTTCGCTATAGGGCGTGTGCGCTCACCAGACAGACAGAGAGAGACAGAGAGACAGAAAGCGAGAAATCACCCCCCGGGGGGATGGCCATGCCGCAATCCCTTCTCCTCCATTCTCCTCTCGGGATCTTGGGCACACACGCACATGCGCCTGGCGTGAGTTTTAAACCTGGTCCAGGACGCGAACCGCAGTTGAGTACGTGAGAGTCCAGCAACATAGCCATTACGCTAACTGCTGGTTCCCGGTTTTTGCTGTTTTTAATTAAGGATGGGTTAGTGTTCTTCATTAACACTTTATGTTTGTGTGTCTGTCATATTACCATGCTATTTATTGAGCACCTACTATGTGCTAGGGACTCTGCAAAGCACATTTATATATGTTATTGCTCCATTTATTCCTCCCAAAATTCTGTGAAGCAGGTGCTAGAAACAATCCTATACTACAGGTGAAGATACTGAAACTTGAAGAGGTGACCAGTGAAGGTCGTGGCACCATCGGCCATGGTACAGTCAACCTCAGATCTCCCTGACTCCAAGTTCTCTTTGCACTTGTTTATTTGAGAGAGTACTACAGTCAGCTGTAAAAAAAAATTCAAGTGAAACAGAAGGTTAGACAGTGAAAAACGGTCTCCCTCTCACCTGATGCCTAGTCCCTCTCCCTAGAGTGAACCCTTATTGTCAGTTTCTTGTACAACTTTCCAGAATATTCTGTGCTAACATAAAAAACCATCATAGCCTGTACTCTTGACAGCGTCTTTATACTGCCTCCCAAGGGTTTAGACGTTTTTATTGGCAGGTTATGTTTCTGCATCATTGAAATAAAAGAAGTCTTTATAAGCTCCTCTCATGTTGATGCTTTGAATTTGCTACTCTGCCATAGATTTCTGATGTGCAATTACTCTCTTTTTCCCAAATGAAAACTACTTATTTATTTATTTTTTTAAGAGAGATTTTTTGGTATAGGGCATGTGTGCTTGCTGTAGAGATAGAGACAGAGAAACAGAAAGTGAGAAATCACCCCTTAGGGGGAATGGTCTTGCAATCCCTTCTCTATTCTCCTCCTGGGATTTTGGGCATGCACGTACACACACCTGGTGTGAGTTTTAAGCTGCTCTCTCTGGGACTCAGATGGTGGTCAGCTATGTGGGAGTCCAGTGATGTAACCACTACACCATCTCCTGGCCCCACTACTTACGGTTTTAACAGTAACATTCTACTTATTGGTACAGCCATAACGGTACAGGCAGTAGGGTGGCACTGTGCAATACTAGAGCCAGATGGAGGCTCTGGGTCAGGATCATGAGTTGACCTGAACACTCCTGGCCGATTGGAAGACTGAGGATGGGGGTCGTGACATGAGGAGACCCTGATCCTGTGTACCTCTGTCTCTCGAAATAAACAAACATAAAAAAATTTCATTTATTTATTTTAGCATCCTGCCTTTAGAATAGCATTATTTTCATGACTTGTGTGTTGCATGTGTGTTCATTTGTTTTGGGCCTTTGAAGTGTTCTTATTTTGGGGTTCCTATGATTTGAGCAGGTGTCTGGCCATGTTTTGTTTTCTCAGCTAGTTTGAGGAGGATGGAAGATGTACTTCCCTTTTAGGTTCAGTTTTTCCTTAAACGGATCTCCCTATTGGACACTCGGTCATTTCAGGTGTTCAGGAGGAAGTGAGGAAGAGGAGCTGGGGCTATTTGGGGTATCAGCATGGGAGAGAAAGAGGGTAGCAAGAGGGAGGATGCTATAGTAGTGATGGCAGACATTCAATGTATGAGACCAGGACCATGTGGGCACCACCTGCTACAACTTAAAAAAGGAATTATGAAGAGATATAGTCAGAAGCTCTTATAGTCTCTTAGGGGATATGCAAGCAAATATTTATGTGTCTCTTGAGTGCCGTTCTGTTTTTAGAGGGTGAGTTATTTATAGGATAAAATACATTTAAAAGAGCTAAATTCTCGTGAATTAGGGATAGAGGATTTTCCCCTTTGGTCTGAATTTAGAAGCTCCATCACTCCTTCCAGAGATGTTGAAAATACGTAATATTCTACTTGTTTCCAAAATAAATTGAGATGTTTATTCAGAGATAATGGCATTAGGAAAATAAAAGAAAATAAGTAGAAATCTGGGTAGACAGAGAATTAGGGTAATGAAATACAGTCAGGGTTAAAAATGAAAAGAAGTTACTGTTAGATTGACAGAAGAGGGTTCAGCAGTTGGCATAATGGCTATGTTGCTGGACTCCCATGTAGTCGACCGTGGTTCGAGTCCCGGACCCAGTGGGTAAAACTCACGTCGCGTGTGTGTGCATGCGTGCCCAAGATCCCAAGAGGAGAATGGAGGAGAAGGGATTGAAGCATGTCCATCCCCCATAGTGGGGTAATTTCTTGCTTTCTGTCTCTCTGTCTTTCTAGAGAGTACATGCAGCCTGCAGCAAAAACCTCTCAAAAAAAAAAAAATTGACAGAAGAAAAGTGATTTGGGATTCCTGGTCTCCTAGGAGCTGAATCAGAGAGGAGAATATGAACAGCTTCAAGAGCCTCCATCCATGAGAAAAGTCTGGAGTGGTTTGCTTAGAAAAGACACAGTGGGCCAGCCAGTGGCATAGTGGTTAAGGTGGCTGGATTCACGTGGCCAACTTCATAGTTTGAGTCCTGGAATCAGTGACTTGAAAAACACACAGATGCAGGGACCAGCAGTTAGCATAATGGCTATGTCACTTGACTCCCACGTAGTCCACTGTGGTTTGAGTCCCGGACCCAGTGGCTTAAACTCACGCTGGGCGTGTATTCATGCATGCCCATGAGAGGAGAATGGAGGAGAAGGAATTGCAGTGTGGCCATGCCCCCTGGGGGGTGATTTCTCACTCTCGGTCTCTCTGTCTCTCTGTCTTTCTGACGAGTGCACATGCTCTATAGCAAAAACCTCTCAAAACAAAACAAAACAAACAAAACACACACACACACACACACACACAGAGAAATGCATGTGCGCATGCCCAGAATCCTGGGAGGAGGAAAGGAGAAGGGATTGTAGTCTGGCCATCCCACATGGGGAAGTGCCTTCTTGCTTTTCATCTCCCTCTCTCTCTTTGTTTCTCTCTCCGGCAGGTGCACACACCTTCTAGCATATTAAAAAAAAGAAAAAAAAAGAAAGAAAAGAAGACCTAGGTTTTTAAATACTAAGCTTTGAGGAATTTCACTATTGGGCTTCTCATTAAGTGAGACGCTTTGAGACAGAGAGTGCCACATCACTCCCTTATATGTCCTGGTAATTTCTACTGACTGCTGCTGCTTTTCTTTTCTTTTCTTTTTTTAAGAGAGAGATTTTTACTATAGGGTACATGCAATCACCAGAGACAGAATGCGAAAAATCACTTCCCCATGTCGGAGACAGCCATGCTGCAATTCCTCCTTTATTCTCCTCTTGGGATTTTGGGCACACAAGCACACATGCCTGGCATGAGTTTTAAGCTGCTGGGTCTGGGAATTGAACCACAGTTGACTACGTGGGAATCCAGTGACATAACCATTATGCCATCTTCTGGTCTCTTGACTGATTCTTATTGTGCCTCAGCACAAGCCAGTGGTGCAATGCTCAATTCCGGTTTAGAAAATCAATTCTAAATGAGATAAAATAATGTCTTTCCTGGGGACAATGGGAAGCAAGGTCTAAGGTTTGTTGGAAAGCCCCAAATTAGAGTCCTCCACTGTGAAAATCTCACCTCCTGAATAAACTTTCACAAACAAGCAAACATGGAAATTATTTGGCTAAAAATTCAAATTATATTAAACATCTGGGACTGTAATTCAGCAGCCAAATTTCTAGTCAATTTTATAAGGTATGGTGATTCTATTTATGCTCATTTCCTGAGGGCGAAGGTTGGATAGAATTGAAGAGGACAGTTGGCAGGAGTCATAAGAGATGAAAGCCTAAGGACAAAGAATAGGAGGCCCAGGTGGTTCATGACTGATGATTTGGAAGTGATTTCCCATGTCTCACTTCAGAGAAAATAAATATGGCCAACTCTGTTAATCCCTTGTAATACAACACTCATCTATAGCATTGGCTGTGGGATCATACTACCCTTCCTATTCTTCAAAATTCTGACTTCATGGGACCAGCAGTTAGCGTAACAGCTATGTCGCTGGACTCCCATGTAGTTGACCGCGGTTTGCATCCCAGACTCGGTGGCTTAAAACTCACGCCGGGTGCGTGTGCGTGCGTGCCCAAGATCCCAAGAGGAGAATGGAGGAGAAAGGATTGTGGCATGGCCATCCCCCCTGGGGGGGGTGATTTCTCGCTTTCTGTCTCTCTGTCTTTCTCTGTCTGTCTGGCGAGCGCACGCGCCCTATAGCAAAAACCTCTCTAAAAAAAGAAAAAAAAAATTCTGACTTCATGAAGGACACACAAAGAACTGATAGCCAGATAGGAAACAAAATATCCAGTTTATTCTTGGCAAGGTGAGTACTCAACAGCCTTTTTTTTTTTTAATTTAAGTTTTTTTGTCATAGGTTGCATGAGCTTACTAGAGAGAGACAGAGAGAGGGAAAGTGAGAGATCACGTCCCCCCTCAGGGGATGACCACGCGTTAGTTCCTTCTCCTCCATTCTCCTCTCAGGATTTTGGGCATGCATGCACATGTGCCTGGTATGATTTTAAGTCACTAGGTCCAGGACTTGAACTGTGGTTAGCTATGTGGGAGTCCAGCACCTTAACCACCATGCCACCTGCTGGTCCTGAGTAATCAATAACCTTTGATGAGGGTTCTGGTAAATTTATCTACCCAACCCAAGAATGGTGAGCCCTTTGTCAAGGATAGGGTGAGCTAGCCCCGAGAGGCCTGATGGAAGCAAGGAGGACAAGAGTAGTCAAGTCTGGACACAGGCGGTAAAAGAGAGACCATTAGGCATGGCTTTACTTTCAAGGGTCGTTACCTCTGCCTTCTAGTAAATACATCCCAATGAATGCCTGCTCTGAGGATGCAGATTAGCTTCTCTTT
>NW_006159813.1:2636406-2642204 GCF_000334495.1 Tupaia belangeri chinensis
AGGGAGAGACTAGTTGTATTTATTCAACACTTCAAACTTTTGGGGTGAAGGAGCATAAGTAGAAGCTCCTTAGAACAGGAAAGGATTGGGGGGGGAATATCTCCCATTCAGCAGTTAGAAACAGCTTTATTTAGGAATAATAGATATGTAATAAGCCATATGTATTTTAATTATACAGTTTTGCTAAGCTTCCTCATGTATATACACCTGGGGAACCATTGTCAGACTCAAGATAATGAACATGTCTGCCTTAGTCTGTTATTGCATTGCTAACAGAAATATTTGAGACTGGATAATTTATAAAGAAAATAGAGGTTTATTCCTAAATTCATAATTCAGGTACTAGAAAATCCAAAAGCATCACAAAATGGAAGAAGGCGGAACTTTTAGCACTACAGAGAGTTATCTGTATCCTTGTGACTTCTGGCTGCCTTATTTCCTCTCCTTATGTATTTACCCGACTCAGTCATGGGGACCCCACCCCAAGGACTTTTATAAAACCCAAGTCCCCACTCCGGGACACTATGAAGGGATTAAGCTTTCGCTTAACACCTTCACAGTATGATCAAGTCCCAACACATGAATTTCTGGGGGACATCAAAGTGTAGCAGTATCCATCATCCTGAAAAGTCTTTAAATAGCAACTCTTCCCTTCCACTCCTCCCCATTCTTCCTCTTGTCCCTAGGTGACTGGTAATCTGCTTTTTGTTACTACAATTTAGTTTGCATTTTCTTAACTTTATATAAATTGAATCATACAATATGTACCTATTTGTCTTCTTTCACTCAACATTATTCTGAGATTCATCTGTGCTGTAGCATGTGTTACAATTATTTTATTTTTGTTGCTGAGTAATATCCCATTGTATGGATATACCACAATTTTTTTTTTTATCCATTTGCCTTCTGATGGACATTGGGATTATTTCCAGGTTTTGGGTATTTGAAATAAAGTTGGTATAATATTTGTGTACAGGTCTATGGACATATGCATTTATTTCTCTTTTGTAGTATCTAGGAGTAGAATAGTTGGTTCATATGGTAGGTATATATTCAAGATTTTTTAAAGAATTATTTTATTTAACTTTTTAGATTTATTTTAATTTGACCAGAGAGGAAGAGAGAGAGAAAAAGAAAGTAAGCTTCTAGATCTGGATGTGGTCGGCCATGTGGGAGTCCAGTGCCCTTAACTCTCATGCCACTGTTGGCCCCTATTAAACTTTTTAAGCAATTACCAAACCAATTTAAAGTGGTTGTACCATTTTACATCCCTACCAGCAGTATATGAGAGGTCTTCCTTCACATCCTTGCCAACACTCCAACACTTAAAGTTGGCTTTAAGGTTACTAATATCTTGGAATATGGGCAGCTATAGGGATGGTCTTAGTTTTGTTTTGTTTTGTTTTCCAAATTAAAAAACTTTTGTGCATTGACATATATATTCATGGCATTGATTTGCTGAAAAAGCCAGGTTATTGTTCTTTAGAATATCTCCCACATTCTGGATTTTTCTCCTGGGCTCCTAAGTATAGAGTGGTGGGAGTGATGGTTTATATTTGTTTTTCTAGACCCTGTAAACTAGAAGGTAGCTCCAAAGCCCAAAATCGATCCTGATATGACTTTTTTCTGGTAGGAATATCTAGTAGAGGGACTTTCACTGGCTTAAGATGGAAGCATCTAAGCAACAGAAAAACTGCAATGATTTGAAACACATCGAACACATAAAAATCCATGAGTTTATAATTCTACCAAAAAAGAATTCTCATTGGTCACTCCTGGAGGTTGCTAAGGCTCCAACTCATTACTCTGAGTGTTGCTAAATATAGGAAAAGAGCCAAGCATTTATCCTGCCTTCCTGTTGGAAACGTAGACCAGGATAACCAAATTGTTGATATGTTAATACATGTAGAAGGAATGATGAAATAGAAAGCTGCTATTTGGCGGCCCTTAATGAAATAGTGGTCCTAGGCCATGATCATCAATGGCTGCCGAAATAATTAGCACAAAGATCAGAGGGAATTGTGGGGTTGAGGGACCAGGATGATGTCATTGGAACCCATGGATCATTCTTTTTGTTTAGAGAGAGATTTTTTGCCATATGGTGTGTGCACTCATCAGAGAGACAGAAAGAGACAGAGAGAAAGAAAGTGAGAAATCACTGCCCCAGGGGTGATGGCTACACTGCAGTCCCATCTCCTCCATTCTCCTCTCGGAATCTTGGGCATGCATGCATACATGCCTGGTGTGTTTGAAGCCACTGGGTCTGGGACTCGAACTACAATGGATTACATGGGTGTCCAGTGATGTAACCATAACACCATCTGCTGGTCCTCCCCGTGGATCATTCTTTTTTTTTTTAAAATTAGAATTATTTTATTTAACTTTATTTATTTATTTTAATTTGACCAGAGAGAGAAAATAGAATGAGAGAGAGAGAGAATGAGAAAGAAAGTCACCAGGTCTGGGACTCAAACCACAGTCAGCCACATGGGAGTCCAGCACCTTAACCACCATGCTACCTGCTGCCCCCCACCACAAGATGATCATTTTTAACATCACAAGATGGGAAACAGGCAGACGTTGTGTGCCCCCTTATGTCACACAATGGTAGACAACACGTCCTGGGCAGTATTTTTGTCAGAATTGCATGTGAATGTTCAAGGGCCTCAGATTGAATTGCAAATTTACAGCAAGCACAGGAGACAGAGAGACATGATAGATGATGCCACAAGGGTTCAGTCGGCCAATTCCAGATATGGGAAATCCTGTAAAGACACATGATCTGGTTTCTTAACCCAATAAGTGTTTTTGTTTTTGTTTTTTAAGAAAAAGAGGGACAGTGTTATAGATTAAAAGACATATCAGTCAAATCAGTGTGTGGACTTTGGTGGATCCTGATACAAAGAAACCAATTGTAAACAGCCATTTTTGGGGCAACTGAAGAACTTCGAACACAGGCATAGTATTTAAGGTAGCGTTAAGGTGTCCCTTTTCATTTTGTTGGGTGCAGTGAAGGATTTTGTTTTTTTGTCTTGTTTAAGTCCTTATCTGTTAAGACAGTGGTTCTCAGCTAGGAGTGATGTGGCAGTCTCTGGAGACAGCTTTGATTGTCATGGCTTGGGTGTGCTATTGGCATGTAATGGGCAGAGGACAGGGAAGCTGTTAAAAACCTGTGATACACATGACAACACCCACAACACAGGATTTTCCAATCCTATATGTCAGTAGTAGTCCCAGGTGAAAAACACAGAAATAGCAACTGCGGTAATTATTGGTGACATGATCCAAGCGGGGTTTGCTTTCAGTAATCATCAAACAAGTAAGGTAGGGGATGGGGGTGAGATAGGAATGGGAGCTGCTACTTGTTGCAGTCAGGTGATAGGTGTGTGGGCATTCCTTTTACTACCTTACTACTTTGGTGCATGTGAAAACTTTCACAATAAAAAATTAAGAGTACTTTTGTGGGACCAGCAGATGGTGGTCTTAACTTAATGGTTAAGTCATTGGGCTCCCATGTAGCCGACCATGGTTCGAGACCTCGACCTGGAGGCTTAAAACTCACGCTGGGCACAGGAGAAGGGAGGCCATCCCCCTGGGGGGTGATATCTCACTTTCTCACCCCTGGAGGGGGAGAGACCCCCAAAAAAAAAAAAAAAAAAAAAAAAAAAAAAAAAAATTGCCATAGGGCACCTGTATTTGCTGGAGAGAGACGGAGAGAGGAAACGTGAGAAATCATCCCCCAAGGGCGATGGCCATGCCACAATCCTTTCTCCATTGTCTCCTCTTGGGATTTTGGGCATGCACACATGCCCATGTACCCTTTGTGAGTGTCAAACCTCCTGGTCCAGGACTTGAACTGTGGCCGGCCATGTGGGAGTCCAGCATCACAAACACTAAGCCACCTGCTAGCCCCCCAAGAGTACATTTTTAAATGCTCGAGAAAAGGATATTAAACAGGTAAGGAGGACAGCAAAGAAGGAGTCTAATCCGAGTGTTGGTGGGTGTAGGTAACTAACCAGGGAAGGTACTGAAAGAGGTCTCTGGGGTTGAAGCAGACAGGTCTAGAGATTCGAACCAGCTACTTCACTGCTATTTGAATGTACCAGGGGGAGCGCCACTGAGGTGAAAGACTGTGTATATCCAAACCCAACTCTGCAGAGAAGTGCAGTCATGACTAGTAGCAATTTGAAAAGTTCCTCTTTTGAGTATTTCCAGCCTGTGTAGGCGGGTAACAGATTGCTGAGTACCTAGACCGAGAGGGAGGGAGAAAACAAAGTAAAGCTAAAATGTTAAAAAGTCTGGTTAAAGTGCAATCCAAAAGTGAGAGGAAGCATCTATAAAAGTATGACTCTGTGGGAAAACATCCATCGATTACCATAAACTTGATATTAATCCCGCTTGTGGGAACATGGCTTTTGGGTTGCGGCAAGAGTCCGGTACAGCAGACAACGTCATCGAAATCGGCCACCAGAGAGGATATCCACTTAGCTGTTGACAGCCAGACCCTAGCTTGTTTAGAGTGATTGATAGAAATATTCTTTAGTGATGGTAACTTCCTTATGTGTTTACTTCGAAGACAGCGTTATAGAAACTGATCACCAGCCCAAATCAACATCACCATAAAGTCTTTTGATGACTCTTGGAAGAAACAAAGAGATGGGATAAATTTTTCTTTTTTTCTTTATTATAATAATATCATAGTGTATTATTATATATTATACATAATATATAATAATATATTAGTATATAACATTAATAATATATTATGATAATATAACAGAATATTTAAATATATATTAATAATATACATTAATATATGGTATATTATAATATATAATATAGTTATATATTATTATATTATTTTTTTGAGAGATTTTTGCCATAGTATGATGGTTACACTCATCAGAGAGAGAGAGAAACAGACAGAAAACACAGAATCACCCCCTGGGGAGATGGTCATGCTGCAGTCCTTTCTCCTCCATTCTCTTGGGATTTGGGGCATGCACACACACGTGCCAGGCATGAGTTTCAAGCTGCAATTTCTGGGTCTTGGACTGCGGTTGACTACATGGGAGTCTAGGACCTTACCAATACACCTGCAAGTCACCAAAGTTTTATTAAGTCTGTTGCAAATTGGATCTGCTTTACTTCATTTCAAATTATTTTCTTTCTCTTTCTTTCATGTTTCTTTCTTCCATGAGAGAGAGGGATGGAAAGAGAGAGGAAGGAAAGAGGAAGGCGGAGAGAAAGACTCCAATGGGGTCTTCAGACCACGGTCCACCCCTAACTTCGGCCAGCTGCAGTCCATGGACATGTATGTGCGTGCTGTGTTCAGGGAAGTCTCTTACCCTCTTGGTTCACTTCCATGAGATTGGATAGCTTGCCTTTCTTTCTATTGCAAACCTTTCTCTCAGAGCTCTTCCCATCATGAGAGTTAGTTTGACATCCTTAAAATCTCTGCTATTGCAGCAGTTGTTGAATTTTGCTACTTTCTGTAATTTATCTCCTATTAATTCATATTCTCTGTTTCTTTTATTACTTCCTTGTTGTGGAATTTGTCATGTTGACTATGGTAGACTTGTTCTTTAGAGAGTTCCAACACCCCCCTCTTCCAGCTGTCACTGTTGAAATGATGATATGAGTCTCTGATGCTGACACTAACTCCGGTATTCTGGTCTGTCAGTCCAACCCAGGATCCCCCTTCAAGGTCCAGCCAAGATTTCACTGTAACTTTTTCCTTAGCCCCATCACCCATAGCTCTCTTGGGCCGCTGCTCCGGCTTCTGTGGCTTTTCTAAA
>NW_006159813.1:2642217-2646344 GCF_000334495.1 Tupaia belangeri chinensis
TCCAACTCATGAAGATATGTTTCAACCAGCTCTTGAGATTCAATCACCTCCATGACACTTCACTGCAGGAACACGCAAAAACTCACTGCATTGCCATCAGCGGAGCTTGCCATCGATTTGTTTATATATTCTCTGCTTTTCACACTCACATCCTGACCTCCAAATGACATAAATATCCTCCTCTTTACTCATTTCACAGTGCCTTCGTAACATAAATACGTATCATCGCATTAGAGCCTCAGATTTAAGCAACTGGAAGAAAAGCTATTGTTTTGGTAGCTGTCCTTTAGACTGGAACCTAGCGTCTAATTAGTCAATTACGTTTTTTTTTTTTTTTAATTTGCCAGAGGTGTGCTTGCCAGGGACGGGGAGTGGGGAGAGAGTGAGAGAGAATTCCCCATGGGGCATGGTCTTGTTGCAATCCCTTCTCTTCCATTTTTCTCTTCTTTGAGAATTTTGGACATGCAGGCACATGCTTCTGGTGTATTTTTTTCTAAGCCATCAGGTCAAGGACTCAAACCATGCTGTTCGCTACGTGGCATCCAACTGTCTTAATTACCAGGCCATGGGCTGTCCATTCAACTAAGTTTTTTAAAGGGCAGGACATTATGGTTGATAGAATGAAGTTGGAAGTTTTGAGCTTTCTGCTATTGAACATCCACTGTGTTCCAGGCATAGTTCTGATCACACAATCTCTCTGTGCCTTTGTCCTTTATGACACAGTGTGGATTGTTATTAATCTTTTCTGTCACTTACAACTTAAGACCAGGTCTGTAACCCAAAGTGATGATTAAAAAAGTCTTAGGTGTTTAATCAGATTTTTTTTTTCTAAGTTTACTATTTCTTTCATGAGTAAGAGACAGACAGAGGGATGGGTGCCCCCAACAGTATCTTCATGTTAACAGTTCACCCCTAGCTTCAGTCAGCCCTGGATCATGGGCACGTGTGTGCCTGGTGTGTTAGGGAGGTTTCTGGATGCAAACATGGAGTCTTCTTTCTCGGGTCAGCCTCACACCATGTTACGTTACCATTGTGCCACTGTCCAGTCTCAGGTATTTGTTTTTGTTTTATTAGGGGGATATTTTTGCTAAAGGGCACATGTACTTGCCAGAGAGACAGAGAGAGGCAGAGTGACAGAAAGCCAGAAATCACCCCCCAGGAGGCATGACCATGCCGTAATCCCTTTTCCTCTATTCTCCTCTCAGGATTTTGGGCATCCATGCACATGCACCTGGCATGAGTTTCAAGCTGCTGGGTCCAGGACTCGAACCATGGTCGATTATGTGGGAGTTCAGCTCAGCAAAAATGTAACCTTTACAACATCTACTCCTCCTAGGTTTTTTTTTTTTTTTTTTTTGGCGGGGAGAGAGGTTTTTGCTATATATAGGGTGTGTGTGCTCTCCGGAAAGACAGAGACAGACAGACAGACAGAAAGTGAGAAATCATCCCCCCGCCCCCCGGTGGGGATGGCCTGCCGCAATCCCTTCTCCTCCACTCTCCTCTTGGGATCTTGGGCACGTACACACACGCGCCCAGTGTGAGTTTAAGCCACCGGGTCCAGGACTTGAACCGTGGTGAACTATATGGGAATCCAGTGACATAGCCATTAAGCCAACTGCTGGCCCTGGTTGTTTGTTTTTTTTTTTTTTTAGAGGTTTTTGCTTTAGGGCATGTGCACTCACAAGAAAGAGAGACAGAGAGACAGAAAGCGAGAAATCTCCCCCTAGAGGGGATGGCCACACTGCAATCCCTTCTGCTCCATTCTCCTCTCGGGATCTTGGGCACGCACACACTCGCGCCCAGCATGAGTTTAAGCCACTGAGTCCAGGACTTTAACTGCGGTCGACTACATGGGAGTTCAGCAACATAGCTATTACGCTAAATGCTGGTCCCTATTTATATATATATATGCTAATTCTTCATGACTAAATTGGATACTCTGAGGCATATCAATACTTGGATTTCCTAAAGTGGCATATTGCGTGGGGTAGTGACTTGGGTCTAAGAAATGATCCCATATCTAAGATTCTTGTTGTTCATATACTCCTCTAACGACATAGATACTAGATGTTGAGTAAGGACAGCCAGGTCCTGTACTAGGTATATAGTAGTGAGTGAACACAACCAAGTCTTTCACCTGGTGGAGCTCCCAGTGGGGAAAGCACATAATAAATACTACACCCAAACTGGATACTCCTTTATGGTGATTATTTATTTATTTAAAGAGGTTTTTGCTTTAGGGCACTTGCACTTGCTAGAGAGAGCGCTAGAGACAGAAGGTGAGAAATCACCCTCCCCCCAGGGGGATGGACATACCTCAATCCCTTCTTCTCAGTTCTCTTGGGATTTTGGGAATGCATGCCCACATGCCTGGTGTGAGTTTTAAGCTGCCAGGTCTGGGACTCGGACCGTGGTCAACTATGTGGAAGTCCAGCAACACAACCATTACACCATCTGCTGGTCCCTCCTTTATGGTTTTGATATTAATATTTGTCTAGTATACTGGACAATTCAAAGTAGGGATGGGGTAATTGGAACTCAGTGGAGCATGTTGGAAAGGAGAACTAGAGGACAAATCCATTTGGTTCTCCTTTGTTTTGTGTTATTTTATTTTTAAAAATATTTTTGAAGGCATTAATTTCCCCCCCAAAGCTTTTAATGAATGTCACAATTAAAAAAGAGATAATTTATAGAAGAGAAATTAGCTATAGCTCCTAAAATAGCTCTTTGTTTCTCAAAGCCTTGTTCTGCCATCTATCTTATAACTGGGGGAAAAAAAAAAACTCAAAAAGTGTCTTGTGTAGATTTTATTTTTAAAAATATTTTTGAAGGCATTAATTTCCCCCCCAAAGCTTTTAATGAATGTCACAATTAAAAAAGAGATAATTTATAGAAGAGAAATTAGCTATAGCTCCTAAAATAGCTCTTTGTTTCTCAAAGCCTTGTTCTGCCATCTATCTTATAACTGGGGGAAAAAAAAAAACTCAAAAAGTGTCTTGTGTAGCCTCTGCCAATAAGGAGAATGTTCCCTAATGTTACCTCCAATACACTGATTTATTTGAAATATATACAACAAAAGATTTTTTTCCCCCTATTTTTCTTACTGGCCTTAACAACGAACAGTCAATTTCAGTATATGATTTCTTTATTGTCATTAGTGTATGTGGTGGGGGGAGCTGATGATTTCATAATACAAAATTAGAAAATATTAATATAGGCACTCATTAACATATTTTTCAGACGGAACAATCTTGACCTTTAAAGCCTCTTCATTTAATTTAAACATCAAGTACCTTTTTTGTGGCTTGTATTGTGTTAGGTCTTCTCTTTGCAAGACCCATATATAATCATTTAATTATATATGTGCTCAGTAAATATTTACTATGCACTCACTGTGTGCCTGGCACGACGCTATGTGCTGGGGTGCCATGTGTACCTCCATCAGCAAAGACTCGACACCCGTATTGGGTCACTTGGTGGCATGATGGTTAAGGTGGCTGACTGTGCGATTTGAGTCTCAGATCTGGCGGCTTGAAAAACCTGCTGGGTATGTGTGCATGCATGCCCAAAATCCCAACAGTAGAGAAGAAGGGATTATGGTGTGACCATCTCCCATTGAGGGTGCTTTCTCACTCTCTCATTTCCTGTCTCTCTCTGGTGAGCACATGTACCCGCTAGCAATTTAAAAACAAAAAACCCAATATCCTTTCAATGACCTAGTAATGCCCTATGTAAAAGCAATATGTGTGTGCGCGTGTGCGTGTATGTGTACACACCTTTAAAGCAGTACATATGTGTGTGTATGTATTTGTATGAGGGTCAAAAAGAGACATTTTCCAGAAGGCACAAGAAATATTAGCCTCCTGGAGCCTTAGATGGTGGGTGGGTGTAGTGATTACGTCTGTGGACTCCCACATGGCTGACCACGGTTTGGGTCCTCGGCCCAGTGGCTTGAACCACACACTGGGTATGTATGCCTATATGCCCAAGATTCCAAAGGAGAATGGAGGTGAAGTGATTGTGGTGTGGCCACCCTGAGGGGTGATTTCTCACTTTCCTTTTCACCGTCTCTCTCTCCAGCAAGTGCATGCACCCTAAAGCAAAAACCACTACCCACCCACCCCACG
>NW_006159813.1:2646359-2655486 GCF_000334495.1 Tupaia belangeri chinensis
GATTAGCCTCCCAGGAGAGATGGGGTCATATATATGGTAGTTTTTAGACTGGACCAGGTTTTACACAATCCTTTTAAAATGTGCTAATTGGGACCAGCAGATGGTGTAGTGATTGGTGTAGTGGTTATATCGCTGGACTCCCATGTAGTCGGCCGTGGTTCAAGTCTCAAACCTGGTGGCTTAAAACTCACGCCGGGTGTGTGTGTGAGCTTGCCCATAATGCCAAGAGGAGACTGGAGAAGGGATTGTAGTGTGGCTATCCCTTCTGGGGGGTGATTTCTCGCTTTCTGTTTGTTTCTCCAGCAAGCACATGTGCCCTATAGCAAAAGTCTTCCTTTAAAAAAAAAAAAAAAAAGTGTTAAGTTAGGGACCAGCAGATGGCATAATGGTTATGTCACTGGACTCCCATGTAGTCAGCCGTGGTTCGAATCCCAGACTGGGCTGCTTAAAATGTGTTAATTTAAGATTTTAAGAGACCAGCAGGTGGTGTGATGATTACTTTGCTGGACTCACACTTAGTCGACCATGGTTTGGGTCTTGAATCCAGCAGCTTCAAACCCATGCCAGGTGCTTGCATGTATGTGCTCAAAATCCCAAGAGGAGTATGGAGGAGAAGGGATTGTGGCATTGGCATCCCCTCCCAGAGGGGGGATGATTTCTCGCTTTCTGTGTGTGTGTGTGTGTGTGTGTGTCTCCGGCAACACGTGCACCTTATGGCAAAAGTCTCTCTTAAAAAATAAAAGATTTTAAGTTCTTTACTGTGTCTTTCTGGTGCTCCTATTAGGTGTATAATGGATCTTCTTATCCTGTCTCCTGACCTTTCATATGTCCCACCTCTTGGCCATAGTGCTTTATCCTGTATGAATGTTTAAATCACCTGGGGAGCTCAGGTTTAGTTTCAAAGGGTGAGGGGCAGAACCTGACACTCTGCATTTCTAGCTCCTGAGTGATGCTGATTCTGACAGGCTACAGGCCATACTTGAAGTATCATGGGTCTGTGTGGTTCCCTCAGTTGTAACTGCTAGTTTCTCTTCAGCTGTATCTAATCCAATATTTAACTGCATTTAAAGTTTTTCACCTTTAAATTCAGTAACAATACTCTTCATTTCTGGATGTTCTGTTTGGTTCTTTGAAAATGAGCATAGTTCTTTTTCAAAATGTTTGGTTCTTTGATTAGAATTTCTACTCATTTACCTTGATAATAAATGAAAACTTATGGTCCATTTGAGGTTCCTTTTTTTTTTTTTTTTTTTTAGAGAGAGAGATTTTTTTCTATAAGGCGCATGTGCTCGCCGGAGTGACAGAAGGCGAGAAGTCATCCCCCAGGGGGGATGGCTGTGCTGCAGTCCCTTCTCCTCCATTATTCTCTTGGGATTTTAGACACACATGCACACATGCCCGGCATGAGTTTTAAGCCGCCAGGTCTAGGACTCAAACTGCAGTCAACTACGTGGGAGTCCAGCAACTTAACCATTATGCTATCTGCTGGTCCCAAGGTTGTTCTTTTATCTGCAGTTTTTGGAGGGCTGATTTTCCCATCTATCTATTGATACTCCTTCATGGTAGCTTGTACTCTTTGGTGATTTATTTTCTCTTAATATGTATAGTTGTTGAATTTTGCTTTTTTTGGGGGGGGGCAAACTCATTTCCAGTAGGTGTGTGTGTGCATGAGAGAGAGAGAGCGAAGAGAGAGTGAGTGAGACCTGTGTGTGGTAGGTTGTGAAAGTAACCCCATGAGTTGTTCTCCACTTGTTTCTGCTGGTCGCTCCACGGACTCACCATTCATGTTACAAGGATTCGTGTTAATGTTCTCAAATTGTGGTTTCCATGTCATGCAGGATGCTGTAAATGTAGAGACCTTACCTCATGTGACAGTTTCTTACTAGATGTCTTGCTTCTTTCCCACTAAAGGGCCCTGGGCAAGGATAAGAATGCTTGTCATATTCTGGAGGGTAGATTATAAGAAGACTTCAAAAAGTTCGTGGAAAATGGAATTAAAGTATAAGTGTAGGGACCAGCAGATGACCTAATGGTTATGTTACTGGACTCCCACATGGTTGACCACATTTTGAATCCCTGTCCTGGCGATTTAAACAATTTACTCTGGGCATGGGTGACCAAAATCCCAAGAGGAGAATGGAGGAGGAAGGGATTGCAGGTGGCCATAGCCCCTGGGTGGGGCAATTTCCCACTTTCTGGTGAGCACATGTGTCCTATAGCAAAAATCTTCCCCCCCTAAAAAAAAGTATAAATTTATTTTGATGCAAAAATAAACTTAAAAATACGACATTGGAATATTTTGGAATCTGTACATACTTTTTTTTCATAATATGCAGGTTCCATTAATTTTTTTGAAGGTCTCTTCATAGTTCTAGGTCTCCTACTTCTTTTTTGGCTTGAGATGGTGGCTTTTTTCCTGCCTAAATGTGGCCCAAAGGTGTCCTTCTTTTCAGAGTCCTGAAATCTATTTTCCTTAATTGGTTATATGTCTAGAAGTTTATAGTCCTAGCTTTTAATCTGTGCTGTGAATATCTCACCTATTAACACTAGTGTATTTTGTGTTGGCGTCTTCATTCCTCACTATCTCCCCCCAACTCCCTGTCCTCCCATTTGCAATGGCAACGACCAGGTGCAGGGCCTGGACTGAGGTGTACATGGGTTGGTTTGCTTTGCCTGCTCTTACTCCAGAGCCTGTGGCAAGCACCAGAAACCTCTCCTTCCTTCTGACTTAAAGATAATCTGGCCCTTTGTCTAATCTCTACCATATTAAGCCAGCTTGGAGTATGACGGAGTTTTCTAGACAAACCTTATTTTATAGTATGGGATATCAAAATCATAATTATTTCACTGAGGGTGGCTCCTACCCCTCTATTAATCACACTCCTCAGTCAGAAATGGAATTCTATTTTAGTCTCTTAAAGATAAATGAGTATATAATAGAAAGGGAATTAAACTTCTGCTAGGAATTAAACGCTACGATAAGATTAACACAAACATCCACATGGCTGTGCCCATGCCTTGCGCAGGAAAAAAGAATGTTTGGTGTTCCGCTGAGTCTCAGTAGCCTACGGTTGACGGTTGACAGTTGACGGCGAGGTCTGTCAAACACACACCTCACCAGAGCCGTGATACTAACAGCAGGTCACCTTTACCGAGTGTATGCTAGGAGCTGTACTAAGCACTTTATATAGGTTATTTAAACCTCCCAGCAGCCCTTTGAGGTAGTTATTCCTGGGTCCAAACAGGCTCAGAGAGGTTAAGTGACTTTTCCAGGGTCACAGAGCTGGTAAGTGGTGGAGCTGGGGTTTGAATGTAGTCAGATTCCAGAGTGCTATTAACCACTGTGTATCCTTAGTATGAGCTGCAAGTCCCTGTAAATTTCCTCAGTCTTTATCTGAGCTTCCTTATTTTGGGATGGAAAACTTCTTCCTCCTTCATTTTTAAAAATCCTTCTGAAGTGTAATTTCCGTTAAAAATTATTTTTTTTCCTGCTTCAAAATAAAAAAGGTATTGGGTAATTGAAATACGATTGGATTTAAGCCCCTGTCGATGGAAGTACACACAGGATGTGGGCTGAAGCCTTCTATCTAATTTGTCTTCCCATCAGCTCATTTGTAGAGTATTAAGCAAGTAGATTCTGACACTAACAGGGAAGATTTAAATTCTCCTGAGAGAGGTTGGCGGTGTTAAATCATTTTCTGGTAGCGCACACCTTACATTTCGATCTTCCTCTCCCACCTCATCTCAATGCACCTGGAGCTCTGAGAATGTTCTTTTGCACTTCCCAGGAGCACTCAGACCTCTGGCTTCGCCTCTTCTTCTCCCCCCTCCCCACCCCCATCTCCAAACCACTTTGCAGGCTTTCATCCTTGGGAAACTTTGGAAACAACCAGATTTTTTTTTTTTTTTTTTTTTTTAAAGTTCATGGTTATGTGTATTATGAACTAATTACTTGAACTTCAAATTTTATTTTTAAACCAGCTTTAAACTTGGGAAACTTTGGAAAAAACCAGAATTTTTTTTTTTTTTTTTTTTTTAAAGTCTGTAAGCAGACAGACAGCTGCTCCAATCTGGCACACAATTTTGTCCAGCACACCAGGAGTTAAAAAGAAGTCTGGGCTGTGAAGGGCTGTGACAACTGTCCTAGGGGGAGCTCTAGCGAGCCCTGGCGGGCAGTGACTCATGCTGCTCTGTCACTCAGATCGGCATTGGCCCCTGCCACGGAGGCGGCCAGGTGGGGTTACAGCCAGAGCACGCACAGAGTGGGGAGCATGCCGCCTGCGCCGCCTGCACTGCGGGGGATGTGAGGCTTACCGACTCGCCGCCCGGGCGGAGGACGCCTTAGCCCGCAGCCATGGTAACGCTTCTGGCCGGCGACACCCCCAGGAGCCTACGACAATGGGCAGCCTCCTGGTGACTGATGGACCAGTGTCCGCCTCCCTGACTGAGAGAGCTTAGTAGGTCGGCAGGAAGTGGAGAGGATGTAAGACGCCCTTAGCTGGAACCAGGCATGCTGTAATGAGGTAGGAACGGTGCCGCAATTGTCCATCCGTGCACCCCCACCATCCACACGCAGGGGTGTTGTAATTCATTGGGAGGAACTTTATTTGGCCGGTGTTTCGTTATGCTGATTAAGCTGCGGTGGATTTGGTGGGCACGATTGCGCTGGGGGGCGGGGAGGGATAATGAACTAAAAAAAAAAAAGTGGCTAATGGGATCTCCGAGTAGATTCCACTGACTATGAATGAACTAGACTGCAGTGGTATCCTAACCTAAGTTCCAGAACCTCACAAAACCCTCTTTCCAGTTCCCTCTTCCATTCTGGTTAATTTACAAGAGGGCGAAAGTTTTGTCTCAGTTCAACAAGGAGCCCTAAATGGTTACAGTTTGACCTGTGTGGAAGAGGGAGTCAGTGGGTTTAGGTCATCTGGCATCCTGGCACTAGCCGGCAGATGCTCTCACGGTAGCAACCTTCTGGAAATATCAGGAAAGAGAGGCTCGCTCAGGCGAGTGCCCCAAGCGCTTTCATTCAGCCAAGTGACCTGTTCGAGTTGATCCTGCAGTTTATCGTGAAGGCAGTCTATCTGTGGGTTGGTAGCCATGTTGGCAGAGAAGGGGTTAATCTCTTGTTGCTGCGAGAGCTGAGGCTGGTTCTGTCTGTGCGAAAGCTAGATTGAAAGCAGGCGCTGCAGTGCCCTCGCCAACGCCGAAGGAGTAAGACGATTTTCTCCGCAACAGTGTCGAATCCATCTGAATTTTCCTCTCCCCCCTTTCTTGTTTTTCTTTCACCAGCTCCTCCCCCTTTCGTTCCCACCCTCAAGTCTGACGATGACACCTCCAATTTCGATGAACCAGAGAAGAATTCGTGGGTTTCATCCTCTCTGTGCCAGCTGAGCCCCTCAGGTTTCTGTGGTGAAGAACTGCCGTTTGTGGGGTTTTCGTACAGCAAGGCATTGGGGATTCTTGGTAGATCTGAGTAAGTGGAGATCTGACTTTCTAAGGGACCTGCATTGATGCGAGGCATAGGGAGCCAAAGGTGGTGGTGGTGGCGGTGGTGGTGGTTGGGTGGGGGGAGTGCAGTGGAGGGCAGCCGCTAATCAGCCTGCATTTTGGAAAGCAATGTGTCTGGGCTTTGGTGGGGGAGACTGTTAATATTCTCATTTTGCAGTGTGTAAGGTGCTCATTCTGGTCAGCAGCCTCGTAATTGTCAATCGGGTACTTTGGGGTAGTTTTCAGTCTTTGGTCTTCTTCAGAGGGGAGGAGACAGTGGGAGATTTCTAGCAGTGCAGATCCTCGGTCGAGGGAGAGACGTGCAGGAGTTAGGGTGAGCTGTCCATCTATTTATTCATCTCCATCGCGATCTCTCAAGTGGGCGGGTGGGGGCTGCCGGCATTGAGGGGGGGCATGGGGAGCCAAGGGTGGTGGTGGTGGCGGTGGTGGGGGTTGGGTGGGGGGAGTGCAGTGGAGGGCAGCCGCTAATCAGCCTGCATTTTGGAAAGCAATGTGTCTGGGCTTTGGTGGGGGAGACTGTTAATATTCTCATTTTGCAGTGTGTAAGGTGCTCATTCTGGTCAGCAGCCTCGTAATTGTCAATCGGGTACTTTGGGGTAGTTTTCAGTCTTTGGTCTTCTTCAGAGGGGAGGAGACAGTGGGAGATTTCTAGCAGTGCAGATCCTCGGTCGAGGGAGAGACGTGCAGGAGTTAGGGTGAGCTGTCCATCTATTTATTCATCTCCATCGCGATCTCTCAAGTGGGCGGGTGGGGGCTGCTACCTTGGCTGTACAGGAAGACTCCTGAAAGCTGAGCTAAAGGTTTTCCGATGGGTTGAACTAAGCTGCCAGTGGCTGAACCAGAGCCTAACAGAGAGACAGTGCTCGGCTCCTCTCCAAGTATGCTGCAAGATCAGGGATCTGGCAGCTGAGGCTCTCCGAGCTGGTAGAGCACTGGCGGTCAGAGACAGCCCCGTTACCGGGGGGCCACCAGGCGGGAGTGTGATGTAGTCTCGTCATTGATTCACAGAAACTGGGCTTCACAG
Source organism: Tupaia belangeri chinensis (assembly GCF_000334495.1). NCBI lineage: Eukaryota > Metazoa > Chordata > Mammalia > Scandentia > Tupaiidae > Tupaia > Tupaia belangeri. The sequence goes on from NW_006159813.1 coordinate 2,652,895, forward strand.
AACATCCTTTCCCCACTGACCCCCGCCAACAAACTAGGAAACTAGAAAATGGAAATGTGAATAGCACTGTAAACCTCTTGACCTGGTAGGTCTTTCTCCATTCTTATAAAAGCTACTGAAAAATGTATTAGCATGGCGCTCGGGATTGGAGGGTCCTGGCTTGCAGCCTCCCAGAATTTCTGCAAAATGCAGTAGCCTCTGGATGGGGGAGCTCCGTATCTTGCTTCGTTCTGTCATGATGCGATAACATTCTGGGTTCGGAGGAGCAAGTTCTGAGGAAGGTGTCGGACTGGCTGCGTTGTTCCCCAGACACCCCGATGCCCTCACTTTGAGCCCCTCGGGGGTAATGTTGGGACTTAGTTGCTGCCCACTTAGAAAATGAGCAGAATTAGATTTTTTTCCCCTTTGGCCGCATTTGTTCCCTGTTTGTTGTGTTTGTAGCTTTGCTATCGATTCAGAGGGTTGTCGTGTTGGTTCCTGGATGATGTCTCCCCAAGGGTGCTGTTTTGACAGCAGTGTTCCTGAAAAGATTTCAGACTGTTGCGGGGAATGGGGCATTTGATAGGAAGTAGGGTTGTGGGCTGTCATTGAACTTGAGAGAGGTTTTTATGTTAAGAGATGTCAAAGTGGTCTTTCTGTAGTCCTTCCCTGGGAGCTGGGTTTAAAATGCAGCTTGGATTTGGGTAGTGTTGGATTCACCTTTCTGGCTGATTTGCTCTCCAAGCCTAAGCAACCTGGATGATGGCTGGGGAAACAGAAAGCTAACTAGCTGTTGAATGTGCCATCAGATGGATTTAAAATGGCCCAGCAGAGCTGGGAGGTTTTGCACTGGCATTGAAGAGCAGGGCAGAGGTGGAGGCCCACTGTTTGAGGATACTCGCTTTGTGGGCAGCATAACCTTGACACACACAGGACACTGAAGGTCACAGATCAGACTGAAAGGAGATGCCTGAAGGGCTCTGGTTCTGGTTGGTAGCAGGGTGACTGGGAGAAAACGGAAGGTTGCTTAGAGTGTTGATCAATGATCTGAACAACCAGGGAGCATTCGACAGAGTTAGATTTCAGGGGCAAATGCAGAATGATGTGGAGAATTGTAGGCATTGCAATTAACCTGAAGAAGTGTATGATTAATTATTTTTCAGGAAAACTCTGATTGCATCTTTCTGCTTTTCACCAAAAGCTGTTAAGGGAGCTCTCTGACAGGGGCATTTCAGCACTAAGCCCCAGACCCTCGATAAATATTTGTTGATTGAATTTGCTCATAATCCTTTTCCCCCAGAATGTGTTTATACTACTTCCTGTATTTGACGATTTGCTATTTCACCTTTGATAGTTTAAAATAGATCTCTAGAGCATAAAACGAGCGTCTGTTCATGTCCCCAACAGAATATTTAATAAGATTCTCATCCCCACCCCCCGCCCCCCAAAAAAGTCCATGTGGACAAAACCTTGTATTTCTTATCTGGAAAATGGAATTGGAGTATTCCTTTCTTGGGGGAACTTTAATGTTTTACCTAAGGTGGTTTAGGGTGGGATGTCAGAACGATTTCCCTTCATCTTACATCTTGTAAGGTGGCGTTGCCATCAGAGTTGGGTACTCTGCCCTGAGCAGCCCCGTGCATGAAATCTACAGCATCATCTTAGAAATTCACTCCACCTGTTGGATGTAGGTGGCCCTGGACTTGTTGGATTATGATTCATTAGAAACCCAATAAAAGAGATAGGGTGACGAGATTACTTAGCAGCTTCTGTGGTTTTGTCGATACATTAAAAAATTCATTCAAGAGGGCACTTCTTGGAGATGCCACCTTGTCCTGGTGGTATGTGTGTTCTTCCCTGGCTTTCTCGTTCTCCCCTCCCCATTTTCAGCATCACAGATTTTTTATTTACACATGCTGATTACCTGTGCTGTTACTCACTCTTCACACCATTGAGGAAACTGCAGATGCTGCTATGCTGAGCTAAGGTAATTCGACCCCAGATTTTTTTTTACCAGTGAATCAAGACTTTCAGAGTTAGAGCTGAATGAATGAGGAATTTTCATGGAGACTCTGGCCGGGAAAATGATTTTAACAGTTGTGGTCGGAAAACGATTTGAACAGCTGTGGTTGTTTGTTACATTTTAGGATCTTTTTTGGGGGAGACCCCAGACTATTTTTAAGCCATCATTGAATGCATCACTATTTTAGGTTTTGCAAGAATCTTGATCTCAGCCTTTTGACAGATGAGGTGCAGTGGGTGTTCCTTGAGTTGGTGAGAGCAGGAGAGATTCTACAGAGCCAGGTTTTGTTGTCTTTGGGGTAGGATTATGACGAAGTTAGTTTTGGAACGTGAGCATCTGTCTGGTGCCTCTTTTCCCTTTTCACGAATAAGAACCTAAACCCAAATCTTCAAGCTCTGAATGCCTGGGTGTGCCTCTGAGCCTGTGTCTGCCCCAACTTTACAATAGTAGGGTAGTAACAGAAATCAGCGTGTTAAAGGTTTAAAAATAAAATGGATCCCAGTTCTCTACCCTCCCCTGTCAGCATGGGGTGCATTTGTTTAGGCATTTCTCCCTTCCCTCCTAGATTGAGGCTCTGCCTCATTTAAGCT
>NW_006159813.1:2656270-2666248 GCF_000334495.1 Tupaia belangeri chinensis
CCTGCTGAAACAGTGCATTTCTGCAAACCTTCATTATAAACTCTAGAAGGTAAAAATCAGTTGGCTTTATGTTTTGTCTTAGGTTTACACGTGTTGGCGGTATGCTTTTGGAGAGGATAGAACTCATAGAGGATTGATGGGATGTTGACGGGGCTGGGATTTGTGGAATGATGGTGTCTGGGTAGGCTGTTTTAAGAAGGGGCTCTCTTCCCTTTGAATCAGGACTTCACCTTCCTTCTGGGTAGATCTGATGATGTAGTGGAGTTACCCATTCAAATACTGTGGAGGAATGAAGAGTGACTGCCGCCACTGCTGTCCCAAATTTTCTGAAAACCAGCATTTGGTTCCTCTTCCTTGCTGTATTGAGGTTTCTTTGTATGTCAGTTTCCTCAACAACAGAGCTGGCTAACAGTAATCTCTCTTTTTGGAGAGATTTTTGTTATAGGGCGTGTGCGCTTGACAGAGAGAGAGAGAGACAGAGAGCAAGAACTCACCCCCCCAGAGGGGATGGCCACGCTGCAATCCCTACTCCTTCATTCTCCTCTCGGGATCTTGGGCACGTATGCACATGGGCCCCGTGTGAGCTTAAGCCACTGGGTCTGGGACTTGAACTGTGGTCGACTACGTGGGAGTCCAGTGACATAGCCATTACGCCAGCTGCTGGTCCCTAGTGATCTCTTTCTGATAGGGCTGGTGAGAGGACATAAAGCACTTGGCTTAGTATCTGATACACAGGATCTAAAAGCCTCAGTAAACGTTCACAGCTGTTCTTTTGTTACTATTACTGTGCTAGCCTATATGTGTGTAGTGTCGTTCTGTATCTGCCAAGAGGCAATGGAAATGCCTCAGGCGTAATTTGGTTGTCTAAAGTTGTGCCAGACCCAAACCCAGCTTCCTAGGTCCTAAGAGTTTTTCGCTTGAGGTGCCTAAATCACAGGGGTTACTGTACTGATGCCAAATACCTATTGGTAAAAGGTTGTTATTGGGGAGAAGTGGTTGGGGGAATAGAATTAGAAGGCCCAGTCCCAGAATGGGTTCCCTCCCATCAATTGAGCAAGTCAAAGCAAATTTGTTGAATAATTCCAAGAACATTAAGAAAACACTTTTGCCACAGAATATCACTATATCTAACTACCTTAGAGAGTCAGAAAAATCCACCAGAATACTTCCTGGTTTCTTGCAAAACTTTGGAGATGACTTTCCTCGTCTATTCTCCCAAGGAGACCGAGATCTTCAGGGTAGGACTGGGTTTTATTCATCTTGGTTTTCCTGGAGCACAGGACATGGCAGGTCTTCAGTAAACATGTGTGTTAGAACTAAGCTTATAGGTGTACTGACAGAAGGTAAAATACTTGGGTCCGCTTTTTAAAAGATGATGGATTGGGATCAGTGGAGAGGAAGGTGGAGAGAATGTCAGGTGGGCAGGGTGATAACAACAGCTCTTCCTCAAAGGGCACCAACTCTGTTGTCTTTTAAGTACTTGACACGGATGAACTCATTTAACTGCACAGTGACCTGAGAGGCAGATACTGTCATCATTCTTACCTCCTGTGGGAGGGAACTGAGGCACGGGGAGATGAAGCAAGTTGCCGAAGATCTAGGCTTACTGAGTGAGTGTTGGAAGGGAACAGAGGACGCGATGGTGAGAAGCTAGTAAAACATCCTGATGATGTAGCTCCATGTGGCTCATCCAAGACTTGAACCAGGCTGTGTGGCTCCAGAGTCTCAGCTGCTGTGCCATGTTGCCAAGCACAAACGCCACAAGTGGGAGCAATTAGGAAATGCATGTGGGGTGCTCGTTCACGTGCTTGTCAGCAATGTGGAGACCCATTGTGGGGAATGATAAGTGATGAGGTGGGGGCAGCGTGGGATGAGAGCTGACAGGCAGGTCAAACGCTAGATTTCGTTTTCAGTTTCTGCTCATTTATTGAGTAGCTAGGCTGTGTAGCGCTTGAGTTTCTCTGATTGCTTCCTCTTCCCATTTAGAAACGTGTGTGTGTGTGTGTGTGAATTATGTGTATACATAAACACATGCTTATATTCTCTCTCCCTGAGAGTTCTTACTGCTAGAGTGTAAGCTCAGCAAGGTCAGGAAAACACATCGATCTCCTTCTCCACTGTTATCCTCAGTCTGGTCACATACAAGCTGCTCTGCTCAGTAAGCACTTGGTGAATTGATCCAAATTATTTTTACGACTGTAACTCTCAGTTCATTGACAACTGTACTATCCGCGTCTACTTGGATCTGCATTTCATCCTTCCACTTGCCTCCTATCTCCCCTGGTATGGCTTATTCCAGTAGAAGACAGCCTGAACTCCCTAGTCACTTTGATTTTTGACTGAGATACTTGGACATTGGAGAATCCTCCCTTAAAAATGTTTTTTTTCCTTTCCACGTCTGGCCAAGGGCTTTCTGTCATTGTTCTTGCTACCCGGATCTCTACTGGAAAGAGCTTCATCTGTGATCTGATTTTTTTTTTTTTTAAATACTCAGCAACACTAACGGAGTTGTCTTCTGCATATGAAGGCATGCATCTGCTGTATTTCCCAAATAAGTTAAAGAGCCTTCATCAGCTTCTGTCCGGGGTTGCTGCCCTAAAGGGCCTTGTGTTGTTCTACCATTATTTGGATCACATTTTGCATTCACCTCCGTATGTTGTGTTGGGCTTTCTCTTCTCCTCTTGCTCATTCAGTTTCTTCTCTTAGTCGAGCACATCTTGTTCTCTAACTTGCCGTATTCTGTTCTCTATTTAGACCGTGCGTGCCTGCCTCACAGCGCTGGCAGGGCCATTCTACCGCCTTCTCATTCGTCTTAAAGATACCTTGAGGAAATCTAATCCAAACGATCTTAGTCCAATCCTGAAGACGAGGCTCCAGAAGATCTGTCAAGTGCGTTTTTCGCTGGCCTACACATGCTAATTTGCATGGTTGCCTCGGATCCCTTACGACGACAGTCATTGACTAAAGGGTGCTACATGTTCCCAAGCTCTGCGCCAGTTTGGCAACTCTTCTTTGTCTAAGTGACTCTCTCCCAGTTCTCTCTGTTTTATTTGTCTTTCATTTTCTGACCTCTCACTGAAAAACTTCCTGGAAGAATAGCCTCTTCTCAGTGTCTCTCTTCCCCTTCCACCACGCTACCAAAACGACCGTCTCAGAAACCACTCATTATACCCATCCACCAGATGTGGTGATTTTCTCCTTGTCACCGGATCCCATTCATTATCCCGTTTCTTCTGGACTGCTTTCTATTTTTTTCTCTTCTGCATTGTGGACACTTGGTTGCCTCCTGCCTCTCTGATTGCCTTTCTTACTCTTTTGTGGTTACTATCTTCTGTTTCAGGTCCCGGAAATGTATGCGCCATTCCAGGAACTTCCATCCTCAGTTCTCTCTCTGGTCTGTTTTTGGTGATCTCATTCAGTTCCTTGGCTTTAACTCTCACTTCCCCATTGCCTTCCGCCCATCATGGACTATGTTCATCATCATCAGGATGTTTTACTAGCTTCTCACCATCGCATCCTCTGTTCCCTTCCAACACTCACTCAGTAAGCCTAGATGTGTCCTCATATTATTTTTTAAAAAGACCACTTTCCCTGCTCTTCCATGTAGAAAACAGAGTCATCTTAAACTCTTTCTCACCTCTCTAACTATCCCATTAGTTGCAAAGCCTCCAAGTTATGGCTGTAGGATATCACTTAGCGTCTGTGTCCATCTTTCTGTCCTCACTGCCACCTCACATAGTCTTTTGCTTGGACTTTTGCAGTAGCCACCTAAATTACTCCTTTGCTGCTGATTTTCCTGGCTATAATACATTCTTCACAAAGAATGGAATTCTTCCAAAGCATGGGTGAGATGATGTAATCCACTTGCATAGACTTTCAGCAGCATCCCAGTGTGCATAGAGTTAATGACCTCTCCTGAACTTGGTATTCAAGCCTAGTACACCAACACCCCAGCCTGTCTTTTCAGTTATACCTTCTTCTTGGCCCCTGTAGCTGGTCCATCTGCTCAAGGCTTATTGAGGACAGGACCATGTCTTCTTTCCTCCTCTGAAGCAGTACCTTGCCCCTAGTAGGTCTCTACTGAACATTTGTTGACTCAAGCCAGACCAAAGTGGCCAGAAATTGTGTCAGTTCCTTCTGCACAGTGTATATAGTCACTAATGGAAACTGTCATCTATTGAATATTCCCCTGTGTCTGGAACTATGCCAAATGCTTTACGTGCATTATCTCATTAAATCCTCATGATCTCGGGGCCAGCAGGTGGTGTGGTGGTTGAAGCGCTGGACTCCCACATGGCCAACCATGGTTCAAGTACCGGATCAGGTGGCTTGCTTTCTCACTCTCCCTTTCTGTCTGTCTCTCTCTAGTCAAAATGGGATAAATAATGATAATAAATAAAATAAATAAATCTTTAAAAAATAACCCTTATAATCTCACCATAACTCTGTATAGTGGTTGGTATTATTCCCATTTTACAGATGAGGACACTGAGGCTCAGTGGGGTAAGTTGTTTTCCTAAGGTTTGCAGGAAGGAACAGGTCTAAGACTTGGACCCATATCCAATCACCTCCAGATCACTCTATTACCTACCCTGCCCCTGTCAGTCATGACTGTCAGTCATGACTGTGCTAGATTATATAGTACCTACTCCTGATCTATTTTAAAGGTGAAAGAGCTGGCTTTACTAAGAGTTCACTCAGTGCCTGGGGCTATTCTAAGCATTTCATGAGCAATCTCCGTTAGTCTGAGGAACAGCTCATTATTTCACAGATGAGGAAACTGATCACAAACCAATGGGCTGCTTCTCAAGTTCACACAGCTTTCACCTAGGAGAGGGTAGCCAACTTTTCCAACTTTTTTTTTTAATAATTTAAAAAAATATTTTTGGAGAAGTTTTTGCTATAGGGCGCATGCGCGCTCCAGAAAGACAGAGAGAGACAGAAAGATAGAAGTGAGAAATCATCCCCCAGGGGGATGGCCACACCACAATCCCTTCTCCTCCATTCTCTTCTTGGGATCTTGGGCGCATGTGCACACGCGCCTGGCGTCAGTTTAAGCCATCGGGTCCGGGACTCAAACCACGGTTGACTACGTGGGAGTCCAGCAACATAGCCATTACGCCAACTGCTGGTCTGGAACTTTTAACTTTAGAACTGACATAAGCGTTCTCTATTTTTGGGGACAAACTGTAACACACCTGTTAAAAGTCCAGACCTTGAGGACCTCATGGTGTAGCAGTAAAGTGCATCTCAAGAGAAGCTGGATCCCATATGGTGACTGTGGTTCAAATCCTCAGTCTGATCAGCCTGAAACACACCAGGCACGTGTGCAAGTGCTCAAGATCCAGTGGACTTGAAGGAAGGGGATCACTGCGTGACCAAACCCTGTGGAAGGTGTTCATCTTTCTCTTTCAATCTCATGCACATATGCTCTATCATGATTAAAGAAAAAAAAGTCAAGGGTTTGGAACTAGATAGGCATGAGTTCACATCTGCACTGCAGCCCTTGCTCATTGGGTGGACAAGGCGTTTAGCTTCTTTCAGCTTCAGTTCTCTCATCTATGACATGAGAGGTGAAATAACTCCTGTCCAGTACAGGTGTGCTGTGGAGATGTGTGGAAGCAGGGAGCACTTACTGTTAGTACCAGGGAGCACAAGGAGTGTGTGTTTCCTATTTGTTAATGTCTAGGCATGAGGATGTGGAGCTTTCGAGTTTCCTTCTTTCTCTGCTGCCACTTTATAAGATACCTTGCTGGTTTCTGCCCATTGAGAGAATCCAGCTCCATGTGGGGTGCCCAACAGATGTCCTAATAGCTCCATCCAATTTTTTCCTCTGAATGGAGTTCGTGACGTGTCATTTAAACCAGTGCTTTTCATAAAGTATTCTTAGCCTTCTGGTAGGATCCAGTTCCAGTGGGAACTGTGCACCATGCCCAGCACAGGTGTCACATGCTCTTACCCACCTTTGAGTGCTTGAGCATCCCCTGGATGGGATGGTGTTTGTCACCATGACATTGCTGTCCCAGAGCCAATGCTGGGCTCTCTGACGTGGGCACCAGAAAGCTTTTCTGTGATAGCACTGAAACACATTTCACAATTGGGATCCCTTTGTCCCATTGCAATCTTTAAACTGTGGCTGCCTGGGGCACAGAAGTGCTGGCACACCATTCATTCATTCATTCATTCATTCACAAGTGCATTGTTCTGAGTCCCGTGGCACAACTATAAACAGGATATGTAAGGTCTCTGCCTTCAAGAAGTGAGCCTTCTGGCCGAGCCTCTTGCATTGCAGTAACCTAAGTGCCCTGCAAGGCTGGAAGCCATATGGCTGCCCATGGGTTCGGATCCCCAGGTAGGCTGGAAAATTAAAACATGCTGCATGACTGAGATCCCAAGGAGTTGGAGGGCTCGGGAAAGAGGATGGCAGTGTGATGATAACCTGAAAGAGGATTGCAGTGTGATGAGACCCTGTTGAGGGTGTTTTTCTGTCTCTCAAGGACATACATTTATGTGCTAACATTAAAAAAAAAAAAAAAGGAACTAGCATTTGGGAAATGTGCATAGGAAGGAAAACTAAGCACACACACAAGGTGATTCCATGGTGTTCCAGGCTCTGAAGAAATCAACACTGGGATAGGGACTGACTGGCAACTTTAGATTAGGCCACTCTTGGGACCAGCAGATGGCATAATGATTATGTTGCTGGACTCTCATGTAGTTGACCGCGATTCAAGTCCTGGACCCAGTGGCTCAAAACTCACACCATACACGTGTGTGTGTGTGTGTGTGTGTGTGTGTGTACGCACACGTGCGTGTGCGTATGTACCCAAAATCACAAGAGGAGAATGGAAGCGAAGGGATTGTGGCTTGTGGCAAGGTCATCCCCCAAGAAGTGACCTCTCATTTTCTCTCCGTCTCTCTGGTGAGTACATGTGCCCTATAGCAAAGATCTCTCTTAAAAAAAAAAAAAAAAAAAAAAGATTAGACCACTTCAGATTGGGTGCCCAGGAAAGACCTCCCTGAGTGAAGCACTGATCATTTCCTCAAGAAGATCAAGTCACTTCCTAAGTCGTCTACACTGAGCACCAGTGAGGTACTAGATGCTCATCTAGGAGCTGGGAAATAGCTGTGACAAGAATGCCTGTCTCTGTGGAGCTCGTATTTGTGGGGCAGACATACATTCTTCCCTTTAGTCATTCAAATCTGTGAGAGCCCACTACGTGCCAAGCACTTTCTAGGCGTGGGGATGTGACAGTGAACCCAAAGAGGCAAAGCTCCCTGCACACATAGAGGGTATTCTACCAGGGTGACCATAGGAGCCAGGCATCAGAAACGGTGGGAAGGGTATTCCAGGCAGAGGCTGGGACCAGTCTGTGGGTGCCCGATGAGCAGCAGCCACCTCGAGGTAGCTAAAGCTTCAGGATACGCAGGGAATGGGTCCAAGTTGAGGTTGACAGGAACTTTCACCTGAATGGAACTAGTAGGGAGCCTCTGGTGGATTTTAAGCGAGGATGTAGGTATCTGGTGCTCTCTCTCTCTCTCTTTTCTGTCAGAGGGATCATGTGCTTGCTGGAGAGAGAGTGAGAAAGCATCCTGATGAGAGATGGTCACGCTGCAATCCCTTTTCCTCCATTTTTCCTTTCAGGGTTTTTGGCATGAAAACACACGTACCCAATATAGTTCTCAAGCTGCTGGATCCAGGACTTGAACCATGCAATCGGCTGTGTGGGATCCATCTGCCTTAACCAGCAGGCCATGGGCTGGCCCTCTTATTCTCTGGAGGTGGATAGTAGAGGGACAGGCATTGGATCCAGGGAGATGAGTTATGCTTTTGCAGTCATCCAGGCAACAGGTGGAGAGATGACAGTGAAACTAACCTGCAAATCTAGCCACTGACATAGAGTGAGAACTATATTAAAAATGATGTGAGTACCTATGCTTTTATCAATAGTGTGATTTTTGGTTAATGATTTTTGAGCTGCTTACTAATCATTCCAAAGCGAGTGCTCTAATAGAACCGTTGCTGGTTCTATTAGTATGTACGTGTGATATGTGGTGTGTGGCAGGTCTGTATGTGTCTCAGTGTATAGGTATGTATGTGGGATGTATGTGTGGGGTGTGTGTGTGTGGAGTGTGTATATGTGTGTGTGTGTGGTGTGTGTGTGTGGAGTGTGTATATGTATGTATGTGGGGTGTGTGTGGTGTGTGTGGGGGGGGTGTGTGAGTATATGTGTGGTAGGTGTATATGTGTACGTGTGTGTGTGTGTGTGTGTGTGAGTGATGTCCCATAGCTAGAAGACCCTCAAACTCTGGAGGAGAGCAGTGTGCTTCTGCTCTTTGCAAGGGCCCATGATGGACACTACTATGTGTTTTAAAATGGGTGTATGGGATTAGTTCACAAATTTCAGAATGCTCAATCTTAAAAGCCAGTGTATTTTTGGAAACAGAATGCCGATGAGTTTTTATTCGTTGCACCACATTACATCTTGCAGTGGTGTGTATTTTTAGTGCCGTTGGCCACAATTAAGGTGGGGCCCTCAGCTGAGCTAATTTTGATTTCCCTCAATTTAGCCTCAAGTATCCATTCTTGGTTATCTCGAGAATATCTGTGATTCAGTGGCGTATTTTGCAGGCTCAGGGCCCTTTTCCTGAGGAAACAAATGGATGGTGTGAGACGTAAGCCTGACCTTAATCACTGAGGTGGCGGTAGGGTAGGGTAGCGAGTACTTGGTGCCTCTCTTGTCAGACGTACCTATTGTATTCTGCTTCAGTTTGAACCATCTGTTAATAGCTTTATAGCTTTATTGAGGGGCTTTTTTTATTAGTTACATGGATTATTTATAGGCACATCCATAAGAAAACTGCATTTCATCATTTAAAGAAAAATTTTTAATGTCTAAAATGTTATTTTTTTTTTTTTACCTTCAATCCTTGTGTGTCATTACAGCATATCAAATGAATCTTCCCATTATGAATACAGTCAAAGATACTACCATACACATTTTAATCAACAGATTTCTTTCCATTTTGGGCACTTCATCATTTTTATTTAAATGTTGCAGTAGGTCACGTCTAATACATTTGAAGAAACGTGTTCTCACTGCTTGAGTGGTAAGGACTCAGACCGCCTTTTCCAGTGTCATATACCATTACCTCTATTAATACTTTTCGGGCCTGTATAATTATAAAGCAGATGTATATATCAGGAAGAGATGTTGATTTCAGAGTAAATTTTTCTAGAAAATAGAAGCTTGAAAAAAAGAAAGGAAAACCCAAACTTGGCTTTGTGCTTTAAGAGACAGCACTGCTGTGTGTGGGCGGGCGGCTGCATGCACCCGCTGCTCAGAGCTGCCTTTTCTCTCTGGGGATAACTGGTGGAGGAGCCGGGATGTGGCCAGGAGTAGGCCAGCAATGTGTGGGCAGGCTGCATGTTCTTTTATTAGCATCCTCATTGTGCGTATCTCCTCGAACCCAGAGCGTGAACCGGCCTGTGCCTTTCTTATCTATCTCATGTCCCATTTTGTGTTGTTTTTGTTTGTTTAGATTTCCGCCATTGGGCAAGTGTGCTTGTGGACAGAGACAGAGAGGGAAAGTGAGAAATCACCCCTGGGGGCATGGCCATGCCACAATCCCTTCTCCTCCATTCGCCTCTTGGAATTTTGGGCATGCACGCACACATACCTGGTGTGATTTGTCAAGCTGCCAAGTCCAGGGGTTGAACTCCTGTCAGCCATGTGGAAATCCAGAACCTTAGCCACTACGACACCCGCTCACCCCATTTTCCATTTTTTAAAAAACAAAAGTTTATTCGTTTATTTCTTTTCCATGAGTGAGAGAGACAAAGAGAGCACCTCCGACAAACTCTTGATACTACCATCTACCCCAGTGTTAGCCAGCCTCGGGTCATGGACACACATTGCCTGGAGTCCACAGGGAGGTCTCTGGATATGGACCTGAAGTCTTCCCATGGGGTCAGCC
>NW_006159813.1:2666279-2689942 GCF_000334495.1 Tupaia belangeri chinensis
GTCGTGTTTCACCACCACCCCAAGTTCACCCCTTAGCCTTTCTCATTTAATTGCTCTCCCGAGCTCTCAAGCAATGAAGGAGCATTTGCTCTTGAGTGAGTAGAGCTGTCTCTGGGTGGTTGTGGACCAACCTGCATGTGAATGTCCCAGGGCACCCAGTGCTGTCCTGGGCTCAGGCTTGGCATCGTCATCTTCTCATCGAGCGCAGCCAGTCGTAGATGGAGGTGACCTTCTCTCACATGATCCTTTCTCCTTTCCTCCATGACCGTTTCCTTCTGCACCTCGGCAGCATTTTTCTTGACTTTGGCCAAGACCACCCAGCCAAGAAATAGCAGAGTTGGGATTTGAACCCACAACTATTAAAGTTGCACAATCTCAACTTTGAATGCCTTGCTCTACATCCCCCTGCCCCCCAGTTATTGTAATATAGTAGGAGAACCATAAAGTCCACAGGATCAGCTGTTGCTTAATGCTATGGGAATAACAATACCCACCTTGAAATTACTGGAAGGATACAGTGAGATAATCCTAAACACAGAGTAGATGCTCAGTAAATGGGCAATATTGTTGATGATGAAAGTAGGGGCATGAATGCTCTCTCCTGATGTGCGTCTCCCTTGTGGCTTCTTTTACTTTTTAGCTTCTTCAGCAAGGTTTTCCGGATCACCAGTATTGACATTCTGGGCTGGGGTTTCTTGTGTGGAGCTGCCCTGTAGATTGTACTATGCTGAGCAGTGTCCTTGGCCTTGACCCACTAGATGTTGTGAGGAACTGCTGGTCTGTAGGTAGCTCTCATGAAGTACCTCTCTATATTCTACCCTTGCCCCCAGCTCACAGAAGATGATGTTGAAATCTGAGAATTCTGAGAACACAGGAAAGATCTTGAAGATTCTTTAGATAGCGAGTAGATTCTCCCTTTCCAGGATCAACGGGCCTTCATAATTAGTTTCTTTTTATACTTTTAAAAAAGATTTATTCATCTCTTTCTTCCATGAGAGAGAGAGAGACAGAGAGACAGTGACCCTTAACAGAGTGCCCATGCTATAATCCATCCCCAGCCCCAGCAATCCTTGGGTCACGGGCATGCGTGTGTCTGGCGTGTTCAGGGAGTGTTCAGGGACATCCCACATGGATGAACCCTCCCACGTGGGTCAGCCTTGCAGGCTTGTGTCACTGCTGTGCCACTGTTCAGCCCTCTAAATTGTTTATTTACTGTAATTCTACGCTCCCTGCCCCCCATCCATAGCTTTAGCCTTCCAACCAATTGCAGGATTTTTTTTTTTTAACAAATTTTTCCATAAAGTAGTAATAGTATCAGCTCTTTAAATTATGCCCTGTTTGATGAAAGGCTACTTTTTAGGATGATTTCAGACCAGTACAATTGCTGCTTGAAGAGAGCAGGGCTAGGGCCAGCAGATGGCATAGTGATTATGTTGCTGGACTCCCACATAGCCAACTGCAGTTTGAGTCCCTGACCCGGTGGCTTCAGAATCATGCTGGCACATGTGCATGCATACCCGTGATCTGAGGAGGAGAATGGAGAAGAGGGGATTGTGGAGTGGCCAATCACCAGATGCTACATGGAATTAGAGGACAGGTTTTAAATGCCTAGACCTTAAATCACAAGTACTTCTCTTTTTTTTTTTGAGAGGTTTTTCACTATAGGGTACATGCGCTTGCCAGAAAGAGATAGAAAGTGAGAAATCACCCCCAAGGGGGGGTAACCACGCCGCAATCCCTTTTCCTCCATTCTCCTCTCGGAACTTTGGGCACACATGCGTGTTGTGAGTTTAAGCCACTGGGTCCAGGACTCAAACCACAGTCGACTACATGGGAGTCCAGCGACATAGCCATTACGCTAACAGCTGGTCCACAAGTACTTTCTTCCGATTAGCACCATGCTTCTCAGTTCTGTCTGTGCAGTACACGGTCACTTGGGAGCTTAATAAGATTGGTGCTGCCCAGGCTATACTCCATGTCTGTCGGTCTCTCATTTATTTGGGCTGGGACGGCCCTGCTCATCATTCCTTTTTAAAAGCAAACCAGTGATTCTGTATTTTTTTAAGTTTGTGATAAGAGTGTGCGTGCTCGCTGGAGACAGCCAGAGAAAGAGAGTGAGGAAGCACCTCCAGGTGAAAAGGCTGTGCTGAAATTCTTTTCTCCTTCTCTTCCTTGGGGATTTTTGGGCATACTCGCATGTACATGCAGTGCTTTTTTCTTTTCTTTTTCTTTTTCTTTTTTTTTTTTTTTTTTTAAGAAAGTTTTCTTTTGGTTTTGTTTTGCTATAGGGCACTTGCTGGAGAGAAAGAGAGACAGAAAGTGAGAAATCATCCCTGGCGATTTCTCGACTTAGGGTCTAGGCATTTAGAACTTGGCCTCTAATTCAATGTGGCATTTGGTGATTGGCCACACCGTGATCCCGTCTCCGCCATTCTCCTCTGGGGATTTTGGGCATACATGCACACATGCAAGGCATGAAGTGTAACCCACTGAGTCCATGACTCGAATCGTGGTCAACCACATGAGAATCCAGTGATATAACCATTACACCATCCACTGGTTCACCCCCACCCCACCTCGGTGTGTTTTTCAAGTTGCCAGGTCCAGGGCTTGAACCATATGTCAGCCATATGGGATCCAGCTGCCTTAACCACCATGCCACTGGCTGACCCACACCAGATGATTCTCATATGCAAGTGTTTGGGTATCAAGAAAGTCACAGAAAGCTGTGATGACCTTTCTCCTCTAGTCTCCAGCCTCATCCTCTAATCTTGATATTATTTTTTAAAGTTTATTTTATTTCTTCTCTCAGAAAGACAAAGAGAGAGAGAAAGCACTTTCTCTGTAGAGAAAGCACCCTAACGTAGTGGCCCACCCCCCAGCCTCAGCCAGCTCTGAATCTTGGGTACATGGGTGCCTGGTGTATGTGGGAGGTCTCTGGGTGTGAACCTGGGACCTTCCCACGTGGGTCGGCCCTGCAGAGTTTTGCTTTTCACTGCTGCTACCATTCAGCCCCTAATCCCATGATTGTTTATGGGATTATTGCTACAAGGCCAGTTTAGTCATTTCTTTCTTACCATAGCTTTTTTTAGATGTGATTTTTATTTATTCAAAAAAAAAAAAAGAGAGATAGATTTCTTTAGCAACTGTATTCTGAAGAGCTCTTAATTGCTGTACTTAGAACTTCTAAACAGTGAACATTTGTTAAGCATCAAAATAGCAGAATGAGGGAGTTGGACCTTAGGTGACGAGGAGGGCTGTCACGTCGGCTCCCATGCGTGCCAGGGGACAGGGGCCACACAGATCCCCGATTCTGAGCACCATTAATCAGTGACCTAGAAACACTTCTATTTATTTATTTTTGTGTGTGAATAAACCATTCGCAATTTGTCTTGTACCCACCGTGGCACGTGTTAAACGTGGAGCAAGGCAGCAGTTCCCCACACCCACCCGCTCCCTCTCGTGTCATTGTGTTTCAAACCTCATCCCACCCCACCATCACACACTCACGTCATCATTTTTCAGAAGGGGTGCCAGTTTCGTGTTTAGACTGTGTTGTCACCCCAACATACGTCTTACATGTTGTGACTTAGATACACAAGTGACTCTTGAAGGACCAAGGACCTGGTCTGTGCATCATTTCGCCCTCCTCAGGTGGTCTGGGCCTGGTCCCCCAGCCTACCCTCCAAACCCTCCAAAGTGCAATTAGAAATAAAGAAAATAGCACAGGAAGCTCAAGGCCATGCCAAGCAATCCATTTCATCTCAAACAAAAAAGAAAAAAAAGTGTGTGTGTGTGTGTGTGTGTGTGTGTGTGTGGGTGTGGGTGTGGGTGTGTCGGGGGGAGGGTAGAAAAGAGGCTGGTAAGAGGTGTAGAACTTGGTTAAAATTTCTAACCCAAAGCGTGAATTTTAAGAAAGCATTTATTTCTGGGTTGCAATCCTACTTGCCCATTTCTGTGAATAATCAACATGCGATCTAACGTGAATAATAGCACAGAGCAAATTCAGCCCCCTGGTTTTTGCCATCTCAAGCGCCCACTTTAGGCCCGTGAAGCAGAAGCTATTTACAAAGTCGCAGGGGTAGTAACGATAAAAGTGACAGCAATGATAGTCATGGCTGACATTCACTGGGCCTTTCGGTGTGCCAGGCACTGGACCATGGACTTTACACAGGTTCTCTTTTAATCTTCACAAGAATGTTTTGAAGTAGGTTGAGAACTATTTCCATTTTACAGATGAGGAAAGTGATATTCAGAGGGGTTATACAGCTAGCGAGTGGTGGGGTCAGTTTTTGTTTTGGAGAGTTTTTTTGTTTTGTTTTTGTTTTTTTTTTTGCTATAGGATGCACTTGCTTGCTAGAGAGGAAGAGAGACCAAAAGTGAGAAATCACCCCCTGGGGGATGGCCACACCGCATTCCCTTCTCCTCCATTTTCCTTTTGGGTATTGGGCATGCATACACATGCACCTGACATGAGTTTCAAGCCTCTAGGTCCAGAACTTGAAGCTCTGTCAGCTCTGTGGGAGTTCAGTGATGTAACCATTACATCATATACTGGTCCTGCCAAAAGTTTTAAATTTTTTTTTAATCATTATTATTATTTTTTAATTTGACCAAAGAGAAACAGAGAGACAGAGAGAGAAAGTGAGAAAGCAAGCCACCAAGTCCAGGACTTGAACCACAGTCGACCATCTGGGAGTCCAGCACTTTAACCACCAAGCCTGTCTCTCTTCACCATCTGCCAGTCCCATGGGGTCAGTTTTGGAACAGAGAGGCATAAGGGTTGGCATTAACTCACTCGGCCATCCCATAGCATGAGTGTAGGTGGCTGTCACTGGGGTGCAGCGAGCCAGCACTGTCATTCATGCCAGCCCCTGTCATTGGGCTAGAGGCAGCTGGGAGAAGGGTGTCTTGCTACTGCTGGGAGCGGACCTCTCTTGGCAGGGTAGTAGATTGGGGCAGCAGAAAGCAGGTCTTCACCTACTGTAAGACCTGAATGCTCATTGGCAGCCAGCTCCTGCAGCCCTGTTACCAGGGCAACAGAGATGGGGACTGTGGCCCTCTGCCACATCCCTCTATACAGAAAAACCTCTGCCAGCTGTTGCTCTGGCCTTCCCCTTCACCGATCCCAGTGCTCACACTGGGTATTAAGCGAGACGGGATGCCCAGGATGAGAACTTTGCTCTCCACTCATCATTAACTGCTTCTAGGAATGAGGCCCAGCGTGTGCGTTATATATATGAGGGGACTTCAGAATGTTTACAGAAACATAGGTTTTCAATATGGGCTTATTTTTTAAAAAATAATTTTAAATTTTATTTATTCATTTATTTATTTTAATTTGACCAGAGAGAGACACACAGAGAGAGTGAGAGAGGGGGAAAGTGTGAAAGCAAGCCACCAGATCCAGGCATCGAACTGTGGTCAGCCATGTGGGAATGTCCAGCACCTTAACCACCACACCACCTGCTGGTCCCTCAATATGAGCTTATTTTGGTGCAAAAAAAAATTTTTTTTTTAAATTCACACATAGCTTTTTCATAACATACATTTACCATGAACTCTTTGAAGATCCCGTGTAGGTATGTCTTTTTTGTGGGAGGGCATTCTCTACCTCACTGTCAGGAAGGCATGCTGTTATTTTTGTGATAGTTTCTTGAGAGTTACATGAGGTACTTCAAGCCTGTCTCTCTTCTCCAGCTTCCTAGTGAGACCAACAGAAACCATCTGTTTTCTGGTAGGTGACTTAATTTCTCTGGGCCCTCAATTTCCTCATCTAGAAAATGAGGATGATTGGGACCAGCAGTGGCGTAGTGGTTAAGGAACCAGACTCCACATAGTTGACTGTGGTTCAAGTCCCAGACTTGGCTGCTTGAAACTCATGCTGGCCTCATGTGGATACATGCTCAAAATCTCAAGATGAGAATGGAGGGAGAAGGGATTGTGATGTGGCATCCCCCCTGGGGGGTGATTTCTCGCTTTTTGTCTCTCTGTCTCCCCAGCAAGTGCACATGTCCCTTGCCAAAATATCTTAAAAAAAAAAAAAATGAGGTTGATCAGTCTTACCTGCCTCATAGAGTTGTTATGGGGAGTGAAGAGTTAAAACATGTCTAGCATTTGAACTGACCCAGGAAGATAGCCAGTGCTTAGTAAATGTATGTGTTTCTAATTGCTGCTGTAACAAAGACCACAAACTCCATGTCTTACAACAGCACACATTTAGCATTTTACAGTTCTAGAGGGCAGCAGTCTAAAATGATTTCACTGAGCTAAACTTAGTGTAGACAAGGCTGCACTTCCTCTAGAGGCTCTAGAAGGAAATCTGCTTTTTTTTGCCTTTTCTAGCTTCTAGAAGCTGCCCACGTTCTTTGGCTCGGGAACTCTTCTTCCATCCTCGAAGCCAGCAGCATAGCAACGTCAAATATCAGACGGTGCCCTCTGCCCCCATTATAATATCTTAAAGAAAAAAAAAAAAAAGAAGTAGCTCTTCCTCTCCTCTGCTTCTGTCTCCTGAGGACCCTCATGACTGCACTGGATCCATGCAGATAATCTAGGACAGGCCCCTCATCTCAGGACCCTTAACTTCATCACAACTGCAGAATCCCCTTTGCCATTTGTGGTAACACACCACAGCTCCTGGGAATTCGGACATGGGCATTTTTGGCAAGGGAGCACAGGTGTTATTTGGTCTAGCATCATAAGCCTTAGATTTTTTTTTTTATCTAAAATGAAACAGACCCAAATTGGCTAGATTGAGGATGGGGGAAAAAAACAACACATTGATCTAGTTAGTAACTCGCAACTTCTAGTACATGCTTCCTGCATTAGCTCCATCCAGCCTCAGGACCTTTGCACCTGCTATCCCCTTCCCTGGAGCTTGTTTCCTTCTGCAACTTTGAGTGAATAGCTGCTTATTATCCGTCAGGTCTCGGGTCAATGTCTCCCTGTCCAGAAGCCCTCCCAGATCACCCTTGCCTAAAACAGGCCCCCAGCTCCATTGCCTCTGTCCTACCGCATCATCTTGTTTGCTTCTTTCACATCATCTGTTGTAACTGTTTTGTTTATGTGTCTGCCTGATGCGTTCTGTCTGCCCCGTATAGAATGTCAGCTCCAGGAGGGCAGGGGGGGACCTTGTCTGTCTGTTCACGGCTCCATGTCAGTGCCTGGAACAGAGTGGGTACCCAGTCCCTGCCTGTCAGGTGAGTAGGTGAGTGAAGCCCTGTCCAGCTCAATGTCAGGCATTTAATGCTCATGCTCCTTGGTGGCAGGAACTTTGATTGTCATTCCACCTTACAGATAGGTAGACGGAGGCTCAGAGGGACCGAATTGAGACTGATGGCAACCGAATTTGCACCTAATTCCACCTGCTTCCAGAGTCCTCTCCTCCTCCCTGCTTCTTGGCCTTGATGTCATTAGAAGCTGTTGAGCCAGCCTCGCCGGCAGCCACAGAGTGGGTGCTGACAGGCCCTACATCGGTGCCGGAGCTTCTGAACGCAGCTTCTCAGGCCCACCCATGACCACCTTGACGCTGGTTTTCCTCTGTCTAGGTCTGTTGTGTCTGGTCTGGACTCCCCTGCCAAGACTAGCTCCATGGAAAAGAAACTCCTCATCAAAAGCAAAGAGTTGCAAGACTCTCAGGACAAGTGTCACAAGGTATTTATTTTCGCAGCCGGCCTCCCTCCTTGCTCCAGGATCCTTCCGTCAGTATATGCCAAGGGATCCGCCCGGGGCCGCTGCTGGCACTGAGCCACCTGATCCGTAGAGAGCGAAGCACTCTCTCCCTCGCTGAAGTCGCACCTCCAGCAGCTCAGAGGGAGATGAATTCGGGCCTTGCCGTTGCCGTAAATCCATTAAGTCTTAACCAGAGGAGGCCCTGGATTTAAAACGGCCCGTTTCTCAGCATGACCCAGCCAGATGTCTGCTTCTTCCGGCAGGTGGCGTGGGTCCTCACCTGTGGCCGCGATGCATCCCATCTGCTTTGAGTGAGGCGAAGTCTCTCCTTCCTAATCTTTTAAAACTCCTGCTTATATCACCGCGGCCACTGTCTCGATTATCTCAACGTCTCTTAACACTCACTGCTCCTGCCCAGAGACAACCCTCTGGAAACTAATAAAAGTCACTGCTTGCCTGGGACTCCTAAGAGTGCAGACGAATAAATCTCTCCTTGCCCTGTCCTGGATTTGTCCTCTAGATCTTTGCAAGGAGATGGGGGGGATCAAGATGGATTTGGGATAAAATTAAAGTGACGTCTGCAAAAACCAAACCAAACCAAAAACCAAAAAAGCAAGCAGGTGAAAATATGATGATTGTGGCTTCCTTGCCAGCTGGGTGGTTAGAGAAGTGATCAAGTGTGAACCGGGACTTGAATGAGAGGAGTGACTTAGCGTTTGGTGACTGTCCTTAACGAAGAACTGCGCGCGCCCGGGAGAAGAAACAATGGTATTTCCATCCCCACTCTTGGCGAATTAGCGCTCGCCCAGACCACCAGGTGGTTTCGGAGGCGACTTGAGATTTGATTGCTCCTAACGCACCTCCACGGGCCCTTTTAACCTGTCGATGTGTTTATTTCAGATGGAGCAGGAAATGACCCGGTTACATCGGAGAGTGTCAGAGGTGGAGGCTGTGCTTAGTCAGAAGGAGGTGGAGCTGAAGGCCTCTGAGACTCAGAGATCCCTCCTGGAACAGGACCTTGCCACCTACATCACAGAATGCAGTGTGAGCCTTCCCCGAAGCCCTCTTTCCTTGGAGGCGGCACTTCCTGTTGTGTGTGTCTCATCCTGTTTCATGACAGCTCCATGAGGCACATCACAGCCAATGGCAGAGAGCAGAGAGAGGGAGAGGACAAAGCTAGGTCTGTGATTGGCAGGGTAGCAGGAGCCAGGTGTGAGCCCCCAAGAAACCAGGTTGGGCTCGTTTCCAGCAGGAGGTCTCGGTACACTGCTGCTCCTATAGAGCCTGGAGATGGGGTCAGCCATGACTGCAAGGAGTTCACAGGTCTGAGCATCTCCCCTCCCAACCTCTGTGGTCTGTATCATGTCCAACACACGATTAGCCTTGGGAACCAAGCTCCCAAACACGTACACGAGAACATCTTTCAAATGAAATCAACTTGTTTTTGCCTAGAGTAAGGGTAGCCATGAGAAAACTCAGCCTTTAATACCCAGACCCTCTGTCATTATTTACCATGTGACTTTTGTTTTTTCCTTTCCTTCACAAGAGTGGACTGTCTTCTCCATTGTCTCGTTAAATTTCTCATTCAGGTGTTTTTTTAATGTGCCCAATTCAACAGTCTTAAGAAGTTGAATCACACATTCTTACAGTTCCCCCCCTCCCCTCTCTCACAAGGGAGAGGAAATCTATAGAATGTGGCTGATTAAGAATAACTGCTATGTTTCCATTCCAGACTTGGGTGCCTTTCAGTGGTGGGTGAAGCTATTCAGCTATGTATTTCAGATGTATATTTCAGTGCCATTGAAGAATTGAGGGAGCCTTATGGATGAAAGGTGCCCAGGAAAAATAAGCCAGGAGGTGGAAGTAGACCATGCGGAGTCTTAAATGACAATTGGGCAGAGAATTAAGTCAGTGTTCCTTTGAAAGAAGCGTATATATCTGAGAATCCCCAAATAACTGATATTACAGAAAAGACTTTGTAGCTATCCAAACAGTGGTTGCAGCAGCGAAGGGATCTTTTTAATTTTTTAGTACTGGACGTGCAAGTAAGTATCTACTAAGACTAAGATGGGGATGGTGGTGGGAGGCAGGCTGATGCCCTTTCAGGCTGCAGTCATAAGGTCACAAGCTCAGGGTGATGTTTCTTTAACCAAGGGAGTTTTACAGGATGAAAACTGGAATCGGCAACCAACTGGATATTGTCAACTTTGGTCCGTCACTCGAAACCGTCCTGGTGTCTGCGAAGCAGCTTGCAGCTCACTTAATGAGTCTTTTCAAACAGCAGAATCCACAGGGCATCCCTATTAAAATTTTTGCTTTCCGCAGAGCTTAAAGCGAAGTTTGGAGCAAGCACGGATGGAGGTGTCCCAGGAGGATGACAAAGCACTGCAGCTTCTCCATGATATCAGAGAGCAGAGCCGGAAGCTCCAGGAAATCAAAGAGCAGGTAGGACTGCTTGCATGGGAGTAGGGTGGCAGCTGGCCGACTGGACCTCTAATTCCAGGAGAGGCGTGTTTGAGACACAGAAAACGAGGTGGGGAGAGGAGGAGAGAGACAGGTATCTAGGTCACTTGGAAACTAGATTTCCTATGACTTATGTAAGTCTTAGAGTGCTTGTCCCAGCTTTTTTTGAAGTCTGCACCCCATAATGTCTATTCTATATAGGTTTAGTGCAAGAATGGGCAGACTTCAGCCTATGAAGCACATCTGGCCCGTGCTCTATTTTCTATGGCTTGCAGGCTAAGAATGTTTTTTATTTATTTATTTTTAAAAAATTAAAGTACGCTAGAGTGTATGTCTTTGCTAAAGAGTGACAGAGAGAGATGGGAGGGAGAGAAAGCACCCCCTGTGAGGAGTTGGCCACACCACAATCCCTTCTCCTCCTGAGATTTTGGGCATGCGCACATATGCACCTGGCATGTATTTCAAGCCACTGGGACTCAAATCATGCAGTTGGTCACATAGAATCCAGCCCCCTTCACCACCACACCACTCGCTGGCTTCAAGAACTGCTTTTACAGCTTTAAACAGTTGGGAGAAACATGCCTCCTCAAAATATTTTGTGGCATGTGAGAATAATACGAAATTCAATTTCAATGTCTGTAAATAAAGTTTATGGGAACACAGCCACACTCATCCATTAACATCCTGGTTGTGGCTGCTTTGCCCCTACAAAAAAACAGAGGTGAATAGTTATTACAGACTGTGCCCCACAAAGTTGAATCTGCTTACTATCTGGCTTGTCATTTATAGGCAATGTTTGTCAACCCTTACTTTAGGTGGCTAGAAAAAAAATAAAAACAAAAATATTAAATATTTGATAGTGGGCCAGCTGGTGGCATGGCGATAAGGTGGCTAGATTCCACATGGCCAACTGTGCAGTTTGAGTCCCAGACCTAGTGGCTTGAAAAACACACCAGGCACGTGTGCATGTATACCTAAAATCCTGGAAGGAGTGAGTAATGGAGGAGAAGGGATTGTGGTGTGCCTCCACCCAGGGGGAGTTGCTGTCTCACTTTCTTTGTCTTCTCTCTCTCTCTGTGTCTCTCTGTGTCTCTCTCTGTCTCTCCAGCAAGTGCATTTGGCCTAGAGCAAAAATTCCAAAAACATCATACATAGAGAGTAGCTTTTTAGACGTCTTATAAGTTTTTGAGAGAAGCCAGCGTCATTCATAGTTTTACTTATATGAAGAAATATTCTAAAAGGAAAGTTTGGGCCATTCAGGCCAACTCAGAATTAACACGGCATATCCGACTGAAGAACGTTGTCCCTTCTGTGTTCAGAAAAAAGAACCGAGACCTTTAAAAAGCCTACTCTCTTTTTCCCTTTCTAAAATGGTTTTCTTTTTAGATGGCTCATTTTTATATCGCCTCATTGTTTCCTTTTTAGCATGATTTTTTTTCCTGTCTTTTGAAGAAACTGTAAATAGAAACTTTAATGAAGCGATGGCAATGAGAAATTGGAGAGCTGAATTATCAGCTGCCAGGCAACTCTCATTCACTTCGGAAAATCTACTGAAAACACTGATGGAAACGCACATTTTTGTCTCTGGGTAGCACAAACTTAGCCATCTGGGTGGTGCGAATGTAGGAAACTCCTGCAAATAGCTTGATCTATTAATTACGCTTTAAAGAAAGAGTGATCGTCTTTGGGGTTTTTGTGGGCATGATTTATCACCTTCATATTTTTACATTCTGGGCTAATATCCTCCTGCTTAGTAACACTATAAATAAACATGCATAGGAAACTGCAAGTGGACCACCAGGAGTTGGAACGGTAAAATACTAACCTTAGAGATTTTGAGGGCCACGCAAACCCTTTGAGAAATCCGGTTTGACTGTTGACTCATGGGTCCTTTTATCAACACAGCTTTTCATCCTAAAAATTCCAAGAGGTAAGGGTTCTTTTTTTCCTCTTAGTTCAGTGTGTTTGGAAATTTACTTTCGGTGATGTCCTGGGGAAATGAAAGCTTGTTTGGCCACCAGAGGGAGCAGCTGGTGTCCATGAGTGCCACAGAAACAGAATTATCAGGACATTTTGAAAAGGTATAGGCTAAAGACTGAGTTCAAAAGAACCCCTTTTATGATTCATAGCACAGTTGATATGCATGTGGCAGTTCAGATTTAATGGCTGCTAAAAGTTCCGCTGAGGAAAGGAAACTTCTCAGTTTCAGGTTTTATTTCTCATCGAACGGAAGATTTATTAGGATGACTTTTGGTAAGTTTTATGAGAGTAGAATGTTTGCAACAAGAAACAGCTCTTAATGCTTGCAGCAACCTCCCAGCATTTTGTCTGTAGCATATTGATTCCTCCCAGATTTCAGATTTATTCCCTTCTCGTCCTCACACAAGCTGATTGGCTGTACAGCTATTTATCTTTTTTTTTTTTTTTTTTTGAGATGTTTTTGCTATAAGGCATATGTGCTCACCCAAAAGACAGAAAGAGAAACAGAAAATGAGAAATCAGCCCCCAGGGGGGATGGCCACACCGCAGATCCCTTCTCTTCCATTCTACTCTCGAGATCTTGGGCACACACGCACACGCGCCCAGTTTGAGTTTAAGCCTCCGCGTTGGGACTCGAACCACGGTCGACTACGTGGGAGTCCAGCGACATAGCCATTACGCCAACTGTTGGTCCCCTATTTTTTAAAAAATATTTTGCTTCTACCTAGCTACCCCTTGGAGAGTATTTAGGCTTGGTTTAAAATAACATCAAGACGTCTCATGTGCTGGTTTGATTTGTACACCATTACTAGAAATTGCTGGTGGTCCCTTGCACTTCTCTTCTCAGAAAAGGAAACAAATGTGTCGGGCCCACAGACGTCATTCGTGTTTCAGGATTTCTGACTGGATGGGACCTTGCTTGTTACTTCCTCCCCACAAAGTCCTGAAGCTCTATTCAGAAAACTTGCTTTAAGTGGACCCCAAAAGTTGTCCCTCATTCTCTGTTCAACTCATACCTTTGAGGGGACTCAAAAACGTTTATGGACAAATGGAATTAAAGTAGAGTTTATTTACTGTCCTTCCTTCCTTCCTTGCTTTCTTTCCCTCCCTCCCTCCCTTTCTTTTTTCTTTTCTCTTTTAATTCCAGAGACAGAGGGAGAAAGCCCCTTCACCCCTGTAACCCACCCACCACCCCCGCCATGGGGTGCAGTTACACTGCAACCCTTTCTGCTTCACATCTCCATCCTGTCAGGATTTTAGACATGCACGCACGCACATCTGGTGTGTTTTTCAAGCTGTTGGGGCTGAGATTTGAGTTGCAGTTGGCCATGTGGGATCCGGCTCCCTTAACCATTAGGCTATGGGGCCAGCCTCTGAGTTTATTTTGATACAAACAATTGTTGAAATTCACGCTTGCTTTTTGGTTTGTTTGTTTTTAATAATGTGCATTCCCATGAACCCTTTGGAGACCCTCCTCATACAAGTGATTCCATGCTGAGGTACCATAGCTCTCTCAGTTGCCCTTGGAAACAGACCTGATTATCTTTTCTCAGATTTTTCCTGAAGCAGGGATTTGGTTAGCTATTGGATTTACAGGATTTTCTTAAAGTATCCAGCATAATCACAGAGGATCAACAAATGAGTTAGAATTCCTTTTGATGCTTGCAGCAAGCTGACTGCCCTCAGAGCTCAGAGAGCTGACAGAGATGTTGCCTGGTACTTGTTTTTTTCCCTCTTGGGTGCTGACAGCTCGGGAAAGAGAGATGTCGAGGGGAAGAAACAGACATTCTGTCCTCGATCTCAACAAACCACAAAAATGACATTCCCCTCTCGCTGACATAAATTCAAGAAAGAAAAGGGAATTTGAGGATAAAAGATGCCCAAGACTTTCTTCTAGTTCTTTCCTTTTTTTGCAGTTTAGTGTTTATCCCTGTGGGCAGTGCTAGCTTTTCCACTGAGCACAGCGGGCACAGTATGTAGGACCAGCTGGACTCCTGGGGGCCCATAAATGTTTACCTTTTTCAATCAGAAGAAAAAAAATGAGCTTTTAGGTCAAAGACACTATTTTCATAGGTTATTTTAGCATTTTTGTATTTACAGGAATGCAATTGTAAAATGTAACTTTTAAGATTTTTTTTCCTGAGATTTTTGTTATAGGGCACATACACTCGCTAGAGAGATAGGTAGAGACAGAGAGAGAGAGAGATGGTGACAAATCACCCCCTGGAGGTGTCATGCTGCAGTCCCTTCTTCTCCATTCTCCTCTTGGGATTTTGCCATGTAAGCACACGCACCTGGTGTTTTTTCCAAGTTGCTGGGTCTGGGATTTGAACCATGGAGTTAACTATGTAAGGTTCAGCGCCTTAACTACCATGTCACCTGCTGGCCCAAGATTTCTTTTCTTTAATGGAGGAGAGGATCACGGAAGAATCAATGCCCAGAGCCATAAGACACATAACATGGCCCTGGCTAGAGGACCTTGAAAAATCTCCAGGATAGGATGTGCCATTTCCTATCCGGCTCACCCTCCACTGTGAGTTCAGGTAATTGTGAGCGGGTTATAAAGACCTTTGGCTATATGATCTGTCATCATCTGCTTGGTGCACGTTACCCAGATAACCTGCATGCCCCATGATTGCTAGGACTGACCCTCCTTAACTGTGTGCTTTTGTTGGGAAGGAGTGAAGTAAGACCTGTGCTCTACTTCAGGCTCAATTTTTATTTTTTCCTTCTCTTCTGATACAGAGAGGTGTGCTTTCTTGAAAACTGTCCAATTTGTGTAAGAACATCACTTCCTTTTTAGTGCATCTGGGGGAAATCACCTATGAAAACCAAGTGAAAGATTTACTTTATACCTTGATATTAAAAACTTAGAAGTTGCAATTCATTGGTTTAAAAAGAAAAAACTCTTGCTCAATTGATACCTCCCGCACCTTGGGTTAGATAAATGTGCTTGTTGGGAACCAGCAGTTAGCGTAATGGCTATGTCACTGGACTCCCACATAGTCGACCGCGGTTCGCGTCCCGGACCCGGTGGCTTATAACTCACGCCGGGCCCGTGTGCGTGTGTGCCCAAGATCCCGAGAGGAGAATGGAGGAGAAGGGATTGTGGCATGACCATCCCCCCTGGGGGGTGATTTCTCGCTTTCTGTTTCTCTGTCTCTCTCTCTGTCTGTCTGGCGAGCGCACGCGCCCTATAGCGAAAAAACCTCCCCCCCCCAAAAAAAAAGATAAATATGCTTGTTCACAATCCTGGTTCTTGTCCTTCATTATACTAACAAAGAACATTTTTATATCTTGTTCCAAAGTTTCCAAAACCGTGGTCCATTTCTTCTGGTAAATCTAACTCTGAAAACCCTTTCATTCAAGTGTTTGTCTTGATTTTAGAAATTCATTTGGGAAAAGGTCGAGCCGCTTGGATCACTTGAAAGGATTTACTCAAGGGAGCAAGATAATTCTCACCTTGGAATTTTGCTCACCAGTTATTTTGACCAGAGTCAGTATTTTGTGACTCTTCCAAATTTCAGGGTGACTTGCATTGCAGGAACGTTGTTAAGTTCATCATTCAGTTTTGGGTCCAGAAAAATTAATGGTGAGAAACTGACATGATGAGTTTCACCTTCCCAGATGCTTTCCACCGAGATTTCCAATTATCCTCTTGTGCCGTCTGAAAGGTTAATTTTAAAACTAGTACCATATCTAATTGTGTTAGAGGCACACATGACTTCTAAAGGACAAATCTATATAGATGATTACCCTTGGAGGAAAACGAAACGTAAGCAGTTTATCCTGGTTGCTTAAAGAACATCTCTTCTGGCCCTCCTGTGCTATGCCTTCAGGTCCTGTGCATATTGTGTGGTGGTGTTTGTTTAAAGGATTTTATGATAGGCGGTTGCATTCCCAGTGGTTTTTACTAATGATACACGTTCTGCATTACAGTATTTAAAGGTTTAATGTTTATTTTTCCTTTCTCGTTCCTTTATTTTCTCCCCACTTTTACCGAGTTAATAGCTTTTTCTTGGTTCATCTTTTTTGTTTTGTTTTGTTTTCAGGGGTTTAGGCCTCAGGTGCTTATGCTTGCTGGAGAGAGACAGACAGTGAGAGGGAACGAGAGAAATCACCCCTAAGGTGGGATAGCCACACCACAATTCCCTCTCCTCCCCTCTCCTCCTGGGATCTTGGACATGTACGCACACACACACACACACACACCCGGCATGATTTTTCAAGCCACCAGGTCCAGGACTCAAACCACAGTTGACCTTATGGGAGTCTAGCAATATAACCGCTACGCCATCTGCGGGCCCTGGTTCATCTTTCTATTCACCTTCTTTTTTCTTTTTGAAAGCATTTACTTCTTCTTTTGAGCCAGTGAGAGAAGAGAAGGAGAGAGAGAGAGAGAGAGAGAGAGAGAGAGAGAGAGAGACAGCATCCCCATTAGGGTCCTCATGCCATGGTTCACCCCAGCCTCACATCATGGCATATTCATGTCTGATGTACTCAGGGAGGTTTCTGGATGTGAACTGAGAACCTTCCCACAAGGGGCAGCCTTGCAGCATAGTGTTTTACCTCTGCGCCACTACCTGGCTCCATAGCTGCCCAATTCTAAAGTTCCCCTTTATTCCATTGCCTATTCTTTAGGAGTACCAGGCTCAAGTGGAAGAAATGAGGTTAATGATGAACCAACTGGAAGAAGACCTTGTCTCAGCAAGAAGACGGAGTGATCTCTACGAATCCGAGCTGAGAGAGTCTCGGCTTGCCGCTGAAGAATTCAAGCGGAAAGCAACAGAATGTCAGCATAAACTGATGAAGGTGGTCAGCCGTCCTCCAGGGGGTGCTTCTGGGGCAAAAATCATAATCTTAACAAGAAATGAGCATAGGTTGGAGAAAGAATGGGATACTTTGGAAACTCCTGATCTCTATTTGTAGATGACGACCTTATTGTTATTTATTATCGTTACTGTTTTAGTCACGGAGAGCAAGAAAGTACAAAAGGTAGCGCTGGCTATAATACTCTTCGGCTGCTGAGATTTCCCAGTGTGCTATATCTTTTTAATTGCAGGCTAAAGATCAAGGGAAACCTGAAGTCGTAGAATATTCCAAACTGGAGAAGGTATGTGTTCCATGATTGATTTTACCGTTTTGGGTAGATAGTTGTCTCAACGTTACTCTCGGGGTCAGTCATTGATTAAGAATACTCTTGCAATGACGATGACTGGAGAACTCTCTTCCTGGCTTATTTGGATGGTCTGTCTCTGGGCGACCACGTTCAGCTTTAGCTGTGGTTCTGAAAGAGACAAAAGACACCTCGTTTTCTTGTTACACATGCTCACCGTTAGCAAATAAGCCTGGACACTTAGGAAAACTATGACATTCCTTGTCTTAGATGCTGGGTGACTTGGGTTCTCTGTTACTTATATGTTGCTGCTGCCTGAGAAATAGTCTATATGGAGGTTTGCACTGGGTCATTCGAAGGCTTCTCTGATAGACCCCTGTTCTTCCATTCCATTAGTAGGTTCTGGGGAACAAAAAGACCCCACAGAGACCTCAAAAAAAAGATTGCAATAAATATAGCAAAACACTAATGCTGATTTGTTTTTTGCTTTATTTTAATTATAGATCAATGCTGAGCAGCAGCTCAAAATTCAGGAGCTCCAAGAGAAGCTAGAAAAGGTAAGCCCGAGGTGATTTTTTGGGAACTAATCCTCTGTTTCTAAATACCTTCGTTTGCCTCATCCTAGAGTGCGAAAGATGAAGGAAGCAGAATTAGTCACCTAGCACTGAAGAAAATGTAGGGGGAGTGAGCTATTACCTGAAAACTTTGGAGTTCTGAATCTACTTTTTCCCTTTGAGACATGTCAGCAGTGTTTATTTTTAAAAACTAAACTGCGTGAAACTCTCAAGTAGAGGTTCTAATTATACTATGACAGAACCCAAGAGGCCTGCTTCTTTCTTCTCTGGGGCCCAGGCCCCCTATGTTACACATTTTTAAAGAGAAGCAGGGGCCATAAATGACCCATACTAATTTCTGTCAGAAATTCTGTGGGTAGGACTGGCAGGTAGCATGGTGTTTAAAGGCGCTGGATTCCCACGTGGCCTACTGTGGTTTGAGACCTGGACCTGGTGGCTTGTTTTCTCACTTTCCCTTTCTTTCTCTCTCTCTCTCTGGTCAAATTATAAAATAATAACAAATGAAATTAAGTAATTCTTTTTTTTTTTTTAGAGGTTTTTGCTATAGGGTGTGTGCACTCTCCAGACAGAGAGAGACAAGGGAGATGGCCATGCCGCAATCCCTTCTCCTCCATTCTCTTCTCAGGATCTTGAGCACGCATGCACATGCGCCCGACATGAGTTTCAAGCCACCGGGTCCAGGACACGAACCGCGGTCGCCTATGTGGGAGTCCAGTGACATACCCATTACGCTAACTGCTGGTCCCATAACTAAGTAATTCTTAAAAACAAAAAGAAAGAAACTCTGTGGGGGTAGCATCCTGCCTCATGGAAAGTTGGAGAACCCCTTGGTCCTCTTGTGGTTAAGGGTGGTGGGTTTATTTTATAGTGTGCTACAGAGTTTGCGTGAATGGCCCTTTATTTATTTTAAGTGTTTATTTTTTAACCTCTCCCAACTTTTATTAACATGTAATTGGGAGGGGCCAGCAGGTGACGTGGTAGTTAGGGAGCTGGACTCCTACATGGCTTACTGTGGTTTGAGTCCCAGACTTGGTGCCTTGCTTTCTCACTTTCTCTCTCTGGTCAAATTAAAAATTAATAATAATAATAATAAAATTAAATAAAATAATTACTTAAACAACATAGCTGGCAAATAAAAATCATACATATTAACTTTATACAAGATATTTTGATATATGAAGGGAGGGTTCTTCAAAAAGTTTGCAGAAAATGCATGTTTTGAAAAACTGCATGGATTTCAACAATTCTATGCAGTCTCCTGCTGTGTATACATTGTGAAATGATTAAATCACATTATTGGACATGTTCATCACCTCACCTAACTTATTTATTTTTGGGGTCAGAACATTTAAGATCTGACCTCTTGGGACCAGTACATGGCATAATGGTTACATTGCTGGACTTCCATGTAGTCAACTGTAGTTCAAGTCCTGGACCCGGGAGCTTAAAACTTATGTTGGATGTGTGTGCATGTATGCTCAAGATCCTGCAAGGAGAATGGAGAAGGGATTGCAGCATGGCCATCCCTACTGGTGGGGAGGGGGTGATTTCTCACTTTCTGTCTCTCTGTCTCTTCAGTGAGTGCAGGTGCCCTATAACCACAATCTCTCTCTCTAAAAGAAAATCTGCTCTATTAGCAATTTTTAGTTGAATACTGGAAACATTTAATGAAAAGGGTTTTCCCTCTCATGAAATAAAATCAATAAACTAGAAATTTTAAATTAACTGCAAATTAAAAATATAATAACTTCTCAGGCTAGCAAATGATGTGGTAGTTAGGGCACTGGATCCCAACGGCAACTCTGTGGCTCAAGTCCCAGACTAATGGCTTAAAAGACACACTGAGCACACGTGCATCCAAAATCCCAAGAAGAGAGTGGAGGAGAAGGGACTGTGGGGTAGCCACTCCTACTAGGGTGTGATTTCTCACTTTCCCTGTCTCTCTGTCTCTTTCTGTCTCTCTCTAGGGAGTGCATGTGCCCTAGAGCAAAAATCTAATAAAAAAAATTAATTTCTCTGGTACATTTCAATTACTTAGTGGCCACATGTGGATAATGGCCCTCCTGTTGAACAATGTAGCATTGGGAGTTGGAGTTTTCTTGTGGTTTCTACTGAAATTTTCTTTTTAAATTTTATTGATGTGTTCCATGAGAGAGAAAGACAGAGAGTATGAATGAGAGAAAGCCACAGGCACCTCCCCAACTGGGTCTTCATACCACGATCCACCTCTAGCTTCAGCAAACATAGATTAAGGGCATATGTGCAGGCCTGGCTTATACAAAGAGACCTCGGGTTGTGAACTTGGGACTTTCCTATAGGACCTTGGTGTTTTAGAGCCCTACAGTACCACTATACCACCATGGCTGACCCTACTTTTAAAAATGTTCATTCAAATCAAGTTAAGTGTGAAGTTGTTGGTCTCATAAACTCCCATCTTTCCCTCTATTGCTGTAAGAGCTATAGTATAGTTCAGACCCAAATAAATAATTAACAAATACAAACTTTAAGAGATTTAGCTGTTTGTTTGTTTTAATGTGGATTTGCATTTTTATTTAAAAACTACTGTTTGTCATGAACAATTTGGCTGTTGTACTCTTTGAAAGGTATCTGTTGGGGGGGAGAGTTTATAGCGTTTATCTCGTTTTCTTTTTGGAAAAGTAGTAAAAATTCTAAATAGGAAAATTGGCAGATGAAATAACTGAATAAGGAGAAGAGGTAAATATCGATATATAAATTCCTGGGTAGACCTTTTTGTTTGTATTCCCTGCATTACATTGAATCAAAGATGTTAGTGATTATCAGACTGTACCTCAAGAAAGGAAAATACATGAATTTTAATTGTAGCATGTGTTCCAAATTCAGTAATAATAAAAAAGCACTACTGGGACCAGCAGGCAGCATAGTGCCTAAGGCGCTGGACTCCTACACGGTTGACTGTGGTTCAGGCCCCGGACCTTGGGGCTTGAAAATCATGTGCGTAGGTGCCCAAAATCCTGAGAAGAGAATGGAGGGAAAGGGATTGCAGCGTGGCTATCCTCCCCGGGCGGTGAGTTCTTACTTTCCCCTCTCACTGTCTCTCTCTGCAAGTGTATGCACCCTATAACAACAACAACAAAAAAATCCTTTAAAAAAAGAAGAGATGGATTACAGGATAAAATGAGTGGTTTGTTTTTACTTTTCCTTTTTTATGATAGAGAGGCACGTGTGTGCATGGAAAAGAAAGGGGGTGAGAAAACACTGTCAATTGGATCTTGTCGGGTCTTGATCCCCTTTCCCTCACGCTCTAGTTCCTCAGGATCCTGGGTGTCGTGCATGCGTCTGCCATGTTTTCAGGCCAACCAAGGCTATCTGACTGTAGCCAGCACAGAACTTTCAGCCTGTAGGAGATTATGTTTTATTGCTGTGCCACAGAGAACAGGCCCTAGAATGAGGGTTTATATATTTTGAAAAATGAATATATACATGAGTATACCTGCTCAGTGTTATCTGCGTTTTCCATTTAGGATATTGCCACCATCTTTTTTTAAGAAATAATTTTATTGTAATTCCGACTTTACGTATAATAGTTGTACATACTTGTGGGGTACAGTGTGGTTTTTCAAAACATGAATACAACATAGAGTACTCTAAGTGGGGAAATAAACATCCCCAACATCTCCAGCATTTATCATGACTGTTGCACACAATTCATCCCCATCTTTTTTTTTTTAAAGAATTATTAATTTAATTTATTATTTTTTAATTTGACGAGAGAGAGAGACAGAGAGAGAAAGTGAGAAAGCACTCTGCCAGATCCAGGACTCGAACTGCGGTCAGCCATGTTGGATTCTAGCACTTTAACCACCACGTGCCTACCAGCCCCTCGTTCCCATCTTTTGCCACGAGTATATCTGGCCATATATCTCCTGTCCCTTCTTTTGGCCTAGGCTGTAAAAGCCAGCACTGAAGCCACCGAGCTGCTGCAGAATATCCGCCAGGCCAAGGAGCGAGCTGAGAGGGAGCTGGAGAAGCTACAGAACCGCGAGGATTCCTCCGAAGGCATAAGAAAGAAACTGGTTGAAGCCGAGGTGAGGAGGGAACCTCCAGCCCACCGGGCTGACGCCCACGTGAACGTCCACGACCAGCCTTTGGCAGTGCCAAGGGAAAGAAAGCGGAAAACCAACACTGCTGATGTTTGACCAATCTGCTTTTTCCTTTTGAAGTTCCCTTTGAAACTTGAGAGGCCTGGAAACATTTTCCCCCAAAGGGAAAGAAAGATTTGTCACAGCAGCTTCCAGTAGAAAGATGTCTTGATAAAAGCTTTTCCTTTCTGTTTGTTTTCCTCTGACCTACTCATCTGGGATAATTTATATGTATGTAGGTTAACTGTAATTCCATCTCCAAGTTTTTCCTTTTCTTCCCTCTGTTTTTCCTTGCCTTTTCTCCCAACAGTGTTAATTACATGTTAATTTTCAAAGCCTCCCCTATCACCTGTGTGTCGAAGACTCTCAGATCTGTATTTTGGGGCCTCTTCTCTCCCTCAAATTCTTTGTTGTTGTTGTTGTTGAAACCGTTTATATAATTATACCAGAAATACATGAGCACCTTCTCATTTTGACAAACTTAAACAGTAAGAAGAACATAGAGTACAAAGTGACACCTCTCCTTTCCTCCCCTCTGCCTCCCCAGCCTCTTGGTGTTTCTTCCGCAGAGTGGGTGTGCCACAGTCGAATCAACCCTCCTCCTGTGGCCGGGCCTTTGCTTTTCTCTGTCACAGTCTAATTGTGACTGTCCTGGCACCTGTCTCTTTGGGGCCATCTTCACCCACATTGCAGGCTACTGCTCCCCTGACCTCCTGACTGGTCATCCACATGGTGCATCCGATTTAGAATAGAACTCGGCATCTTCTCCCCACCCTCCGAACTGGTTTCCTTTTTTAGCTTCCTCAGACTGTTCAGGGCCACCCTTCTTCATCTGGCCACCTCTGACTTGAAACCGTGGTGTCATCTTCTTATCCTTAGACCCTGCCATTCTGTGAGTCCCTCAGTCCTATAAATACAGCTACCCCCATCTCTCCGTTCATCCCCTGCTTGCCATTTCTGTAGCCCTCCTGCTTGCCAAGGTCCTGATCCCCGTAGCTGAGCAAACACAATAATTTCTTGACCTTCTGCTTCTAGTCTCTCCTTCCCTCTAACTAATCACTCCATCTAAGACTTATAGACCCCCATGTACAAGGTCCTTAGCACCACCCGCACTATCCCAAACCTTCCGGGAGTTTCCCGGATGCACCCGATCTGGTACACGAAACTGAGTCATTTGATCTATAAATGTTACACCTTAACCTTCTCACCTGCTGCCCCCTAACATATTCTATGCTGTAGCCGTTTTAGGTGTCACCTGGGGTATACCCTGGCTCTTGAGTACCTCTGAGTTTCTGGCAGCGTGCTTCCCTTGTGTGAAACATCTTCCAGTCTCCTGCCCTCCCCACTAAAAACCACCCGTACCTTCCCTCTGCAATGCTTACTTCTCTGTGTCTCCTCCACTCCACTGTTCAGCCAGAAGTCTTCCTGCCTGCCTGCAACCTCCCACGGCCCTCTGCACCTTTTGCTTTCTGGGTCTTTCTCCTCTTAACCTTTATTATTGTTTATTTGTGTTTTTGTCTTCTGTTTCCCAAGGGTAGGGATGATGTCGTCTTCCTCTCTATGTTCCACAACGACTAGTGTGGTACATTGCAGGTAGTAGGTGCTTGGTAAATATTTGAATGAATGAATGCACTCTTGTAACCTACACCAACGAGTGACCTGGATTATAGAGTCTTATATTCTTTGCTGCTGCTCCGGTTGCCTGGGACTTTTCTTCCCGACTTGAGTATATGCCTC
>NW_006159813.1:2689973-2701193 GCF_000334495.1 Tupaia belangeri chinensis
TCTTTCCCTCGGTGCAGGTGTTATTCCCATAGTGGTTACTACTCCATTAAAACTCTCTGATTGATTCATGATCTACAGGAACGCCGCCATTCTCTGGAGAACAAGGTAAAGAGGCTAGAGACCATGGAGCGTAGAGAAAACAGACTGAAGGATGACATCCAGACAAAATCCCAACAGATCCAGCAGATGGCTGATAAAATTCTGGTGAGCAGGAACAAAAGTCGAAAAGTTAAAAGATAACAGGTTAGACGTTGCCAAGGGGTTCAGAAGAAGGATGACATGCCATAACAGGGGAGGTGTCACTGAGTAGGGGAATCAGAAGAGGTGGTTTCAGCGTACGCCACATTGAAGAATAGAACGAACAACCAAATACCAGATGTTTCAGCACGGTATCAGATCCATAAATATTATTTTTTGCTCTGTTTGCTACTGCCTGGCGTTTTTTTTTTTTTTCTTTTTTTTTTCGTAGAACGTGCATCTGTCATTTTCGATACATTTTTATAGGAGCATTTGCATCCTTCTATCAGAAGAGCTTCATATGGCTGTTTACTTTGCAATGCCAATTTGAAAAGCTGTAGGGGTTTAGACCCTTAAGACCGAAACCCAGATTCTTGCTTTTGGAGAAGAAAGAAATTAGATGTGCAGAATTGTTTTTTTCAGAGTAGTATTTGTCATAGGTCTCTGTTCACCCACTCATTTTCTTGGCTATAGTTGGCTTTTTTTTTTTTTTAATATGAAACTATATATATTTTTTAATCTCCTTAGAGGTAGCTTGACTTTTTTTAGGTCTGTAATCATCCTGGTTATGTCTTAGGCTCTGATGACCAAATTTACTTAATCAAGGAAGACTCGGGTGGTACTTGCTGAGGTTTGAAGTTTTGCCCCCCTGCAGGGAGGAAGGCAGTGCCTTCCAAGGACTCTCCTTGGATCTCAGTTCCAAAGCCAAAAATACGATGGCACGTTTGAGAGACTTAGTGATGGCCGGGAGTCCATTCATAGCCCATCGTGCCCCACCCCAAGAGAGACTCTGAAGCACTCGGCTGTTCCTCTCCACTACAGGAGGTGAAGTGGTGAGCAGGCCACTTCTCCTCTCTTCACATCACGCTGGGAAATGAGCCATCAGCAACTATGAGAATTCAAGAATAGCCAACTCGTAGGCCTAGACTTAATACCCAACCCAGCCAACATTCCCATGTTTGTGTAAATTGTAAATATGTGTATGGGTGTTCTTGAACAAACGGGCAAAGGAGGAATTGGTTAAATCGTTTTGCTTTGGCACCCAGTCTTTGTATACATGTCCGCACACCAAGACAGGTGTGGCTGTTAGTCTACCCGTTCTGTTCTCTCGTTCCGTCATCAGAGTTTCTCTTGGCTATTGTCAAGCATGTGAATTTTATCGTGAATGCAATTAATTTTCCCCTGAGGTCGCACCACAGTTATCCCTTGCTTGGTCTAACCAAAACGATGAACTCTCTCTTGTGGTTGCAAAGTGTTTCTCTGTTTAATGGTGATGTGTTCATTCATTCATTCAACAAATATTTAATGAGCTTCTACTATGTGCCAGGCACTGTTCTAGGAGCTGGAAATATAGCAGCGAACAACAGTATTTCATAATAGGACCGAAGAGATGATCCAGTGCATATAGAAAAGATACATTTAAAAAAATGACAACAACAACAAAAAATGCCAAACCATCAAGAAGTCAGATTTTAGAGTATCTGCTCTTCCAACGGGTCACTTGTAATAAAACGTAGGATAGAGTTCTGTGTTCTTGGATGACGTGTTGTATACTAACATCTAAATAGAGACCAAAGAGTTTGGTCTTGAAGATGTCAGTCTCAGTTATCTGAGTCTTTGACCTATTTTTAGATTCTGACTTCTATTCCTGTGCGGAAACTAAGAAAAGATGATTATCAAGTGATTTCTACCATAAAGGAAAAAATAAGCGGATTTCTTTGTCCAAATGTTATCTTGCCACCTGCCAGAAGACTTTGTGATTGTGACTTCATTTATCAGAAGGTGCCTTTTGCTCAAGAACCCAGTACTTAGACTGCAAAGTATCTAGGATGTGGGCAAAGAGTGGTCTTTAATGCTGTTACATAATGATGACGCTTAAAAGCAGATCCCCGAATGTCATTTGCTTAATATATTTGCTATTCTGTTAAGAACTTTCAAAAGAGATCATCGGGGCTGTCATAGCAAAGTATTTTTCTTTAATAAAGGAAATCATTGCAGGAGATCTGTTAGTGAGTATACATAAAGCCCTTAAAAGATGTTTTTATTAATTAAATCCTGTTTACATTCAGCTTTTCAAGATCACATCTGTTCGTTTGCCATAGCTCTTGTGCACCTGGTCTTAAGAAGGAGCACTTTAATGGCCCCCCAAAGCTCAGCCAATGCTTGTAGACTTTAGCATTTTGAAAGCTTAATCACATTTTATGTGCATGTGAATCTTCAGAGTACTTTTTTTCTCCCATTTTATGGACATATCCTGTATAATTTCCATATTCTTCACAATTGTCATAATTGCTTCCACTTGGAAGAAAAATTTCATAATAGTTTAAAGAGATGAAAACTTGGAGTAATGACTTTTGATATTAGTAATTAATGGGTCTAGACCCATAAGAATTAATGTAGATGCAACTGTCTGCATTTACAGAATGTTTCAGTGAATTGAAGGCTGCCTTTTATAAGAGCAGTGTATAATACGTTGGCAAATAAATTGGTGTAATTTTCAAGTGAGCTGCAATCTTGTTGAAAAGTCGAAAACTTAGCAACAAAAGAACTAAGGGAAGACTCAATTTGAGCTATTTATTTTACTCCAGATTTTCTTCCCATCTATAATATGTATGTATACATATTTATGTCATCATCTGTGTATTTTGTGTTTGGCTTTGTTCCCATCAGTATTGTATCATGTAAACATTATATCAAATACACATCACAAGATATTCACATATTCCACATACCAGTTAAGATAACCATTCAAAACAGGAAGTGCTTGAATTATAATGTTAGTTTTCCTTTATGAGCTAGGGTTCTTGAGCAATAATGTTGGAAATGAGGAAAATATAAAATATTTTTTATATCATAATAAATCAAAATGACTTTTCTCATGTAAGGCTGTGATAACAGTGAAGATAGCCTGAGGCTCAAGGTAGTGGTCAGAGGCTTTGTGCTGTACTAAACTTTCAAATGTTGCCTTGTCCCTCTTACTTCTCTATGCAAAGATTAAGAGTTGCCTTTGCTTGACCAGTCACGCTGACGTATTTCTGATCCCAGGTCTCACAGCCCACCAGCTCTGTGTGTGTGTGTGTGTGTGTGTGTGTGTGTGTGTGTTGTGTGTTTGTGTGTTGTGTGGGTACTTGGAGTCGGAAAACCCAGGACCAAGGCACTGTGGTGGTTTCCTTCCCGAGAGCCCTAGGGCTACTGATGGAGGACCAGATGCCTGTAACCTGTGGTACCTGAATCAATGTAACGTTTCCTGTAAGTGTCTACTGTACATTAGCCCTGTCCTTCCCTTTGCACACCTGACCATCTCTTTCTCTCTCTCTCTCTCTTTTGTGTATGTGTATCCAGGAGCTGGAGGAAAAACACCGGGAGGCCCAAGTCTCAGCCCAGCACCTTGAGGTGCACCTGAAACAGAAAGAACAGCACTATGAGGAAAAAATTAAAGTAAAGATACTTTCTGGTCTTCCCTGGCATTCCTTCTATAGCATCATATAGCTTCCCTCCTTCCCTGGGCATTTCTGACCACTTGCTAGACTGAAGGACTGTTTGGGGTAAATGCTGTCCTCACTCTATGCTGGTGGGTTTTAGGGTGTTATGCATGTGGAAGTTTGGATATCTGAGGATTAAAAAACACTGTTTTTTAAGTTTGGTTATATTTCAATTTCATCTTTAAACTTTTAATTTTTTTTAACCCACCATCGTCATTCAGTTTATGATCATTTATATTTTGCCATACCTTCATGATATTTTTCTTCCTGCATGTCAGACTGGGCCCCTTTTCTTTTTAGTTAAAGTACAGTCTGTGAGTTCTGCATCTATGGATTCAAGCAACTGTGGATCGAGAATACTAAAAAAAATCAGTTGCATCTGTATTGACCACGTACAGACTTTTCTTCTTATCATTCTCTAAACAATACATTTTTACAATTGTTTATGCAGTATTTCTATTGCTTTAGGTATAAGTAGTCTAGAGATGCTGTAAAGTATATAAGAGGATATACTTAGATTATATGCAAATACTATGCCATTTCTATATAAAAGACTTGAGCATCCTTGAACCAGCCCCAGGTGGATACTAAGATAGGACTGTATCCTTGAGAGCTTCTTTATTGAACATCTGCTGGTGACAAGTTCTGTGTTTTGTTTGTCTGGAAAGTATGTTTATTTCATCCTCATTCTTGAAAGAAATTTTGACTGGGGATAGAATTCTAGGTTGGTAATTATTTTCTTGTAACATTCTTTGAAAATACCATTCTATTGACTGTTGACTTTTAGTATTTTGTGAAGTCAGATGTCAGTCTTTTGCCCTCAATAAAAGTAATCCTTTTTTAAAAAAATTTTACTTTATCTTTTATTTTTCTGATGCTTTAATGTGCTGTGTATATATGTGGGTTTCTTTTTATTTATTCTGCTTGAGATTTACTGGGCTTTTGAATAGATTGTCATCTTTTTTATTAGTTTTAGAAAAACAGTCATTACATCTCAAAAACTGTCTTTCCTTCATCTCTTTCTTTTTCTTAAGCAAATTTGATTAGGTGAGTGATAGATTACCTTCAATCTTTTTTTCATTTCTTAGTTTCTTTTTGCTATATCCTTGGTAAGTTCTTCTGACTTATTTTCCAATTTACTAATTCTTTCTTAACAGTGTTTAATCTGCTATGAAACCTATTCACTGAATTTTAAACTTCAGTTGTATTTTTATATTTCCAGACATTATATTTACTCCTTTCCCAAGGTAATAATTTTCAAGCCTGCTTTTATTTCTTCAAATGTATTAAACAGTTATTTTATGACCTGTATCTGATAATTCCTATATCTGAAGCATCTGTAGGTCTCTCTTTGCTCTGTTGTTTCTCTTGGTTCTTTTTCATGGTGTCTGTTGTGTGCATGGTGAGCTGTTCATTTTTCTTCGACAATTACCAACAGGAATTCTTTGAGGCCTTGTATGAAAACGTATGTTCACATTGCGGGTTGAGACTAGGCTTTGATTTCTGTCTCTTCCTGGCCTTTGAGCTATCAAAACTGAAGCTCAAGTTCATTTGGTTCAGCAAATGCCTTGATTAAAACAGCTTTGGACCCTTCTTATTTCTCCCGCTACATTCACTTCGATTTTGGTCTTTAATTTCTTACCCAACTTTCAGGTAGTTTGAGAAAATGTTTCCAGATTTTATTTAGCATTTTAAATCATTTTCTGTAAAAGGGCTGGCTTGACTAATCTAGCCCACCATATTATTAGAAATGGATGCCAGTCCAGGGCCAGCAGGTGGTATAGTGATTATGGTGGTAGATTTCCACATTCCTAGCTACGGTTTGAATCCCAGACCTGGCAGCTTGAAAATCACACCAGGTGTGCATGTATTCCCAAAATCCCGAGAGGAGAATGGAGGAGAAGGGCTTGTGGTATGGTCATCCCCTCAGGGGGTGATTTCTTACTTCCCTCTTTCTCCAGCAGGTGCATGTGGCCAATGGCTAAAATCTTAAAGAAAATTAAAAAAAATAAATAAATGGATGCCGGTCCATTGATTTCTTTTTTAAATCACATTATCTTTTCACTATGATCCTGGATCAAGCCTTTAAGTCATCCTGTGTTCTTAGGACTCAGATATTGGTCATTATTTCTGGAATATTCTCTTTTCCTTCTCAGTCAGACATTGAAGAAGGTTTTTAATGTCCATGATGATCCTGTTATTGATTTGATTGATATCCTCAAAGAGTTGAGTGATTAATTTGTTTTCTTTTTTTTTTTTTTTTTTGGAGAGGTTTTTGCTATCGGGCACGTGCGCTCGCCAGACAGACAGAGAGAGTCAGAGAGACAGAAAGCAAGAAATCACTCCCCAGGGGAGATGGCCACAATCCCTTCTCCTCCATTCTCCTCTCGGGATCTTGGGCATGCACGCACACGTGCTTGGTGTGAGTTTAAGCCACTGGGTCCGGGACTCGAACCGCGGTCGACTATGTGGGAGTCCAGCGACATAGCCATTATGCCAACTGCTGGCCCCTTGAGTGATTCATTTGGAGAACCAGACACATAGCTGCTCACACAGCATCACCACTGTCACCACTCTGGCACCTTCTTTCTTTTCTCTCTGTATTACATTTGGTTATTTTCATTAAATACAATGTAGAAAAATAACCAAGAGGACTTCAAAGTGTGCTCATGTGACCACCTACTTTAGTGCATTTTAAGTTTTATATACCGGATCCAGCAGTGGGTGTAATGGTTACGTCACTGGACTCCCATGTAGTTGACCGCAGTTCAAGCCCCGGACTCGGCAGCTTGAAACTCAGGCCAGGTATGTGTGCGTGCATGCCCAAAATCCTAAGAGGAAAAT
Source organism: Tupaia belangeri chinensis (assembly GCF_000334495.1). Lineage (NCBI taxonomy): Eukaryota > Metazoa > Chordata > Mammalia > Scandentia > Tupaiidae > Tupaia > Tupaia belangeri. The sequence continues at coordinate 2,696,537 of NW_006159813.1, forward strand.
AGAGGAGAAGGAATTAGGATGTGGCCAACCCCCCTACCCCCCCTCAACCCCAGGATGGTTTCTTGCTTTCTGTCTCTTAGTCTCTCCGACAAGGGCACGTGCCCTATAGCAAAAACCTCTGTCTTAAAAAAACAAGCAAAAAAACATATGCACACACAAAAAAAACTTTATATATCAGTTCTTTTGGTCTAAATTCCTTCTTGGCTTCTAGATTTTTATTTCTGGAATAAACTAATTTTCAGAAAATCATAAGAATGTATACAGCAGTCCACTGGCTCTTTCGTAGGATGAAAACGAGCTATTGTAAAATCCGTTCTGGATCTGGGTGATTATGATTTTTTTAATTGCCAGAGAGAGAGACAGAGAGAGAACACATTCCACAATGGGGCGTCGTCATTCTGCAATCCCTTCTTCATTTGTCCATCCTGTTAGACTTGGGGCATGCATGTATATATGCCCTGCATATTTTTCAAGCTGGCAGGGCTGGGATTTGAACCATGCAGGATGTGGGATACAGCTCCCTTAACGATTAAGCCATGGGCTGATCCTGGGTGATTATATTAACATTCTTGTCAGAAGTCATGTTTTGTCTTAAATTGATTTAGATTTCTACAGTGAAATCTTTGCTTTCAGTCAGACTTTTTGCTTCCCCTTCTTCCCCATACATCTAGTTGAACCATCTGCCAGTTGAACCCTGTCAAAGCTGAGAGGTACATATATATATTTTTTTTTCCTCCTTTCCTATGGACACAAAATTATCTTGTTTATTACAAAGTGATTCATACAAAGTAGTACTCAGAGGACTCTGTTCTGTTCAGAATCAGTAAACAATGTGCTCAAAACATTCTTTAAAATTTAGCTGTCTCTCAAAACCTCATGTGATTTATAAAATTTTACTGATATTTCTTTCTTCTTTTTTTTTTCATTTAATCACTGTACATCTTTATAGCATACAAAATGAATTTTCCCAGCATGAATACATTGCATTTTAGTCCAGTCAAAGATATTACCATACATATTATCATCAACAGATAGTTTGTGTCTGTTATATATTTTGCTTTCCCCCACCCTTGATTCCCTGCACACGTGCTTGGTGTGAGTTTAAGCCACTGGGTCCGGGACTCGAACCGCGGTCGACTATGTGGGAGTCCAGCGACATAGCCATTATGCCAACTGCTGGCCCCTTGAGTGATTCATTTGGAGAACCAGACACATAGCTGCTCACACAGCATCACCACTGTCACCACTCTGGCACCTTCTTTCTTTTCTCTCTGTATTACATTTGGTTATTTTCATTAAATACAATGTAGAAAAATAACCAAGAGGACTTCAAAGTGTGCTCATGTGACCACCTACTTTAGTGCATTTTAAGTTTTATATACCGGATCCAGCAGTGGGTGTAATGGTTACGTCACTGGACTCCCATGTAGTTGACCGCAGTTCAAGCCCCGGACTCGGCAGCTTGAAACTCAGGCCAGGTATGTGTGCGTGCATGCCCAAAATCCTAAGAGGAAAATAGAGGAGAAGGAATTAGGATGTGGCCAACCCCCCTACCCCCCCTCAACCCCAGGATGGTTTCTTGCTTTCTGTCTCTTAGTCTCTCCGACAAGGGCACGTGCCCTATAGCAAAAACCTCTGTCTTAAAAAAACAAGCAAAAAAACATATGCACACACAAAAAAAACTTTATATATCAGTTCTTTTGGTCTAAATTCCTTCTTGGCTTCTAGATTTTTATTTCTGGAATAAACTAATTTTCAGAAAATCATAAGAATGTATACAGCAGTCCACTGGCTCTTTCGTAGGATGAAAACGAGCTATTGTAAAATCCGTTCTGGATCTGGGTGATTATGATTTTTTTAATTGCCAGAGAGAGAGACAGAGAGAGAACACATTCCACAATGGGGCGTCGTCATTCTGCAATCCCTTCTTCATTTGTCCATCCTGTTAGACTTGGGGCATGCATGTATATATGCCCTGCATATTTTTCAAGCTGGCAGGGCTGGGATTTGAACCATGCAGGATGTGGGATACAGCTCCCTTAACGATTAAGCCATGGGCTGATCCTGGGTGATTATATTAACATTCTTGTCAGAAGTCATGTTTTGTCTTAAATTGATTTAGATTTCTACAGTGAAATCTTTGCTTTCAGTCAGACTTTTTGCTTCCCCTTCTTCCCCATACATCTAGTTGAACCATCTGCCAGTTGAACCCTGTCAAAGCTGAGAGGTACATATATATATTTTTTTTTCCTCCTTTCCTATGGACACAAAATTATCTTGTTTATTACAAAGTGATTCATACAAAGTAGTACTCAGAGGACTCTGTTCTGTTCAGAATCAGTAAACAATGTGCTCAAAACATTCTTTAAAATTTAGCTGTCTCTCAAAACCTCATGTGATTTATAAAATTTTACTGATATTTCTTTCTTCTTTTTTTTTTCATTTAATCACTGTACATCTTTATAGCATACAAAATGAATTTTCCCAGCATGAATACATTGCATTTTAGTCCAGTCAAAGATATTACCATACATATTATCATCAACAGATAGTTTGTGTCTGTTATATATTTTGCTTTCCCCCACCCTTGATTCCCTCCCTCCCACCCCCAGATGCATACATTCGTGATAGAGGCTTATCCCTGTTGGCCTCCATATAGTCTCTTAATTGGTATTTATCACCGTAAAAGCTGAGGTCATAATTTGGCAGAGTCATCGTGAGAATGTATTTCGTTTTTTATCACCTCATTAAAAAAGAGAAAAGCATACCTGGTTCTGGTCTAGATATTATGTGGTCTCTGCTCCCTTCTAGATGGGAAGAACTTTGTTTTACAGCTTCCAGGGGATGTTTGAAAAAGATGTTTTCGTCTATCTTCCCTCCTGGAGTCTTTATGAACCCATTTCTTTTAGCCTATTCTGCTTTGAGTTTCTTGCCCCAGCCTCTGTAAGGCCATTTTAGTAATAATGGTGGTCATATGCTAGAGTCTAACTTTTCTTGCTCATAATTTTAGAATCACACTCTGACTTCCAAGACATGGGGCCACTGATCACCTTGTTGAGTGTCTCTCCCCCACGACCTCGTCCTCCACCTTTTGCTCTTCTCCACCAACTCCAATTCTATTTTTTCCCATCAGTTGGTTCGAGTTTAAAGTGCTCTTTGAAATCCGTTCTTTCTTTTCTTTATCATGTGGACCCCTCCCTGCTGACTGGCTCCTTTTAGGACGATGTCCCCCTGAGTTGTGACGGGCCTTTCACAATAGACATTGTGAGGGAGGCAGATTTCAATTCCATCCGTGACCCCAATTCTTTGAGCTCTATTCCTGATGTCCTTCTTGATGCGGCTGGTGCCGTTTGGCAAATCAGAATGGGTTGTCTGATGAGAAGTACTGAGTGGTGGTCAAAGGCTTGGATGAGTTATGATGGTCTTCTTCTTTCATCCTTCTTTGCTCATTTTTTTTGGCAACTGGTAGGGTTGTGTGTGTCCCACAGAACATTAGATCAAGCTGGTGGTTGGTGACACTGTTCCTGTTTTATTTTATTTTAGCCTCTTGGGAACAGTAGGTGCTTACAGTGGTGTTCTCAGCACCGAGAACATTCCATTTCTCTTCCCATGGGAAAGGTTTCTTTTCCCAGTGCCCTCCCCCCCCCCATCTGGATCAGAGAAAATAAAGAGACTTTTTTTTCCCCTTTTTATGTTGTCTTTTCAATCTGTTGACTGTCCACCTACGTTATTGGTGGGCAAAATCCTCTTGTCTCTGGTTGTGTCTGAACATCAGCCTTGGTCACAGGGATTTCTTCAGCCTTCAGCTTCTCTCCTTCTGCACACAGCCCAGGAGTATCTAGAATTACCTTTGTATAAATTAGGAGCAAAGACTGTTCTGGAAACTACTGCTGCAGTGGCTAAGAAAAAGTTGTCCCCAGGTAATGTCTGTAAGTTATAAGGACTTGTTACCTCTAGGTCACAAGAGCGAGCTTTTCCCTCACCTCATTCTGGACTTGACCTTATTTTGTATATATCTCTCTGGTCCTTTCAGCCGCTAATTCTCTCTCTTGCCTTTTTTTTTTTAAACAAGGTCTTATTATGTCATGTTCTTGTCTCAGCTTCCTGATAGCTGGGGCCAAGTTGTGCCCAACTTTTTAGGGTGGGCTGGGATTTAAACCTGGACCTCATGTAATCTCAGTTTGCCAAATAACAGCACCTACTGCTGTGTGCTATTGTAACTGGGTGTGGCTGCTGATTTATTTATTTATTTTTTAATTCATGATAAAGCATGTGCTTGCATGGGAGAGAGAGACAAGCATCCTCCCCAAGGCTTGGTCATGCCACAATCCCCCTTCCTCCAGCCTTCCAGGATCCTGGGCTTGCATGTGTGCCCAGCATGTTTTCTGGCTGACTGGGCCGGGGACTTGGACCACAGTTGACATGTTGCCCCCAGCTTTGTAGTCCTGTATGCTACCACTCGTGCTATAGAGGCTTGGACCCTGGCAGCTGATTTTAAAGTAAGTTCTTAGTTCAAGTCCACCTGTTCCTCGCCATCTGATGATAACACCTGGCTTCCTCACCTCTTCTTGGTTACTAAGCAGACTCTTGATCTTCACCTTCTCTTTGTCCTGGAGTTGGGCGGCTGTGAGCCTCTGTTGCTTTTCCTCTCTTTCCC
>NW_006159813.1:2701260-2710437 GCF_000334495.1 Tupaia belangeri chinensis
CCTACTTTCTCTCCAGCGCCCCTTTTGGAATGCTCACTTATTCTTTTGTTTGCAAAGGTGTTGGACAATCAGATCAAGAAAGACCTGGCTGACAAAGAGAGCCTGGAGAACCTGATGCAGAGACACGAGGAAGAGGCCCACGAGAAAGGCAAAATTCTCAGCGAACAGAAGGCGGTAGGTAGCAGGAATCCCAGAGGAGGGTTTTTGAACTATGAAGAACTTCACACCTGGGAAGATGGTGAATTCCTTTTGCTGTGTAACCCTGTGGAATTTTCTCTGAAACTGCTTCCTCTCCAACAAGCAACAGAGGTGAAGCCTCAGGGTGGCCAGCTTTGTGCTCTTTTGTCCCCTTCAAGAATGCATGCTGAGGGGTCAGCAGGTGGCGTAGTGGCTGAGGTTCTGGACTCCCACATGGCCGACCGTGGTTCAAGTCCTGGACCTAATGGCTTGAAAATCATGCCAGGCATATGTGTGTGTGTGTGTCTCCAAAATCCCAACAGGAGAATGGAGGAGAAGGGATTGCGCATGGACATCCTTCCTGGGTGGTGATTTCTTACTTTCTCTCTCACTGTCTCTCTGTCTCTCTGGTGAGCACACACGCCCTATGGCAAAAGCCTTAAAAAAAAAAAAAAAAAAAAAAAAAGAATGCATGCTGATCAGCCTTCCTAGAATGTTGTCCTTGAAAGCACCTGCTGATAGAATGCCCAGCAACCCTCCATCACCGGCATTTCTCTTTGTTTGCTTGTTTGTCTCCTTTCTAACCCAGGTGGGCAGTAGTTTTATTGTAGTACTTGTTGCTTATAAGGTTCACCTCTGCCATTTGTTAATCCACCGAAACATCCATGTCAGAAACTCAACACGCTGGGACCAGCAGTTAGTGTAATGGCTGTGTCGCTGAACTCCCATGTAGTCAACTGCGGTTCAAGCCCTGGACCCGGTGGCTTAAATTCACGCCGGGTGCATGTGCGTGTGTGCCCAAGATCCCGGGAGGAGAATGGAGGAGAAAGGATTGCTGCATGGCCATGGGGTGGGGGGCGCGGATTTCTCGCTCTCTGTCTCTCTGTCTCTATCTTTCTGGTGAGCTCACACACCCTATAGCAAAAACCTCTCCGGGGGAAAAAAAAGTCAACAGGCGTCCTGGGAAATTATATTTTTAAGCAGTATACCCTCTGATTTTTATTATTCATTAAGTTGGAGACACTTTGATATAGAGAATCCATCAATATAACAGTAGCAGCTGGTGAGAAGGGAGCTCAGAAAATGACAACACCGTGACTTATGATAAATCTGAACTTGCAGATTCAAATTAGGGTCTCCTGCTGGCTTAGGCCCCAGGCAGGTATTACAGGGACTTAAGAGGCCTGCTTATTCACAGGATGTCAGGTTCCTGAATAGGACCTTCTGTGTGGTTTTAAAGCAGGCCATTTATGGAGTTTGGGGATGTTAAATCTCTGTTGTAAAAACAACTGGGTGTCATCCATTTGAGTGGTAACATCTGTGACCCTCAGGGTACGGTCTCGGCTCGAGTCTTATTACTTCTGGTCAAATTGCTAGCATTTCAGACGAGACTTTTACTTATTTAGGAGAGATTTTTGTTTTTTTTGAGGGTGTGTGCACTTGCTGGAGAGACAGAGAGAGAGAAAGCGAGAAACCACTACCCGCCTGGGGTCAGGGTGGGGAATGACCATGCCACAATCCCTTCTTCTCCATTCTCCTCTCAGGATTTTAGGCATGCATGCACACGCACCCGATGTGATTCTTAATCCACTGGGTCACCCACGGTCAACTATGTGGGCGCCCAGTGACATAACCATTATGCCACCTGCTGGTGGCACCCAGACGAGACTTACCCGCACCTGCACGGCCCATATCACTCCCATCTAGGCATCACCATGTGCATGTGAGATTTCAAAGGTTCCTTGTGTTTCAGATGATCAATGCCATGGATTCCAAGATCAGATCCCTGGAACAGAGGATTGTGGAATTGTCTGAAGCCAATAAACTTGCGGCAAACAGCAGTCTTTTTACCCAAAGGAACATGTGAGTTTTCAGATTCCAACTACTTATATCATCACACTTTGGTCTTCTCTCCTGGGGCATCAACTTCTTCCTCTTTCTGTGTGACAGGGCGGAAGGAGGTTTAATCACTGCTTAGTGGGGCCCAGCCTTCCTATATTTATGTGCTTTTGCCTTCTCTTAAGTCTTGCTCTTCTGTGGCCTCTCTTTAGAGATGGATTTTCTTAAGTGCCTCAAATTACCATCAGATGACAGAGTGTTTTGCTCTCTCTAATGAGCCTATTTATAGTTTGCTTTTGGAAAGCTGCAGCCCTTGTTCCCTCATTTGCCTCCCATAATTAGTAAGAGGTGATCTTGTGTATGCCCAGTGGAGCCACCCATTTCATTGTCTTTAGGCCCTGGGGGAGGAATTTTAGGGTTCAGCAAGGACTGATTATGTTCCTGGAGTGTTTTGATCGGAATCTTTTCTTCCCGGGAAGTACAGTCTCCAGGATTTTTTTTCCCCCATAGGTTTCTCTCTTCAGTGATTTTCGCAGACATTCCCATCTTACTCTAAACCAACTTGGTGGGCTGTCTTTTGGTTTTCCAGTCATTCTAGTTTTTGATACTGCTAAGAAATGTGATGGAAAGGTGAGGAAGAAATACCATTTTTTGTCCTCATCATTATTTTTTGCCCAGGGTCTTCCTTAATGAGTTACTGGGGACCCTTTTTTTAATGAGCGAGAGTATGTATGAATGAGCACAGGAAGAGGGAAGGAGGGTCCTTATAAGAGGACAAGCTCACTTCCTAAGAGACTGACTTTCTTTGGTTCCTCCCACCACCCCCACCAGGAAGGCCCAGGAAGAAATGATTTCAGAACTCAGGCAACAGAAATTTTACCTAGAGACGCAGGCTGGGAAGTTGGAGGCCCAGGACCGAAGAGAAAAAGACAGAGCTGGGAAGAGAGGAATTTTGGACAGGTTCTTGCCTGTTGTGATCCTCCTGCCCCCACCTCCCAGTTAGCTAGGCTCACAGGTGTGAGCTGCTGTGCCTGGCCTGTTCAGGTTGGCCCAGGATCTAAACCAAAGCCTCCCATGTGGCCCAGCCTCACCCAGTGCTACCCTCCTGCTGTGCCATTGGCTGAATCCTTTTGGGGACACTTGTACTCTGAGGAGGCCCTTTCCTGCCCCCCAGACTGCCCATGCTGGGACCATCGCCATGCTGGGCCGGATCAGGAGAATGCTGACCTGAGAATGACCTTAGTCCACTTAGTGAGGACACATGTCTCACTCCATTCCTTATAAGAGGATAAGCTCACTTTCTAAGAGACTGACTTTCTTTGGTTCCTCCCACCACCCCCACCAGGAAGGCCCAGGAAGAAATGATTTCAGAACTCAGGCAACAGAAATTTTACCTAGAGACGCAGGCTGGGAAGTTGGAGGCCCAGAACCGAAAGCTGGAGGAACAGTTGGAGAAAATCAGCCACCAAGACCATAGTGACAAGAATCGACTGCTGGAGCTGGAGACAAGACTGAGGGAGGTGAGAGCGAGGGGTGATCTCCTAAGAGGAAGCGTTGCGGGGATTCAGGCCCAAACCAGCCAGCTTTAAAGGATAAATCGACATTGGGGCCAGTAGAGATTGTCTAATGGTTACATCGCTGGACTCCCACCTAGTTGACTGCAGTTCGAGTCCTCGACCCAGTGGCTTAAAACTCAAGCTGGGGGCCTTTGCAAGGTTCCTAATCTCTCCGTGCTTTGGGTTCTTCATCTACAAAATGTCAGTGAGACTGTATCTCCCTCACAGGGTCCTGTGGGGGTTATATAATTGATACATCTGTCAAATGGGAGCAGAACGATTACTTTTATTATCAGAGCGGGATTTAATGAGAGCTGCATGACCTGGTGCATGGCCAGTGCTTAGCACTGCTGGGTGTGTGGCATAGCTCACTGATGATGGCAGAGGTCTCGTACCGACAGTGGAAGACTGAAAGACAAAACCATGGGCTGGCCCTGTGGGCTAGTGGTTAAAGGAGCTGCATCCCAAATTACTCACTGCGATTCAAGTCTCAGACCCAGTAGCTTGAGAAGCACTCCAGTTTTGTGCACACCCCCAAAAATAAAATCCTGTCCGAGCGGAGTGGGGGCGGAGAAGGGATCGTAAATTGTGGTGTGACCAGACACTACTGGGGTGCTTTCTCTGACTCTCTCTCTAGAGAATGCACATGCCCTCTGGCAAATTAAAAAAAAATAATAAAATAAACTTAGGTTTGTTCAATGGAAGGTAGTTCTCTTCAGAGATGCAGAGACTCTGGGAAGAGCAGATTTTAGGGAGGAGAATACCATAAATGTGGTTGTAGACAGGTTGAGGTCGATTGAAGCCATGAAGTCACTCATGTGCTCACTCTGTTTATTAAATGCCTGCTGTGTACCAGTTAGTAAGGATATGCAGTGGCACCAAGACAGACCTCTTCCTGACCTGCGTCTAGTGGGCAGGTTAGCAGAAGCAGGACCGGCATTTGGGAGAGCTGGTATTGGAAGCCAGACCCTGGGCTAGGAGGGAAGACAGTGTTTCACTCGTCGATATGCAGATGTTTGTGATGGGATGGAATTCTTCAAAGAGCAAGTGATTTTTCGTAAAGAAAAGACTGTTAAGCAGACAGAGGTCTGAGAATGAAACTTCGAGGAATACTCTGTTTACGCATATCTTAATTTGTACCCAGAGTAGTCAAATGAGGTCACTTTGCTGCAAGAAAAAATGTATTATCTTGTGTTTCTTTCAGGGGTTGTCAAGTAGACCCCTCCTTTAGAATCACCTGTGGTGTCTTTTAAAATGCTGGCCCAGCTGCAGTGCTGTGCACTCATGGATGCTGTTACTCTGTAGACCTAGTCTGCATGGGAGGCTTGGGTTCAATTCCCAGGCTACCCTAAAAGCTGGGAGTGGTGGTCCACATCTATAGTTCCAGTTATTTGGGAGGCTGAGACTGGAGGAATGCAATAATGCAAACCCTGTCTTAAAAAAAAATCCAGATTTCTTGGTATCATCTTTAGGTTTTCAACATTGGCAGGGGATAAAGAAATTGTATTTTTATTTTATTTTATTTTTTACCTTTTTGTCATAGGGCGTGTACACTCAGCAGAGAGAGACAAGAGAGAGAGAGATAAGTGAGAACTCTCTGCCCCAGGAGGGATGGCCATATCGTAATCCCTTCTCATCCATTCTATTCTTGGGATTTTTGGGCATTTGCACCTGGCATAATTTTCAAGCCACCAGATCCACAATTGGTCAGTTAAGTGGGAATCCAGTGCCTCAAACACCATGCCACCTGCTGACCCCAAGGAATTTGCATTTTTAACAAGCATTGCAGGTGATTTTGATTCTCCCTGGAGTCTGAGAGCCCATCATTCTAGGTTGTTCTTCTAGGTCTTTTTTTAAAAAGAATTATTTATTTAATTTTATTTATTCATTTATTTATTTTAATTTGACCAGAGAGAGACACAAAGAGAGAGAGGGAAAATGAGAAAGCAAACCACCAGGTCCGGGACTCAAACCATGGTTGGCCACGTGGAGGTCCAGCACCTTAACCACCACACTACCTGCTGGCCCGGGTTGTTGTTCTAGGTCTTCTAAAGACTTGGGTGGAGGGACCAGCAGTTAGCGTAATGGCTATGTCGCTGGACTCCCACGTAGTCGACCGCGGTTCATGTCCCGGATCCGGTGGCTTAAACTCACGCTGGGCGCGTGTGTGTGCGTGCCCAAGATCCCGAGAGGAGAATGGAGGAGAAGGGATTGCAGCATGGCCATCCCCTCTGGGGGGGGATTTCTCACTTTCTATCTCTCTGTCTCTCTCGCTCTGGCGAAGGCATGCTACCTATAGCAAAAACCTCTCCAGAAAAAAAAAAAAAAAAAGAAAAAAAAAATAGACTTGGGTGGTAGTTTCACTTTTATTATCCAGGCTTTATTTTTACTCTTCAGTAAGTTTAACAAGATATCTCGTAGAGTCAGCCTTAAGGTGTGAGTGTAAATAACCCAGACAGATTTCTTTAGCATAGCAGCTTCAGAGCGCTGTCTTTTACCCTCCTTTTCTATAAATGCCCATTGTTCAGGGAACCTGCCCTGCAGCTGTTGCTCATCTGGGCAATCAGAATACCCGGGGGAAGTGTGTTGTTTTTATCTTGAATTAGTATAACTAGCTCCCCTCTTCTCCAGGATAGTAGGAGAAACTTAAAATGTTTCATGAGAAGCCTAGGGCTCTGTATTCTCCCTGGGAGTTTCGGGGTTTAGCTTTAAATATAACAAGGCCAGTCCTCTTCTCTTGGCCACATGCTGCTATTGAGATTGAGGGCAGAGGCCTCAGCCTCAAGGTCAGTCCACCTTAAAGGACCCAGTCGAGCCCCATGTGTGCAGTGTTGGCACTTTTCTAGCAAACTGTGGACCTGCAAAGCAAAGGTGAAGGGCTCCAGGGTTCTCCCTATATAGCGTCCGATTCCTCACCTCCCCTTAACTTGCTGTCACCTGCCTCTCATGGTTTTGCCAAGTGGCATCAAGGGAATTTTCAGGCTCGCTAGGAGAGTCCCAATCTGCTCTGACTGCTGACGTTTTAATAAGACAAACAGTAAGGCACAGTGTTTACAAGGGTGGACTCGAGCCAGACTTCCTGGGTTTGAATGCCAGCCTTGCTGTGCGTTAAGCCATGTGGCATTTGTTCAGGTACTTCATCTCTCAGCACCACAGTTTGCATCTCTGTAAGATGGAGGTCACAGTGCTAACTCCGTGATTGGGTGGCTAAGAAGGGGACATGAGTCGTAGTGGTGCCTGGAGTGTTGTGAATGCGTTTACCACTGTCTTAGTGCCGCCCCATCATCACTGTCGTCGGTGGTGTGCTGGAGAGAGCACAGCTGCGGCTTCAGCTACCACTGATTTCTGAAGGCCTCCCAGATCTGGACCACCAACCCAGGCCTTCTTCCTGCGTTTCTGACCCATTGTCATAGTAGACAGTAGATAGCTCCACTTGGATGTCACCCATGGGCCCAAGTCCAACATGTCAGGACTGAATTTCTTTTCTTCTTTTAGTTTATTTATTGAGAGAGAGAATCTCCAATGGTCTTCATACCACCACCCACCTCAGCCTCCAGTCTGCTCTGGATCATGCCTGGCATACTTAGGGAGATCTTAGGACTCGAACTGGGAACCTTCTCGTGTGGGATTGCCTTGCAGAGTGATGCCTTCTAGTGTTGTGCTACCATCTAGGCCCAACACTGAACTTCTACTCTGTCTCCTCCAATTGGCTCTGTGTATTTCACCTGTCCAGAAACATGGGTGTCACCTTGACTCCCCTCAGTTCTTTGTCCCCAACCCCACCTCAAGTAAGCCAATAAATCTTATTGGTTCTCTAGGTTAGATATTTGGCAGGTCCTTTTTCTCTTTACTCTTATGGCCTTTGGGACTTGGATGCCACCTTTTCTGGAGCATCGCCCCTGACCCTCTGAAACTAGACTGGATGTCTCCTTTGGGTTCCCATGACCTTCTGTGCTTGGTTCATCACCATGTGTTCATCTCGGTAGTCTCCATAGACAGTAAGCTCTCTGAAGGCAGGGGTGTCCTTTATTTGCCTGACATTCCCAGTGCCCAGCACAGGGTCTGTTCCCCAGGACAGCCTTGTCAGTGTTTGTTAGGTCAACTGACATGCCATGGTCTCTCTCACCCCCCTACCCTTGGATGTCACCCTTGCCTTGCCTGGAATTTTCTCTCTCCTTTTATCTGCTTGTTTAACTCCAATAAATTCTTCAACAGATCCAGAGTTAGCTTCTCTACTCCGTATTCCTTTTTTTTTTCCCCTTCTAGTTTTTGCTACAGGGCATGTACACTTGCCAGGGAGAGAGTGAGTGAGAAATCCTCCCCAGGGGAATGGCTACACCTCAGTTCCTTCTCTTCCATTCTCCTCATCAGATTTTGGGCATGCACACACACGCACCAAGTATGATTTTCAGGTTGCCAGGTCTGGAACTCGAACTGCACAGTTAGTCATGGGAGATCCAGCTGCCTTAATCCCCATGCCACTACATTAATCACCACACCACTGGCTGGCCTTTCCATGTTCCTTTTTACAAAGTAAATTTTTCTTAATTGAATAGATGAGACATTGAATAGGTAGGTGGATGGTTTTGCAGAAGGAAGGAATAATGATTAGCTTATAATGTGACATGGATGCAGGTTACTTAATGAGAACAAACCTGAGCAAGAGTATTTAAAACCAATAGAATTCAGTCTGTTGTTACATTTATATTCCCATTGTAAAGGTGTTTCTGTTACCAATATGATGTTGTTTATATACTTTTACCTTTAAATGCTTTTCTAATAAGAGGAATTGTTGTTACTTCCATCTGAGATTCTTGCTGTGCGGTTTTCCCTTTCCTGCTAGAGGACATGAGTGCTTGCCAAACAGAGACAGAAAAACAGGGAGAGGAAAAAGCACTCCCTAGTAGGATATGGTCATGCCACAATCCCTTCTCTCTCTCTCCCTCAGGACTTGGGGCATGCATGTACATGAGCCAGTGTATTTCTCAAGCCGCCGAGTCTGGGACTTGAACTGTGCGGTTGGCCATGTGGGACTGACTGCCCGAACCACCAGGTCACAGAGATGTCCCATGATTTTGCTTTTGAAACCTTCTCAGATATTTGAATATAGTCATGTGATGTATCACATATACAGGGGTGGTTCAATTAGACTCTAACAGACTTTCTCATATAGTCCAGGCATGTAGCAGGCTCTACACTTTGTGACATCTACACAATACTGAAATCACCTAATGATGTGTTTCTCAGAATGTGTCCCAAGGCCAGGTGTAGGCAGGTCATGTGTTCTATTTCTCTTCTAAGATCAACAGAGCATTCATCTCTTCCCTTAGGTTAGTCTGGAGCATGAGGAACAGAAGCTGGAGCTCAAACGCCAGCTCACGGAGCTGCAGCTTTCCCTGCAGGAGCGTGAGTCCCAGCTGACGGCCCTCCAGGCTGCCCGAGCTGCCCTGGAGAGCCAGCTTCGTCAGGCGAAGACGGAGCTGGAAGAGACAACAGCAGAAGCAGAAGAAGAGATCCAGGCACTCACGGTAGGTCTGGGGAGAGGCGCCTTCAGGTTGCTGACGCTCAGCTTGGATGACTGTGGTGCTGAGGATGCTTGCTCACT
>NW_006159813.1:2710450-2713854 GCF_000334495.1 Tupaia belangeri chinensis
GGAAAACAGAGATCCACAGAGATATTTAATGGGCAGGAAACTTGCTTACATAGGCTTCTCCTTCATTGGAATTAGTATGCTAGCTGGATTTGGTAATATTTGAGCTTTCCTTAGGCTCTTGAAAACTTCTTCCTATTTGTGTATATTTCTCCTTTTTAAAGCAATCATTATGTTTTAAATTTTGGTTTTAGCCAAAGTCTGTTTTTCTGGATCTTCTAATTTAGTTTTCAACAATCATTAAAAATGAAAAGAAATCCTGCATCTTGTAGTAGATTTCCTACCATATTTATATTTTTGGTTTTGATTAACCTCATTTGTGCGCTTTCCTTTCTTTTTATTAAAAAAAATTTTAAAGCTATAGATTCTGCTTCATGTCTTTTGTATGCATCTGGTATAATCTGGATGGAAAAGATTCTTCTGAATAAGATATATATATATATATTTTTTTTTTTTTCTCTAAGAGGGACCTGACTTTCCTGCTCTGAGAGACTTGTTTACTCAGCTGCAGAGTGTTTTCAGAAGACAGTAGTCATTGGATTTAGACCTCAGTTCTTCCTGGAGGTCTAAAAAATGAGATTTTTTTTGACCATTTTCCCACAGCTGACTTCAGTTATTTTCATACAGACAGACCCAGGCTCATAACACCTTTAAGAGTCTTCCATGCAAAATGTCAACTTGCCAGCTTACAGGGAGAAAACCCACTGCCACATGGACTAGGATATTCTGGGTGGCCAGTCTTTACGTTGTCTCCTCCTTCAGGGAAGTCTACTTAGAAAACCCCATTACTCTTGACAGGCTGTTTGGTGGGACTGGGATTCCAAGCACAGAGAACTGAATGGGCTTTAATGACTAGCATCAGCCAAGAACATGCATTTCTCATGGTAGTGCACTGTACCTGCCAGGTGGGCAGACATGCTCATGCCTGCTGGTCAGGGTGCCCTCCCCTGTGGGCAGGCACAATGTAGTTGATTGGGTTTCGTGATTTTTCATTCTGATTCAGCTTGCATGCTGTTCCATCTCCGTCAGTGAACATCTCTAGCCATGTCTTAGAGTGGGGTGATTTCTACATGTGGTCATGCATATTCATCACTTATGACTTACCTTGCTTAAATGTAATGATTTTTTTTTTTTTGGAGAGGTTTTTGCTATAGGGTGTGTGCGCTTGCCAGAAAGACAGAGAGAGACAGAAAGCGAGAAGTCACCCCCTGGGGTGGATGGCCATGCCGCAATCCCGTCTCCTTCATTTTCCTCTCAGGATCTTGAGCACGCATGCATATACGCCTGGCGTGAGTTTAAGCCACTGGGTCTGGGACTTGAACCACAGTCAACTATAGGGGAGTCCAGCGACATAGCCATTATTGCCATCTGTTGGTCCCGATGAATGTATTTTTAAAAACTAGTTTCATTCTTAGAAGTTATGGCTCATTATTGGGTTTGGGGATTCCCTTATCTAAACCCAGTTGGGAAGATGATCAAACAGGGCCAGGATTTCTGTAGGATCAGAGACACAGTGGCTCCCATGGTTCTGGGCATTACAGAGTAACACCTATAGGGGAGGTGCTTGTGCATCCTAGATTTTCCAGGAGTTACACTAAGTCTATATATCAATTGCAACTTGAAGTTCCTCCATCTCTATGAGAGCACTTACTAGATGACACCACATGCCCCTAATATTGGGTTTGCAAAACAAGAGTCACAGAATCTTTTTGTTTATACTTTGCCTTGTTTTTGAAATGGCTTAGTAGCATTTTGGAAAGATAAAAAACAATCAAATGGGACAAAATGAGAAAGAAAGGGCAAGGGGAAAATAAGCTATGGAAGAAATAAAGTGGAACTAGGAATGAAATTGCTAGGGAAAGGGCATCCCGAGAAGGTTTACATGCTTGCTGGAGTCAGGTGGGTGGAGAGAGAAACAGATAGCATTGTTTAGATGTTAATGGAAGACACCTCAGTTGCAACCATGGTTATATTTAATGCTTTGTATATTAATATTTTCCCCTTGTTTGAACACCCAGGCTCTGAAAGAAAGAGAGAGACATCAGTAATTTAATCTACATTGAGTGAGCCCTTGTTCAGTGCCTAATGCTGTGTCTTTAGCCTTTTCTCTGCAGAGAATTGGCCTGTAATTCCTCAAATCCTTTTACTTCGGAGCAGCGTAGAAGGACACACTTATCGTGCTGCTCGGTTGGAATTGGGAGGGAGGGTGGTAGCCATGTATCTTACTCTGCTCCCGTTTGCAAGGAAAGAGGTATAAAATAGGGCATGTGTCACTGCTGTTTATCTGTGGGGATATCAGTCCTTGAAATCCTGCTGCTGCTTGGAATGTGGCTGTGTCTAATGGCTGCTGGAGGCCCAGCACAGCAGCAAGTCATGACTTCATTTGGTTAGATGAGATCGCTGCCTCAAAGCATCTTATTTGAAATAAATAAATAAAGCTCCTAGGTCTAGAAACTAGGGCTGTCTGGCTCTCGCAGATGAAGGAGCTATGGAAGATAGGGCTTGTTCAAAAATGAGGACCGAGGTGCCTTCGTCAAACAACTGTTTGCAAACCTATCCTATGGAAACCCAAAGCCCGTGTCAGGCTTTGAGGCTGTGGGTTTCCCCACCTCCCCTCCTCTTGCCTATGTCCCATAAACCTAGTTATGTACAGCACATGAATTTGTTTTGAAAAATGTACTTTACAAGGAAAAAAAAAAAAGAGAGTCACAAATGCAATACTTTGTGGCTTTCTCATTGTTTGAGACCCAGGCGCAGACATCAATCAAATTAAATCAGCTGGATCTAAAACGATCTCCTAGGAGGTTTGTGAGCGTCACAGTAGACTGTTTCATCAATAAAAGGGAATAGTCAAATGGACTACCGTTGCTTAATTCTGAGAGGAGTCTATGTCCTCGCTGTGAAGGAAGCAGTTACCTTGTGTGGCCTCTGCCTCTGGGCCAAGTTAGATGGAGTCCAGTTCCAGTGAAGCTCTCTGTTAAAGGTTGGCCAGAGCAGCTGGGAAGCCATTGCTGGCCAACCTAATGGTTTCTTTTCCCCAGTGTCACTTTACTCATCCCGTCAGTTGTGTTTGCAGTGCAATTGGCCGTCAGAAGCTGAGATTGAATCAAAGTAGAGACCCACAGGAGAGTCAAGTGATAGAAGCATGCTTTTAAGATATATTAGTCCTTACTAGTGGAAAAGAGAATTTTCTGCCTGGACTTGATGTGTAAAGCTCCATATAATCCCCTCATCTAAGGAAGAGAACTTGTCTGCACACTTGCATGTGTTGTCGCACATGGACGGGTGATGCGACGTCAGTGTTACTTTGAATGTACCACCTGGGAGAAGCACAGCCTGCACACTGGGCATAGCAGCAAGGCCTGTGGACACATTTTGCATTCCTGACATAACTGGTTTGGTCAAGT
>NW_006159813.1:2714250-2748898 GCF_000334495.1 Tupaia belangeri chinensis
TCCCTCCCTGCCATAACTGGTTTGGTCAAGTGTTAATACTGAATAATCAAGAGTTGAAAGCTAGAAAAACAAATGAAAGGGATCCTCCATTCCACATGGAGTGACTGTGTCATTACTAAGTTGTTGATTTATTGAAATCATTAGTCAGTGCATCCTCTTATTCTTCTGCATAAATATCAAGCCCCAGATTTCATTAGTAAGCCAACAGTGAGAGTGAAGATGTGAAATCAGGCATATAGGTGAGAGTCTTTTGCGCTTGTTGCCTGCCTTTACTGGAACATGAGGGGGCCATGTTTCAGAACCCTCACCGTGGATCCCAGATGGTGGTCAGACATCTAAATACTCCCTTTTTTTTTTCTTTTTTCTTTCCTCTTCAGTTCTGCAGATACATCCTCTTGTAAGGCTGCATCGTAATTTACTTACTTTTCTTCCCCCCTCCCCCCCTTGTAATTTTCCTTGAAAATAATGAAGCCATAAATATTCCTTAAAGAGAATCTCTCTCTTATCTTTAGATAAGAGTGGCTACAACTTGCCCATTCCACCTTGTCACGAAACTCCTAGGACAGTAGTTCTCTAAGAAGTGGGCTTGTGGATTCTTAGGGTTACCCAAGGTCAGACTGTTTTTATAATAATACTTATTTGGCACCTCTTTTTTTTTTTTTTGAGAGAGTTTTTTTTGCTGTAGGATGCATACGCTCACCTGACAGACAGAAAGTCAGAAGTCACCCCTCAGGGGGATGGCCATGCCATGATCTCTTCTTCTGCATTCTCCTCTTGGGATTTTAGGCACATATGCACACATGCCCAGCATTAGTTTTAAGCTGCTGGGTCTGGGACTTGAACCATGGTCAACTACATATGAGTCCAGCAATGTAACCATTATGCCATTTGCTGGTCCCAACATTTTTCACTGTGTCAACATTTACACTGGGCCAGATAGGTGGTACAGTGGTAATGTGGTTGGATCCACATGGGAGGGTCCTGAGTTTGCATTCTTAAGTCTCTTGGTTCACACCAGGCACACACATGTTCTCATGATCTGGGTTGACTGAGACCAGGTGTGGAATGTCATGAAGAACCCTGTTGGGGGTGCCCGGCTCTCCCCCTCTCTTTCTGTCTCTCTCTCTGTCTCATGGAAGAAATAAATAAACTTAAAAAAAATGTATGGATGGTGCAAAAGCCATGTATTATTTTAAAAGAAATAAAAATTTAAAATTTAAAAATAATCTTTGAATTTCTAATTGACAAATGTTGATAGATATAACTCACATAAACAAAAGCCCTTTGGGATCCTCAATTTTTAACAGTCACTATTTATTCCCTGAAGCATCTAATCCCTAATTTAAAAAATCATATTATAAAATATATCAAAAAGTTTTTTCCATTCTGGAGTGTGTTTGTGCATGCACCATAAAGAGAAAGAATGAATGAGAGAGTATTCCCCATCAGGGCCTGGTCACACTGTAATCCTTCCTCCAGTTCTCTTCCTCCCATCAGGATCTTGGACACTGATACATACACAATGCATTTTTCAAACCAATGGGGCTGGAACTTGAACGTCCAGCTGCTGTGTAGCAACTAACAACTGTCCTACAGAGCCCACCCACAAATATTTTGTTGAGAGACTCCAATCTTATGTTGTATTTTACTACACACATATATACTGTTGTGCAACCATATTGCTTTGTGTACTGGTTTTACAACTTATTTCAAAACAATATAAAGTATATGGCTCTTAACTATTTCCTTAGACAAGTTCACTAATTGTTAACTGCTTATAATATTTCTATTAGCCACAGAAGGGTCACTTCTACATTTTGTCTTTATATTTTACAACTGTTAATACATCAAAAGCCATCAAAATTGTAGTTTATTATATTATACCTTCAGAGAAGATTGACATCTGATGTGCTAAAATGATCCAAAAGTCCCATAATGATTCATGTTTCTTTCTTTTTAAGAGTTTTTTTTTTTCTTGCTAAAAGGGTGTGCGTGCTCACTCCCTGGAGAGACAGAAAGCGAGAGATCACCACCCCCTCCTCCCCGGAGAGACAGAAAGCGAGAGATCACCACCCCCTCCTCCCCAGGGGGATAGCCATGCTGCAGTCCCTCTCCTCCATCCTCCTTTTGGGATTTTGGGCACGCATGGATATGTTCCCAGTGTGAGTTTTAAGTTGCTGGGTCCAGGAGTTAAACCATGGTTAACTATGTGGGAATCTAGTGATACAACCATTACACCACCTGCTGGTTCTATGATTCATGTTTTTAAAGTTTATTTAATTTCTTACTTTTTTGTTGTTTTTAGTTTATTTCTTCCATGAGTGAGAGACAGACAGACAGCACTTCCAACAGGGTCTATTTTTTTTTTAAGAGATTTTTGCTATAATGTGCATGTGTTCACAGGAGAGATAGAGAGAGAAAAAGTGAGAAATCAACCCCCATCAGAGAATGGCCACTCTGCTATCCCTTCTCCTCCATTCTCCTCTTGAGATCTTGGCACACACGTACACATGCCTGGTGTGAGTTTTAAGTTGCCAGGTCTGGGATTTGAACCGTGGTCAACTGAGTGGGAGTACAGTGATGTAACCATTACTCCATCTGTTGGCTCCCCAACAGAGTTTTGACACTGTAATCTATGCCCAGCCTTCAGTCAGCCCTGGATCATGGATAAGCACATATCCAACATTCTCAGGAAGGTCTCTGGACTTGAATAGGGACCCTTCCCATGTGGGTTAGCTTCACAGAGTGTCATACTTCACTGCTACACCACCATCCTGATCCTATTTATTTCTTCCATATGTTGGGAGAACCCTCAACCAGGTGTTCCCTCTGTGATCCACCCCCTGCCAGCCCTGGATCATGTGTACCTGGCATATGCAGAAGGGCCTCAGGTTGTGAACCTGGAACCTTCCCATGTGGGTCCAGCCTCACAGAGCATTGCATTACTGATGCACCACCTCTGGCAACCCTAATGGTTAATTTAAATGAAAACGAATCTGTATTAATGATTGAGACTTTTTTTTTTTATTCCTTTGGGACAGTTAAATGAAGTTTTAATGGTGCAGTGTTATTTGGAAACTGCTGTTAATAAGAAAACAAAACCTAATAATAAAGTGGAACAAGGCTTCTGTCCCTATGTTGTCAGTGACTTTTAAAAAAAATATTTTCTTTTGGGACCAGCAGTTAGTGTAATGGCTATGTCACTGGACTCCCATGTAGTCGACCACAGTTTGAATCCTGGACCCAGCAGCTTAAACTCACACTGGGCGCGTGTGCATGCATGCCTGAGATCCTGAGAGGAGAATGGAGGAGAAGGGATTGTGCCGTGGCCATCCCCACTGGGGGTGATTTCTCACTTTCTGTCTCTCTGTCTCTCTCTGTCTTTCTGGTAAGTGCACATGCCCTGTAGCAAAAACCTCTCAAAAAAGTTATTTTCTTTTTTAATAATTATCCTTCCTTCCTTCCTTCCTTCCTTCCTTCCTTCCTTCCTTTTTTCCTTCCTTCCTTCCTTCCTTCCTTCTTTCTTTTTTTTTCTTTCTTTAATTTGACCAGAGAGGGACAAAGAGAGAGAGAGAAGGAGTGTGAGAAAGTAAGCTGCTAGGTCTGGGACTCGATCCACAGTTGGCCATGTGGGATTCCAGTGCCCTTAACCATCATGCTACCTGCCAACCCCTATTGGTGACTTTTTTGCAATCACTGCTTATGCTTTAAAGGCGTTGACTCCACTATCAGCATCCTATTTCTTTGAGAGATTTCACACCAAATAGTCATTTAGAGCAGGGATTTGCAAGCTGAAACAGCAGGCTAAATTCAGTCTGCCACCCGGTTTATCAGAAAACAGTCATGCCTGTTTATTTACATACTGTCTATGGCTGCTTTTCTTCTGTGGACATGGAGGTGGTTAGTTCTGATGAGACTGATACAAATCAAAAGTATTTACTATCTGGCCCTTTAAGGAAAAAGTTGTGTACCCCTGACCTAGAGTTAACACAAGGGCCTTATTTTTCCTGTAGGAAGAATCCTTGGCTATTGTTTTGGTGACCTTGTAATGCACTAGAGGTGATTGGGTGGCCCTTGAGCTCAGGCTGCTGCTTGCTCACAGATTAAGATTTCACCATTAGCGCACTCATGTTCCTATTTTGATCAATATCAATAATATTCTTACCCCATCAAATTTAGAAATCTATCATTGGTTGTCAGATCGATTTTGAGAGAAAAAAAATTATGATCTATTCCATTAGTTCATAAAAACATGGGCTAATTATTAGGGGAGCTGATTGTAAAGAATACCTTTTTATTTATGAATCTATGAATCTGTCTATGCAACTATCTGTTTTTGTTTTGTTTTTCTATTTTTCCAGTGCTCTTTATTCTTTTGTATGGGTCCAAATTCCTGGTCATCATCATCTTCCTGAAGAGCTTTTTTTTTTTTTTTTTTCATTTTTAGAAGTACAAATGTCTTTATTTCACTTTCATTTTTTAAAGGATATTTTGATTGGGTATAGAATTCTAGGTAGATAGACTTGCTTTTTTTTCTTTTCAGTACTTAGGAAAAAAATTTTTAAGTTTTATTTTTGCATGAGTGAGAGAGACAGAGAGAAGGAGAAAGAGAGAGAGCCTGCACCTCCAGCAGGATCTTGATGCTGTGCTCTACCTACCTCCAGACAGTCTCAGAGCACGGGCCCAGCATACTCAGGGAGGTCTCTGGATGCAAACCTTGAACCTTTGCACAAGGGTCAGCCTTGAAGAATATTCTGTTTGATCTTTGCACTGCTGTCTGACCTCTCCTTTCAATATTGTAGAGATGATGCTCCATTGTCTTCCAGCTTCCTTCCTTCTCCACTCCCACCCCTTGGTGAGAAATCTGCTGTCAGTCTTATTTTTGTTTCTTTCTATGTAACATATTCTTTTCTCTGGTTGTTTATTAAAATTTATTACTAAGGTTAAGCAATATGATTATAAGATGCTTTAGGTTAACTTTCTTCGTATTTTCTGTGCTTGGGGTTAATTGAACTTTCCACATATGGTTTTCGTCAACTTTGGAAAATTCATGGCCATTATTTCTTCAATTTTTTTTTTTTTTTTTTAGTTTCACTTTTACAGAAACTGGAATTACAATACCTTAGGGTACTTAAAGTTATCTCACAACTCATTGATACGCCGTTTATTTTTTAAAGTTTTAAGTTTTTCTGTGTATTTTATTTTGGATAATTTCTATTGTTATATCTTCAAGGTCATTAATCTTTTCTTCTAACATATCTAATCTACTTACTAGATTAATTTATAATGTTACTTTTCAAAAAATAAATATAGATGTATTAGAGAAAATCATGGCTTTAAATTTTGACTTTGTTATCTTAAAGACCTTCCCATAGAGACTCCCCCCCCAATAAAAGACCACTTTGCCTCTCCCCTAAACTGGGTTCTTCTTTGGGTTTTCATAGCTAAATAATTGGCACTGTAATACACTTCATCTCTTAATGAGAAGTCTTATCAGGACATCCTTGACTCCTCTTTTCCCTTGGCCCTTACATCCATCAGCAAATCCTTTTACTTGTACTTCCATAAAAGATCTCATGTCCATTCACTTTTCTTCATTTTTGCAAACATTCTACTACTTCTTGGCTCTTGCTTAGGTGACAGCAATAGCCTCCTTAGTGTTTTTCTGCTCTTTCTCTTGATAACAGCTACAATGATCTTAAAATAGCACTTGTTACTGCCCTTCTTAAAACCTTCCATTGGCTTCCAATTAATTGTATTTTGAACGAAACATAAACTTTTTTTTTTTTTTTTTTTGCTACCGGGCAAGTGCACTCACCAGAGAAAGACAGAACGTGAGGAACCATCCCCTGTGGGGGGAGTGACCATGCTGCAGTTCCTGTCCATTTTCTTCTTGGGATTTTGGGCATGCATGCGCATGTGCCTGGAGTGTCTTCCAAGCTGCCAGGTCTGGAACTTGAACTGGACAGTTGGCCATGTGTTATCCAGCCACCTTAACTCCCTGCCACTGGCTGGTCCAAACCTACACTCTTGGTCCTTGCCTACTTCTCGGTCATCATTCTGAGAAATTTGTTTTCCTCTCTCGCTCTGGGAGTAGGCTGGGGAGGGATTAGTTGGAGGGAAGAGGGAAAGCTACTTTTTCAAAAATTGACCACACCGCAGAAGAAGATATTGTATTCGCAGTCTAATACAAGGATGTATATATACTTCTTTTCATGAACTCTCCGGTATCTGAAGTCAGGGTGCATCTCATAAGCTTATAGATAAATAGACATGAATATGTCAGAGTTTACTTGATAGCACTTTTTCTTTCTTAATGTTGTATAAAATAGCAGTAAGTCTTATGACTGATAGGAACTGAAATGTGACAAAGTATGATATTTGAAACACGTTTTCTTCAAGTGCCCAGGGCACATTCCAATGTTTTCTAGTCTATCCTGTTTATTCTATTTCATTGGATAAAACAAACCAAAAACCTCCACTTGTCATGCTTACTACTGGGTCTCAGCATGAAATTTTAAAAACTCTGATGTAGCAACTCAGATCTTTTTTTGTTCATCAAACACACCAGACCCTTTCTTGCCTCAGGGTCTTTGCAAATGCTGTTCCCTCTACCTGCTCTTGTCCTTTGCATAGCTGACTGCTCAGCATCCTGTAGGTTTCAGTATATATATCACCTCTTCAGAGAAGCCCTCCTTGACTACCCCATCTAAGTGAGTTCCTATCTATCCTTCTTATTCTTTTTTTAAACTGGGTTTCTGTTTGTTTTCTTTACAGAATTTGTCCCAGTCCGTAGTCATACACATGTTCATTTCTTATCTTTATGGACTGACTTCCTTCTTATCTTCTCTCACCAGAATGAAGGTGTAGGCCCTGTCCACCTAGATCCATCCACAGCATCAGGCATAAAGTATAAACTCAAAGATCCTTGCCAAGTGAATGAATGCTGCAGTTTTGGAGCAGCCTTGCCTTAAAGAAAGACTATATAATATTTCGGGGTCCATGTAGAGTTTGGTGAATTTCAGCAGCTTTTGATTTAAAAAGAAAAATTCCCTACTTTGTCCTGGCTGTTGTCGTGTGTGTGTGTGTGTGTGTGTGTGTGTGTGTGTGTGTGTGTGTGTGTGTGTGTGTGTGTGTGTGTGTGTGTGTGTGTGTGTGTGTGTGTGTGTGTGTGTGTGTGTGTGTGTGTGTGTGTGTGTCTGTGTCTGTGTCTGTCTGTCTGTCTGTCTGTCTTAGGGAGTAGGCTGGGGAGGGATCGGTTGGAGGGAAGAGAGAAAGTAACTCCTTTTTTTTCCCCCCAGAATGGGATATGAAAGAGAATATCATCCTGTATTACTTTTCTCCTTCTCTCCCAATAGTTTCTAAGCATTAATGTGAATGTTAAAAATATTTGTACTGGATGTGCATGCATGGTCTACACAGTTCATTGTTATTAACACAGTGTTGTGCATCCCTGTGACTTATTTCTCATGTCGGGGGGTGACTTGATTAATTAGTTCTTTAGAACACAGTTGCCAAGGCAGCCGCAACAGGCTTCTTGGCTTTCCAGGCAAATCACTCTTCTCTGTAATTGACCCATAGCATGTAGAACTGTCTTCTACCCTATGAAAAATTTATAATCAACTTCTTACCTTTTAGGCACATAGAGATGAAATCCAGCGCAAATTTGATGCCCTTCGTAACAGCTGTACTGTGAGTATTCATTAACCAAAGACGATGAAAAATAAAGCAAAACTAAGACAAGGAAAAAGGGGACAGCTCTTTATGATAGCAGTGACTGATTTTTGATACGAACTTGCACTTGAAAGCAGATAATGCAGTCAAGCATATCTGGTATTTTTGAGCCCTCAATAACCTGTATTTGTGGAGTTCTGCCAGCTGAAAAGGCTCAAAACTATTTATGTTTGGGGGAGGATGGTAGTTGGAATAGTTAAAACAGTTCTCACTGTGCAGCCACTGACTAATAGGTTTCAAAAATTGCAACACCAAGCCCAAGGAAGCTTCTCCTCCTTCCCCAATGTGGAAGGTTCCCATTGGCCATAGACAGCCCAAGATTGGCCAGATATCGAGGGCAGTTCTACCTGCGAGGTGTCACCAGTCTGCAGAGGGAAAGGACCGATACGTTCTTTGGGAAATCTAGAGATTTTAACTTCCCTTCAGGAACATTCAAAATCTAGGACCCTATGGGTGATGGTGTTTATATTGACACAAGTCGGTTTTGTGACTAGAAAAGCATCAACCATAAGTTATATAACAGAATAGGGTTAATAGAAACACCAAGTTTATATTCGATCAGAACAAAGGACTGACGTTAGAGCCCTTCTGAAAGATAAGGATGTTAACCTTATTCATGATTCCATCTCTTTTCTTTGGTCTTTTCATTGCTTTATGACCTTCTCATTTAGTTCTCAGTGATTTTTGTCCTTGTTATTATTATTTGCATCTGTGAATTTTCAGAAACACCCTCCTCCGTGTGTGTGTGTGTGTGTGTGTATATATATATATACACACACATATATTGTAATGATCTATTTTCTCTTTAGCTACTGTAAAAGGGGACTTAAAAAGTTTTGCAGAAAATGGAATAAAAGTATGCGTTTATTTTGGTGCAAAACGTTTTTGAGGGGCCAGCAGATGGCATAATGGTTACGTAACTGGACTCCCATCTAGTCGATTGAGGTTCTAGTCCTGTACGTGGCAGCTTAAAACTCACACCAGGTATTTTTCCTTTAAGAAGTGGAATGAAAAAATAAATAAATAAATAAACTTACACTGGGCGCATGTGCTTGTATGCCTAAAACCTGAAAAGGAGAACAGAGGAGAAGAGATTGTGGTGTGGCCGTCTCCCTTGGGGGATGATTTCTCACTTCTGTCTCTCTCTGTCTCTCTG
Organism: Tupaia belangeri chinensis; assembly: GCF_000334495.1. Lineage (NCBI taxonomy): Eukaryota > Metazoa > Chordata > Mammalia > Scandentia > Tupaiidae > Tupaia > Tupaia belangeri. Next base: position 2,723,141 of record NW_006159813.1, read on the forward strand.
GCGAGCGCACTCACCCTATAACAAAAACTGTCTCTAAAAAAAAAGAAAAAAAAAAGAAAAATCTTTGAAAACCTTGCCTTTTTTAATAATACAAATTTTCCATGGATTTTTTTTTGAAGACCCTACTTACATGAGAATTAAGTTCTAACTATATATTTTCTTAACTTAAATGCAGATAATAAAGTACACTAACCTTAAGTGTACATCCAGTGAAATTTTTCCATGAATAGACAGCTCTGGACTCAGTGTAGATCCAAGAGGCAGATCGTATTTAGCCCAGAAGGCACATATTGTCCACTTTCATTAGCAACCTTTGTCCAAAGGGGCAACACCACTCACCTCTGATACCATCACTTAGTTTTGCCTTTTCTTAGATTTCATATAAATGGAATCAAAGAGGATGTACTCTTTTGGGCCGAGTTGTTTTTTCACTTAAATTGTCTGTGAGGTTCCTCCATGTTGTAGATGTGTCAATAACTTTCCCTTTTTCATTACTGTGTAACGTCCCCAATGTATGAATAGAACTGTACTTTGTTTATCTGTTTTCCTCGTCGATAGACATTTGGAATGACTTCCATTATGAATACAACGTTAGGAAACATTTCTTGTATAAATTATTAGGTGGCTGTAAGCACTTATTTCTGGTGAACATTGACTCAAAGGTAGAATTGCTGTCATGAGTTATGCTTCTGGCTATGGTCGGGACCTGGCAGACCTATTTTTGGTCTGTATTTCCTGGTACAATGGTTGGATCGAAATAGGCCTGCCTCATAAGATCTGTTGATTTCCTCTCTCTCTCCTGCCTTTCTTGAGAAATCGGCAGATTCTGTTCCTATACTCTCCTGCCCTAGTTTTTAAGTTTCCTGTTGTCTTGATTTCTTATTTTACACAAGTCATTTGCTTATATTATGTACATGCTCATGAATGATCACTGAGTAAAATATAGAACACTTGATGACTACGATTTTTTCTCTATTACTATTTTTTCCTTAAATAAACTTGGATATTTTAAAAATGTGTACGTCAGTAATCCTGTTTTATTCATCTGGAGTTCTCTTTTCTCCTTTTTCAGTCTTTTGGCATAAGACATTCTTGAAGCATTTTTTTATAGCTGTATTAAGGTATAATTGGTATATATTAACCCGATAAGTTTTAAAATGTGTTTGTACTTGAAAAGATAGCAAAATAGTCAAAGTAATGAATATATCTATCACTGTCAAAAGTTTCTGCCCACATTTTTATAATTTAAATTTCAGTTTTAATGGACTACTCCAAACTGTAGAAGAAATTTGGTTACTTTCTTATTTAGCTTTCATACTCTCCAAATTTGCTTGTTCTGTAACACTGATTTCTAATCCTTACTTTACTTACCTCTGGTGTTCTGTAGAAAAGGCTGTGGGGACCTTCCAACTGGGAGGTGGAACCCAAGAAAGTGACTCCTGCCGTTTTCAGCCTGGCTAGCTTAGAGGTCCAAGCCACGGCCTTTGGAGTCAGCAGACTGAGTTCAGATAAGCCTCTGTTTCTTTGTCTGTAAAATAGAGATGACGTTGTATATCCTTAATTCTAATCACCATTAATTGTACAGTGCATAATTAAATTAAAAAATGTGTTTTGCTATAGGGTGCATGTTGCTAGAGGTTGTTGGAGAAAGACAGAGAGAGAGAGGGAACATGAGAAAGTACTCCTCTTCCCACCTTGGGGGATGGCCATGCTGCAATCCTTTCTCCTCCATTTCCCCTTTCAGGATTTTGGGCATGCACTCACACATGCCTGGCATGTCCCTTAAGTCATAGAGTCCCAGACACAAACCATGCAGTTAGCCATGTGGGGTCTAGCCACATTAACCACTCATGGCACCAGCCGGCTCCATAATTAATTTAATAACTTCTCTTTGCTAGGGGAGGAGAGAGCTGTTTAGTATACATACTTTCAGATTTCAGCAATGATAAAACTTAGGAAACACTGAATCGTAGAATTTGGTAATAATACTTCTCTTACTAGGAGAATACCGTGAGATAGAGCCTGCAAAATGCTCACATAGGGTCTGTTCATAGTGATTGCTATTCAGTATTGGCCTTCGAGTTTATTTATTTATTTATTTGTATTGGGCTCTAATAGCTTTTGTTTGGAAAATGACTGTGCTACTTTAAGAAAACCACTGCTTTAACACCATTTGGCCACAATCATAGGTTTCAATTATGCTTTTTTTTTTTTTTTTTGAGAGTATTTTGCCTTTGGGTGCATGCGCTCACCAGAGAGAGGCAGACAGACACAGTGAGAGGGAAAGGGAGAAATCACCCCCTGGGCGGATGACCACACCACAATCCCTTCTCCTCCTGGGATCTTGGGTACACAAACACATGCACCCATTGTGAGTTTTAAGCCACTGGGTATATGACTCGAACCACGGTTGGCCATGTGGGAGTCCAGCAACGTAACCGCTACACCATCTGCTGGCTCCTCAATTATGTTTTTAAATTTCAAGGCCACTTTAAAGACACTTCAGAAGGGTGCGATGGATGTTCCTTTCTTGTCTGCGTTGTCCGAGATCATCTCCGCTAGGAAATGTCATCTTCGTTACTGGTGGGAACTCCAGCAATAGCTCAATTGATGGGAGCATCTAGTTTGCAGCTTTCAAAAAGCTCATGAACAGTAAGATTTTCCAGCTCAGACCATTTCTATATTTTGAAGAGGTTTAAAAAAAGGATTTGATTCAATCTGGCACCTAAAACCCTACCTAAGTCTGTTTTAGAGGGGAGTTGGTGGGTAAACATATGACACAGTTTTAATTATGAATCAATCTGTCAGCTATAAGATTAAAAATAAATAATATGCAAATATCTGCCTTCAGGAAAGAACTAGGCATTAAAATAGGAATTCAGTGCTGTGTCTTTTTAGCCTTATGTTCACCATCTGACTGGTTTCTTCACCACTTGCATGGCCATTGGACAATTACCTGATAACTTTTCCTCTCCTAGTCTCCCAGTTAGTTGTGAAAGGTTCACATCTACTTCTTAGAACCATGAGGTTTGCATGATAGTCTTGACAGCAAAAGATAACCCCAAACAGAGATCTTTTTTTTTTTTTTCTTGGACACTGAGAGTAGATTATTTTTTACATCCCCTGTTCTCTCTTAGAACTGCATCAAGATCTCTTATCTACAAAAGCAGCATATAAGAAAGCTTTGCCGGCCCCCGAATTATAAAGCTATCGCTCTCATTTTTTTTTACTGCCAAGATGGAGTTAGAGTTTCAGTTTCTTTTTGCTACCCTCTATCCTCAAGGCCAAAACACCCTCATAGTAAAGAGAGAATCTGCCCTCAGTGTGGAGAGAATATACCCATGGCCAGAAAGTAGACCTCGGAATTCTACTTGCACATGGCTTGGTGCAAAAATAAAAAGGTTTTTTTCTGAATGATTGCTATATTGTATTCTATTATTATGGGCTTCAAGGATCTATAAGGAAAGTTGAATTAATACCTTTCTCCCTGTATAGTGTAGCGGGTAGCAGCATAGATCTTTCAGTGCTGGGTTTGAATTCTTGATTTGTTATTTACTAACAGTGAGACCTTGGGTAAGTTAGCCTTCCTATTACCTCGGTTTCCTCATCTATAAAATGGGAATAACATTAATACCCACCTCGAAGGACAGTTGTGAAGACTGCCTAGTGTTTTACACTGATGCTATTTTTATCATGGAGAGCTTTAATTTGCTGCCTTTGTCTCAAACAAGTCTAATCTCTATAAACTCACTTATGTGTGTGTATTGGTGGTATCTAACACTTAACCACAACTCCAACCACTCAAAACAGAGTCACAAGCCAACCACGTTATGGCTCATGCAGAGAGAATATATAAAAAGTCTGAACGAGTTAAAAATGCTTTGAATCGTCATCCTTCTCTTCTCAAACGTGCAAAATAGAGTCAGTGGCCAAGTAACGAAGCAACAATCACAAATGAAATAGAAATCAGAGACACGAGATGCCTTGAAAGTCAGACGAAAACAGGGAAATAGAAGGGTCCTTCCTATTCCAGTGGGCCCATGTCAGTGGAAGTGGGAATATTAACCTCTTTGACTTTTTTCAAGGGCTTCGTCTGTAGCACTTTATAATAGAATTTTGGAAGAAAGAGAAGAGGCAGTAGAAATATGCTCATCATAAATTGTGTCTTTGTCTCATGAACTGAAGGAAGTGGATACCCAAAGGCTTAACCGTGTCTTTGAATGGCAAGGAAATTATGTTGGCATTGTGTATATTCTAATTTGAATGGATTTACTATGGTCCATTGTTCCCTAAGAGGCTTTAAAAAGGCAGCATCATCTTGGTCATTAATTTTTATTCCTTCTATTTCACATGACACATAGAGGTTGAATAGTATATCCGAAAATTCAGAAAAAATTTAAAAATAACAGGTGAGGCGTGAACACAGTATTTATATTTATTTCCATGAGACGGATGGAGAAACCAACCCTGCAAAGTTCAAGGTGGTTCATTTGGGGTTCCAGAATCCATCTAACAGCATATCTTCCAGGCCAGGGAATCTGTCTTACTGTTTTTCTTTGGGAAAGAGGTAGAGGATATATAATAGCTAAATGGAGACATTGAGGCCAATTGGTTGGCGTGGTGGTTAAGGGTTCTGGACTCCCACATGGCTGACTTTGGTTCAAGTTCTGGACCTGGTAGCTTGCTTTCTCACTTTCTCTCTCTCTCTCCCTCTCTGGTCAAATTAAAATCAATCAGTTAATCAATGTATGTTAAAAGATAAAATAACTATTTAAAAAATTAAATAAATGGAGACATTTATGGTCTAGGATGGAAAGTATCTTTCTTTTTTCCTTTATTGGTTTGCTATAGAGCATGAAGGCTTGTCAGAGGGAAAGTAAGAAAGCACCCCCCAGGGAGGGACGACCACACCATAGTCCCTTCTCTTCCACTCTGCTCTCAGGATTTGGGGCACATACACACATGCCTGGTGTGATTTTCAGGCCTCGGGGGTCTGGGACATGGATTGCATACTTGGCCACGTGGGATCCAGATGCCTTAACCTCCGCACCATCTGCCGGCCCTGAAGAGTATATCAAGGAATAGGTTTACTACATACAGGTAGGCCAGTAGTATTAGCTGGCATCGTTTATTTATTGTTTCTGAGTTTAGGAGATTTAACCATTAACAAAAAGGGTGATTCAGGGATCCTACTAGGAATGACAAATATGTAGGTTTCCTCTCCCTATATTTTGCCCCTGATAAAGAAGGTATTTTAGCTAGGAATCTGATCAGAAAACCTTTGTTTCCCTTCTTGTAGCTGACAGGGTGCCCCTAAATAGTATATTAGGAATTAATATGGCTTTTGATGTTAAAGAAAAAAAACCAAATGATTAGAACACTAGGCCAGTCCATTTAAAGTTTATCAGCTCAGTTAACAAAATGTACAGTTGTATTTTCTGAGCCATGTTGAATAAACATGCTTGATTGATGTTCTTTAATTCTATGTGCCTGGGAAGATTTTTAAAAAATTGATCAGCAGAGGGGGGTTAAAATAGGGAATTAGTCATGGAAACAATGGTAACATTTCATAAACTAAGTCTACCCTAGATTTGAAAATGGGAAACAATTAATAACCGTAGGCTTAGAGGCATTTCCTTTTAATTTTCTTCTTTTTTGTTACATAAAATTTAATTTACTGCCTGCGTGCCTCATTCCAACTATTATTAGAAATTTGCCTTTAAACTTCTAAAGTATTATATATAAAAGCTCTCTGCAAGCACTGATACCAAACCTCTGCAAAGAGAATCAGAATGCTAAGTGCACTGAAATTAAAGTCATTCTGCCATTGAACAGGGAAATAATTTAGCAAAACTAGATTAGATCTCTCCCAATAAAATGAGAATTTTATATACATGGCTTCCCACTTTCTGATAGCTAGCTATAGAGTAAAATCTATTAAAGTGATGCCATTGTACAGTATTGTATTTTTAGAATTATTCTGAGCTTACCTTAAGTTTTTTTTTCCCTTTGTTGCATAAAATTAAATTTATTGTCTGTGACATTAAAATAACTCTTAGTGTCCCTCACTGTCAGTCTTCTTTGATAAGGACTTTCTTTTGTCTTTTAAGACTATGGCCATTTCCAACTTTGAAGTCCTATAGGTGGCCATGGGCATTTTTAGCTTAATTAACTGATTACTTCTCTTTTCTCCATGTGCGTTTTCCATATTATTTCCATATTATTGTCTGTTAATTTGCTCTCATTCGAAGTTGCTCCTTTTATACAGCAGACTCTTTCTTTTTTAAACTTGTGATAGAGTGCATGCAGGCACACCCGAGTGTGAGTGGGGGGCACCCTACACCAGATCTAGTCACCTTCCTCCAGTCTTCTGGGCTGTCGGGTCTTGGGCACGTGCATGCACACTCTTTGTGTTTCGGGTTGACTGGGCCCAAGATTCGAATTGCAGTCAGCAAGTAGGATCTGGCTTCTCTTGAGCAGCACGTCACCCCTGCACGGAGCCGGCCCTGCAGTCACTTCTGATTGATTTGCTTTTGCTGTATTTTCCAAATGTTTCCCAAGTTAGAGAAACAGCTCCTTTTCTTACCACCATGCGTGTGCGTTAGAGCTCAGTGGGTAGGTGATGGCCTTTGGCTTTGGCTCTCAAAGTGGGAGAGCTGCATGTCCATTGCCAGGGTCTCGTGGTTTCCAGAATCAATAGCCCTAGAAGCAGTTGCCCACTTAAAATGAGCTTGGTTGGTGTGTAACCGGGTTCCTTCCCTCTCTTAGGTGATCACAGACTTGGAGGAGCAGTTAAATCAGCTGACCGAGGACAACGCTGAACTCAACAACCAGAACTTCTACTTGTCCAAACAACTCGATGAGGCTTCCGGCGCCAACGATGAGATAGTGCAGCTTCGAAGTGAAGTGGACCATCTTCGCCGCGAGATCACAGAGAGAGAGATGCAGCTCACCAGCCAGAAGCAGGTAAGGAGGGCAAAAAAGGTCATGAGACCCCTGGAGGACTTGAGGAAGGATGTTAGAAGGAAGCAGGCCCCGTGTGTTCTCCTGAGGGTGCTAAGGCTGAGCCTCATTCAGGAAATATTTGTTTTGTTTTGTTTTGTTTTTACAATCATGCAATTTCCAAGACTTTGGGGTTTTATTTATTTTTCACTTTTCCTTTCTTTTTATGGTAGAAAACATGTGCATGAGACAGAAAGAGAAAGAACCCACAGTAGGGTCCATCATTCCACATTCCCCTCCCCAGCCCTCCAGCTCCTCTGGATCTTGAGAGCCCTCATTGACTGGCATGTTTTTCAGGCTGACTCAGGATCTGAACTACAGTTGCCATATGGCTTCCAGCCCCGCAGGACATTTGTATTACCTTGTGCTGTAGCGGCTGCACTGCTTTGGAGGTCTTAAGAATGGTTTTAAGGGGGAAGACCAGCAGTTGGCATAATGGCTATGTCGCTGGACTCCCATGTAATAGACCATGGTTCAAGTCTCAGACCTGGTGGCTTAAAATCATGCCGGGCACGTGTGCATGCATGCCCAAGATCCCAAGAGGAGAATGGAGGAGAAGGGATCATGACATGGCCATCCCCCCTGGGGGGGTGATTTCTCACTTTCTGTCTCTGTCTCTCTCTGTCTTTCTGGTGAGTGCATGCACCCTGTAGCAAAAATTTCTCTCCAAAAAAAAAAAAAAAGAATGGTTTTTAGGGGGCCAGGTGGCGTGGTGGTTAAGGCACTGGACCACTGGACTCCCACATGGCTGACTGCAGTTCGAGTCTTGGACCTGGTAGCTTCACTTTCCCTCTCTCTTTGTATTTTTCTGGTCAAATTAAACAATAATAATAATAAATACAATTAAATAAAAACAATTCTTTTAAAAAGGGATTTTTTAAGGGCATGTAGTTATTAATTTTGATTTACAAAAATTCAAAATAAAATCTGGGAGCTGGCTCCATAGCCCAGTTGTTAAGCACTGTGTCAGGGGAGCCAGATCTCACCTGACTAACTGTGGTTCAAATCCCAGCCCCAGTGGCTCAAAAAATATTCTGGGCAGATCCTGAGTGGATGAAGGAGTGGAGGCAAAAGAATTATGGTATGACCAGGCCTTGTTAAAGGACGCTTTCACTCTCTCTCTCGCCCTCTTGCCCTTTTTCTCTGGCATGTACAAACGCCCTCTGGCATTAAAAAATAATAAAATAAAATCGAATGCTTGGGGAAGTTACCGTGAGCCAGTTGATTTGTAAGCTCAGTCACTCCCTTGTGGCCTTGCATTGAATTTTGCTGCTAAAATGTTCACAGAAATGGCCCTTCCTTCATTCTCATCCTGTTCTCTCGGGCGATAGACAAAGATCAACTGTATTTCACACCGTAGTTAGAAACTTATGCTTCTCTGAAACTGATCTGCCAAAAGTAACCTCCAGGAAATCCTCGTTTGATACAAGGCACAACTCAGTGGTACTGATTTGCAGACGATGGAGGCTCTGAAGACCACGTGCACGATGCTGGAGGAACAGGTCATGGACTTGGAGGCCCTGAATGACGAGCTTCTGGAAAAAGAGCGGCAGTGGGAAGCCTGGAGGAGCGTCCTCGGGGACGAGAAGTCCCAGTTTGAGTGTCGGGTTCGAGAATTACAAAGGATGCTGGACACTGAGAAACAGAGCAGGTGAGACTTTCTGTTTGACAAGTGACTGCAGCAGGGTCCTCCCGGGAGTTCTGAAAAGGGTGACAGCTGTCCCAGCTTGTCCAGGACTAAGAAATTCCCTGGGACAAAGACATTCAGTGCTGAAACCGAAAGACTGGGAAAACCAGGATGATTCAGTTATCCTAGTGGTAAATACACAGTGTCCATTGGATTCTGGCGTTTTTTGTGTGTGTGTGTGTGTGTGGTTTTGTTTGTTTGTTTGTTTTATTTTGTTTTGTTTTTTAAGAGAGGTTTTTGCAGGACCAGCAGTTAGCGTAATGGCTATGTCGCTGAACTCCCATGTAGTCGACTGTGGTTCAAGTCCTGGACCCGGTGGCTTAAACTCACGCCAGATGCATGTGCGTGCATGCCCAAAATCCCGAGAGGAGAATGGAGGAGAAGGGATTGTGGTATGGCCATCCCCCCTGAGGGGTGATTTCTCACTTTCTATTTCTTTGTTTCTCTGGTGAGCGCACGTGCCCTGTAGCAAAAACCTCTCAAAAAAAAAAAAAAAAAAAAAGAGAGAGGTTTTTGCTCTAGGGCGCATGTGCTTGTGGGAGAGACAGAGAAACAGAAAACCAGAAATCATCTCCCAGGGAATGGCCTCGCTGCAGTCCCTTCGCCTTGGAGGGATGGCCACACTGCAGTCCCTTCTCCTCCATTCTCCTCTCGGGATTTTGGGCATGCACGCACACACATCCAGCATGAGTTTTAAGCTGCCAGGTCTGAGACTCGAACTGTAGTTCTAGTCTACATGGGACTACATGGGAGTCCAGCAATGTAACCATTACACTATCTACTGGACCCAACAAAACCCTTGGATTCTGTGGTAGTAGCTGGTGTCCATTTATCCAGTACAGAGGCCTGTGAGTCTGGGCAATTATCTCGGCCCTTTCATTTGCAAAAACATTGGCATCAGGTTCCTTATCGCTGTGACCATATAGCAAGACCATCCCCGTTTGATCCTGGTCAAGTGGGATGTTCAATTTTCCCTTACGCTAGGGTTTCTCAGCCTTGGTCCTGCTGACATTTTTGAGTCGATTTATTCTTTGTCCTACGGGGCTGTCCTGTGCATTGTAGGATGTTGAGAATCATCCTTGGTCTCTACTCCCTAGACACCAACAGCAGCCCCTTCCCAAGTGTGACAATTAGAAGTGTTCCCGGACATTGCCAAAGGTCACCTGGGAGTAAAATCATCCCCTGTGAGAACCGCTGTTCTACAGGGTAGCTTCTTTTTTTGTTGTTGTTTTGTTTTTTCTTTTTCCTTAAGAAATGGTGATAAGAAGTTTAAGCAATGCCTTCCCTCTGCTTTCCCACTTATGTTTCCTTGGCTCCCGCAACACAGAATCCCCTTCCCGCTGGGTCATTGATAGTGCAGGTTCTTCTATATCACTGGAGGGGACGCCGTGCATGACAAAGATGTCCTAGATTTGAAGATTTATTGTGATAGTTTACAGCTCATGGCGTGGAAGTATTTGTTCTGGCAAAATTAGCATGTTATGACAGTTCACAGATGGAAAGAGATGGTCTTGACAAGCGAGAGCCTTTTTCCAGTTTGCACAGAGCTGCCGTGTGTGTGCGCTAGTGTTACCCCGTGACTTCATGTCTGCCCAGCTGAGTTGTGTCCACCCCTGGCTGACATTACCGTCCTCTCACAGTTACCTTCTTGTGATTCTCTGTACCTGTTAAGCCAGATACACTCTACATAGACATATTTATGACATTTCATTGGACTGTACCACACTCATTTGAGTATCTCCCACTTTTGTTTGTTTGTTTGTTTGTTTCTTTGCTATAGGGGACATGTGTTCACTGGAGAGACAGCCAGAGAGAGGGGGACAATTAGAAATCATCTGCTGGGGTTGCCGTCCCTTCTTCTCCATTCTCCTCTTGGGATTTCAGGCACACGTGCACACGCGCCCAGAGTGATTTTCAGGATTTGAACCACAGAGTCGGCCATGTGGAACTGAGCTATCTTAACCTCCATGCTACCTGCTGTATCTCCCACATTTACTCGGCTCTAGTAGACTCACGTAAAGATGTTGGATGAATAATCTCCACTGAGTTCAGTTGAGCTAGGAAAGATGAGCAGAAGATGAGAACCCTTACATTTCTAGAGACTCTTTTAGACATAGGTTCCATTTTGGACAGTCTCCTGCTCAGGGTATTTGCTGATGTGAGTGGCCGCTCTTTCAGGATTCTATTCCTGCTTCTCTCTGAACCTTCGGGCTCCCCCCATCCTCACTGAAAGATCTGGCAGCTCTCCCAGACCCCTTTCTTCCCACCTTCAAGTCCTGTTTCTATCCTAACTGCCTATAAGAGCCTTCAGAGATAATTTTAGGGGCAGGATGTGGCTTCAGCGTGAAAAAAAAAACAAAACACATGTGGAAGCTATGCTTATGGACTATGCTTAGGAAGACTACTAGCATTACTCTACTTTCATACCGCATCAAGTTACTATCTTTCTTAATCTTTGTCCTCAAGAGTCTAAGAGACTATCAGAGGAGACAAACTATGCATTTAAATATTTATCACCTAAAACGGAGCCATGGCATGCCAGGAGGGAAACACATTTATGCTCTCGATCCAGAACAGGAGAGGTTGCTTCTGAGGGGAGACACACTGGGAAAGGGATTTTGGAGGATGGGGCACGCGCATTTATCCGTGAAGGCTGAGTAAGATCTGGGTTTGTACAGGAGGAAAGGATAGACTTGAAGTGGAGGGACTTGTAGAAGCCAAAGTATGAAAATAGGAAAACCTAATACTTCACTGAAGGAAGGGAAGCCATTTTTCCAGTTTGTCTCTGGTTTCTCTATTCTTTAGCATTGCTTTAGTTTGCCAGTGAGCACCCCAAACATCTAACTCTTTGTATATGCATTCAGGAGAGGAAATGTTTGCTTAAATGAGGTCTCCCATGGCCTTCTGCCCCCTGTGACCCGTCATTGGGGCCTCACTCCATTTCTGTTCCCCCCAGAGATATGTGACATCCTGGTCAGCCCAGTTGCATTTGGACATGCATTTTTTTCCTTTAACCTTTCCAAGTGACTCCTCAAAGTAACTTTTTAAAAAAGAATTATTTAATTTTATTTATTATAATTATTATTTTTGGTTTTCTATAGGGCACATGCACTCACCATGGAGAGACAGAGAAAGGCGGAAAGTCAGAAAGGAAGCTGCCAGGTCTGGGACTCGAACCACAGTCGGCCATGTGGGAGTCTGACTCCTCAATCATTATGCTACCTGCTAGCCCCTCACAGGAAACTTTTTAAAAAAAGTTATCAATTTACTACTTCTGTGTGTGTGTGTGTGTGTGTGTGTGTGTGTGTGTGTATGTGTGTGCGTGCGTGTGAGAGAGAGATAGAGAGAGAGAGAGATCGAGATCGAGATCACCCCCAACAAGGCCTTGGTTCCATGATCCAACCACAGCCTCAGCCAGTCCAGGCTCACGGACGTGTGGGTGTCTGGTATACTCAGGGAGGTTTGGAGACACGGAGCTGGGGTCAGCCTCACAGAGCATTAGGTTTTACCACTGGGCCACTATCTGACCCCAGGATTTACCCTTTCAGGGTATTGCTCCCCAAGGCCTAATATATGTAGGTAACATCTTTGCTCAGAGAGCTGCTGGGAAGGAAAATGTAATTTGGAACTAGGAGTCAGGGTTGGGCATTGATCTGACCCATGGTCTGTCTAGTTGCTTATCAGGATTGGAGCTGGACCAGCCTCCTCCTCCTCCCAGGTTGGCAACGATTCAGCTTCTGAAAGCAGGCCTGTATTTTTCTGCAGGGCAAGAGCCGATCAGCGGATCACTGAGTCTCGCCAGGTGGTGGAGCTGGCAGTGAAGGAGCACAAGGCCGAGATTCTCGCTCTACAGCAGGCTCTCAAAGAACAGAAGCTGAAAGCCGAGAGCCTCTCCGACAAGGTCAGCAGCCATCCCTTCTGCCTTTTAGGAAAACATGTTCATTTCTTTCTTGTAAAGGCAGGCTTGACACACATTCATGTGCAATCTGTGGTAACCATATTTCATTGACATACATTTGCTTACTCCAAATATGTCACACAGTTATGCTTCACCGTGGGACATCCTTGGTGGGCATAATGTGGGTGGGCGTGGGGGGTACTGGGTTATCACCATCAGGTCAGTAACTTTTTAATGTCTACTTGTGTGGGCCTTTGTGGTCTGAGTTTTGGTCTAGGTGTACAGCTTTCTTTTTTTCGGGCATTTTATTTTTAGAAGGCTCTAGGAATCTAATATCGAGAGTCCTTCGGAAGTGCTTGGTGGCAGTGGCTGACACGCATGCCATTGCTGTGTTAACAGACAGCTCTGCCTCTCTGTGATCCAAGTTGAGGGACCTGATGCGAGTCCTCAGTAGTCACATTGGACATACACGTGTTTTGCCTACGTACCACCCCATGTTATATGTACAAAGCGCTATACCTTTGCCTTGGAGATTGTATCTAATAGTCTTGAAAGAGATATAGAGTAGTTGCTTCAATGTTATAGACAACAAAAATCAAGATCAAGGGCCAGCCGATGTCATGGTGGTTAAAGCGGCTTGATTCCACGTGGCCAGTCGTGTAGTTCAAGTCCTGGACTTAGCAGCTTGACAAAAACTCTGGGCCTGTGTGCACGTGTGCCCAAAATCCTGAAAGGAGAAGTGGAGGAGAGGGGACTTCAGTGTGACTGTCTTCTATGGGGAGTGCTTTCTCACTTTCCTTCCCTCCCTCTCTCCTTCCTCCCTCTATTTCTCTTTTTTCCATAAGCACATGCACCCTCTGACAAATGAAAAAAGCAAAAATGTGAAGATCAGAGAAATTTTTTTTGGAGGGGGAGAGATTTTCACTATAGGGTGCGTGCACTCGCCAGACAGACAGAGAGAGACATAGAGACAGAAAGTGAGAAATCACCCCCCAGGGGGGATGGTCGCGCCACAATCCCTTCTCCTCCATTCTCCTCTCGGGATCTTGGGCATGCACACACATGTGCCTGGCGTGAGTTTTAAGCCACTGGGTCCGGGACGCAAACCGTGGTTGACTACGTGGGAGTCCAGCGACATAGCCATTACGCTAACTGCTGGTTCCCGAAGATCAGAGAAATTTTTGTACCCACACACAAACTCACTCATACATTCTTTTACACATACATAGGCATACAATTAATTTAACAACCCGATTTTGTATTTTCTATAACTTTTTTACTTCGTGATTATGAAAATAATTATCTGGGGTCATTGTGGACAATAGAAACCATAGAAAAGGCTGTCTCGTAGCCTAGCATGCTCGTTCCTCTGCAGCTGGGCCTGTTACTGAATTATTTTGGAAGATGTAATTCTAAAAAAAACCACAATTTCACGGAGGTACCTTATTTCATCATTCCATTGTATTTGGATTTGGGCTTCTTCCAAATTTTTGCAATATAAATAACTTTGTGACAAACATAAATCTGTATAAACATCCCTGATTTTTTTTTTTTAAACCAGAAATTCATAGGAACAGAATTAGATTCAAGGTCGGCACTTTCCACTCAGGAATACTTCTGAGTCCCCTGATATTGGCTTATCTTATTTTTTAAAACATGAAGAAAGTAAATTTATTACTTAGAGATAAGAAACCCTTTTATGTTGAATTTGAAGTTTTTTCTAGTTGACTTCTTAAAGTACTCAGTACTGGGGCCAGCAAGTGGCATGGTGGTTAAAGTGTTGGACTCCCACATGGCCCACCTTGGTTCAAGTCCTAGACCTAGAGGCTTGCTTTCTCACTTTTCCATTCTCTCTCTCTCTCTCTCTCTCTCTCTGGTCAAATTAAAAAGTAATAATAGGAGCCAGCAGATGGTGTAATGATTACATCACCGGACTCCCATGTAGTCAGCCGTGGTTCAAGTCCCAGATCCGGTGGCTTAAAACTCACTCCAGGTGTATATGTGTTCATGCCCAAAGTCCTGAGAGAAGAATGGAGAAACAGTAGCAAAGTCCTACCTGTTCTTTAAAGCCCCAGATATTCCAATACCATCTTTTCTCGATCTTTCTACATGGGGGTAGATGTCTCTTTTCATACTTTCTTGTCACCATTTGACAATGCAGTCATTGTTTGCACACATGTCTAGCTGTGGGCCATCCTGCGCCTTTCTGACCTGATGTAAGATCCTTGAGACAGCTTGGCTGTCAGTTCATCCTGAAAGCCGCAGTGCCATGCAAGCAGTAAGCATTCAGCATATGATTGTTTAATGAAATCCAGCTAAAACATGTCACAGAAGTAAATACTCGAGCAGTCAAACTCTCAGAGCGTGTCACAGCTAGCTATTGATATATGATCCGTCCCGTAGAAATAATTCCTATCCTTGCATAATAATGATAGAAGACTTACCTATGATATGTACTTTTTATTTTTAAATTTTATTTTATTTTCATTTTTGCTGTATGGCACATGTGCTTACGAGAGAGAGAGAAACAGAAAAAGAAAGAGAGATGGCCGTGATTACATCCCTTCTTCTCCATTCGCCTCTTGAGATTTTAGGGACGTACATGTACCTTGTATATGATTTTCACACACCCGGGTCTAGGGCTTTAACTGCAGCCTGCGCAGGTGGCCATGTGGGATCTAGTGCCTTAACTTTCATGCCACCCCTGTATTTTTTCTTCTTTTTTTAAAAGAATTATTTATTTTTATTTACTTTAATTTGACCAGAGAGAGACACAAAGAAAGAGAGAGAGGGAAAGTAAGAAAGCAAGCTACTAGGTCCAGGACTCGAACCGTGGTCAGCTGTGTGGGAGTATCCAGAGCCTTAACCACCATGTCATTGACTGATACCCTGTACTTTTGTTTTTAAAAGACATAATTTTTGTTCTGACCTTTAGAACTCGATTTGTGGGCATTCATCAAAGTCATTAGCATCGGGACCAGCAGTTAGCGTAATGGCTATGTCACTGGACTCCCATGTAGTCCACCACGATTCACGTCCCAGACCCAGTGGCTTAAACTCACGCCGGGCATGTGTGTGTGCATGCCCAAGATCCCAAGAGGAGAATGGAGAAGAGGGGATTGCGGCATGGCCATCCCCCCTGGGGGGTGATTTCTCGCTTTCTGTCTCTCTGTCTCTCTCTGTCTGTCTGCCGAGCGCACGCGCCCTATAGCAAAAACCTCTCTTTAAAAAAAAGAAAAAAGTCATTAGCATCTAACATCCCTAATTGTGGCACTGCCAATTTTTCCAATGTCCAGCTCAATGACCTGGAGAAGAAGCATGCCATGCTCGAAATGAATGCCCGAAGCTTACAGCAGAAACTGGAGACTGAACGAGAACTCAAACAGAGGCTTCTGGAAGAGGTGAGCAAGCATACAACACCTGGAAAACAGAGGCTGGTGGAATTCTGAAAGAGAAAGTTCATGATGTTCTGATGATCAGATCCAAGTTAGACATTGAAATTTTGAAGTTAGAAGGACTTTAAGATACTTAACATATTAAGAAACTAGTCATGAAGGATGGAGGGTCTCTGTCATTTGTCTCCCTTACATAATGCATTGTAGACTGTCCAGCGCCTAGTGAGTATGTGCCAAACAGGTTTATTAAATACACCAATGAATGACTGTTGAGTTAAATTGTTCTTTACACTTAATATGCAAAGTGTATTAAGTTTCATGCTGATAGGATAACCATGCAAATTAGCTTCCTGCATGGGGCCGAGATTTGATCAGATTATGCCAAGTACCAAATTTCATGAAGTCTTTTGAAACATTCAGTTAATTCCATTAAAAAAGAAGAATCATGCCCTGATTTTGCGACATAAGGTGATAGGCTCAAGTTGATCTCCTGAAAACATTTCTTATGTTGTTTCCTACACCTTTTCACAGAACTCTGATAATTGCTATTTAAACTGATAACTACTCTCCACTCCCACCCAAAGCCCACATGTTGAATGACTAATGACAAAGTGTTGTTCATTAAAATCAACCTACAAGGTCATACGTATTTTGTAAAGATTTTTCATGCAAAACTGGACTACAGAGAATGCTCTGTTTAACCCAGAGCGAGCTGGACAGTTCAAGTAAGCCAGAAAGCCTTGTTGAGATTTCGTCATAGGATACCCATAGCTGCTGAGGCACCCTGCCTATAGAGATAATACTGCTAGGCAGTTACGTTTGCCAAGTATAGTGGACATGGCGCAGGTGAGTATGAAATGGGTGGGAGTCTGGGAAAGTTCTAGAGAAAGATTACTGGTAGTTGCACAACAATGTGGATATACTTAATGCCATTGGACTGTACACTTGAAGCGATTGAAGTGGTCAGTTTTATGTTATGTATTATGTTTATTTTGCCACGTTAAAAAAATAATAAAGGACACACACACACACACACACACACACACAAAGTTCACCAATGGTAAATTAAGACTATCTGATAAAAACTTTAAATCTACTTAGATTTAAAAACGTTAATCACATAGAGAATTACGATGGTCCCTCATCTGTTTTGGTTAGGCACTGTCCCTACTTAGACACATGCTGGAAACAGGAAGAACAGAAATAATCAATGCTCTTGCCTGTCCTAGTTTCTCTCCGAGGAGGGCAAATTGGCCCTGACAGCTCAATGCTTTTGGTCCAAGGTTACATGGTGACTCAGTGGCGAGGCTCGGAATAGAATGCTCCCGATTCAGTCCTCTCGTTCTCACTTCTAACCTACATGAGAACATTTCCAGTTCCCCAGCCTGTACCTCGCAGCGTGCTGTTTGAGTGCAGACATCTGGCTGACATGGAGTTTGAGGCAGATTCCACCGACAGTGGAAGCCACTAGGAAATAAAGAAGGATCTTTATGTCCTGCCTGTGGCTGGGATCTTTGTGGCCTGTGCTTTTTAAGTGTGTGCCCAAGGGCTCAAACTAAGTGCCCTCCCCATAGAGAGACTTTGAAAAGCAGCCAGAATCAGAATCCCAGAATTGGAAGGAACCTTTAGGTTATCCACCCCAAATTCCCAGCACTATTTCTTTTATCCTATCCCCTGACAAACTTTACTAATGGATTTTTCTTTCAAATCTTTTCTCCTGGGCCCATAATGGCCTCAGACACTTTGCTATCAGTCCGTCGGAAGTTAACACCAGAGATGAAAGTCTGTTTGTTATTCTTGGTCAAATTCATCTCCTCCTCAAGGTAGAGAATCCCTCACCCACACTCCTCACAGGAGAGCCTCAGTGAACCTCACCCTCAACCTTTAGCAGTGCCTCTGACATCCCAACCCATATTTCAGCAACTCTTAGAAAGTCTTCTTATTTTGAACTAAAACCTACAACTCCTTCCCACGGGAAGCATGAAATTAGAGTAGTCTGCTCTCTCCAACCAAAGTTGGAGATTATTATTGGTTAATAATGAGATTACTTGATTAATAAAATAATGAATATTTAATTAGCACTTACCATATGTCAGGTGCCTTTTTGAGTTCTTTACATCAATTAACCCATTTACTGTCCTTGCAACAATCCATTGAGAACACTACTTTCATTATTTCCATGACAGTATATTAGATACCCAAGTAGCTCTCCTCCTCCCAATTGCCTTCTCTCTTCTAAGGGAAACATTTCAAATCTCTCTAAGCTTTGGATGTTCTTTTCTGGTAGATTTGTCTTTCCAAAGAAAGTTTCTAGAAGCTCATATGATCGGAATAACACGGAATACACTGGGATATTTCTACCTCTGTATTGGAGTCTGTGGACCTTTGCCAGTTACCTGGGCTCTGTGGGTATTTGTATCTTACTACTGATACCCACTAACCTACTGAGTCACCACTTACTCGCCTACAAATAGTCTTTAAGATTTACAGAAAAAAAAAAAAAGTAACACCTATGTGTTCCTATTTAACTTTGTCTTGTTGATCCTGGTTCATTCAAAATCCAGCTCCACAGAGGTTTTACACTCTGGTTCTGTTATCCAGTTCCTTCATTCTTCCTCCCAGTTTTCTTGCACTCTTAGAGTTGGTCATGTCTAAGCCCATGGCCAAGCATCCCTTTCAGTCTAACACTGAGCCATGAACATGCCTCTGTTTGCCTCTCTCTGAGAAAGTGATAAACGGTCTTGAAAAATAATTCATAGAGCACAGCTGTCACTCTTCCATGTTTTTAATTGGAATTAACCAGCCTGTTTCTTGGAAAGCCAATGGGACAGTTGATGTCTGTATTGAGAAAAATATTTTGGGCCTGGCTGTCACCAAACAGATTCTCATCCCCAGCATTTGCTTCTCTGGTTCCTGCCTAATAATTAACGTTATCCTAAAATAGTGGGGAGGAACTAAAGAGGGTAATTTATGGAAGAAAGCGCCTGTGTTGCTGGGCACCGATAGCTCCCTTTTAAAAAGTATCTTAGCTGTTTTCTTTCTTTCCTTTTTTCCCTTTTATTTTAGGATGTTTTGTGGTTTGATTTGAAGATTCCAGGTTTATGCCATAGGGTATAGTATTAGTATTAGTGTGTCTTGCTGTGTGGCAGGGCTGGTACGAGAAAAGCCCATGGGATAGTGAGGGAGAGCACCTGAACTGGATGGAGAAAAGAGAGAAGGACAGGAGAGATGGAGAGGACTCATAATCATTAAGCACCTACTGTATCCTGGGCACCTTGCTCAGTATGTCCTCGGCAAGGCAAGGTAGTATACCCACTGTCAGATCAAGAACCCGAGGCTCTGAGAAACATTATTAGCTGCCCACTGATAAGTGTTAAAGGATTTAAACCAGGGTCTTTAAGAATTGGAATTAGAAATAGAAAGAAAAACATAGATGGAGAGAAGCCAAGTAAACAGAGAAGGTCTGGGAATTTGGAGGTTAACTGTGGCTCTTGGCCAACTGGGGTTGGGGTTTGGGATCTGCTATTGACCCCTTTGAAAACTCCTGTGCTGATGTTCATTGTTCTTCTGCAGCTCTCGGTTCTAAGTCTGCAGAGGGTCTAGCCTCCCGGGGAAGAGATTATTCGGCCCTCAGCATGTGTGGTTAGATTCTAACCCGGGGGTTGAATGAAACCAAGCAGCATCACAGCGGGATGACTGTTCTCTCTTGCTTTTTAGAAACAGAAGCATTTAGGAAAGAGAGCCATAAAACCACTGTCTTCATAACCTGCCCTATTTTCTGGTTGTCAAAATTGCAGAGAGATTTTCAGCACTATTTCCAATGTACTAAGTTGATTGTTTTTTGTTTTGTTTTTCCCATGGGTTTTCACCAGCTTTCATATTGTATCTGGGATCTTCCTCGTCCTTTCTCCCCACACTATAAATATAACTGCTGTAATGGTAGATATTCATGCACCTGTTGGAGTCCCTCGTCCTGATGAGGCACTCATTAAATTGGGGGAATATAATTCTTTGTATTCTCCACACCGCCTGCACAGAATGATTCTCCTAACAACTGAGATCTTAAAAGATAGGGACACAGGGGAACTTGGTTGTCATGGTACTGAGTGATACTTCCTCGGATGTCAACTCAGCTAGCTCATCCTCTTTAGTACCAAAATATCCACAGTTGTAGCTCTACTGGGAAGGCAGATCTTGCAGCCTGGACATCCTGTTTCAGCAAGGATCCTGTGACTTGCTGGCCTTCAGAGAGACCTATGCAAATTTCATTTTGACTATGCCTGTGTCATTTTGGAATAGGTGTCATTCGAGAATTTCTGGGGTGAGCTGGTTTCAAAAGCTGGACTTTTGGTGCCGTGCCTGGAACTAGTTTGTGAATGGCAACAGTGCAGAGCGAGTTGTATGATATGTGGCTGTCAAGCCTTTCTCTGGTCCTTCTCCCCACTAGCAAGCCAAGTTGCAGCAGCAGATGGACCTGCAGAAGAATCACATTTTCCGCCTGACTCAAGGGCTGCAAGAAGCTCTGGATCGGGCTGATCTACTGAAGACGGAAAGAAGCGATCTGGAATATCAGTTAGAAAACATTCAGGTGAGGACAGCAAAGGGAAGCTGCTTTAAAGTGGTCTCCAGAGCTCAAGTACAGTGGTGGAAAGGCATCTGGTGAAATGGTCAGGATCTTTACATCATATACTACTCTATGCTACTTCCTCTTATATATTTTTTTGAGAGTTTTTTGCTGTAAGGCGCGTGCACTCGCCAGAGAGACAGAAAGCGAGAAATCACCCCCCAGGAGGGATGACCACACTGCAATCCCCTCTCCATTCTCCTCTCGGGATCTTGGGCACACATGCACACGCGCCTGGCATGAGTTTAAGCCACCGGGTCTAGGACTTGAACCGCAGTCGACTGTATGGGAGTCCTGTAACATAGCCATTATGCCAACCGCTGGTCCCCCTCCAATATTTTATAATGAAAATTTTCAAATATTCAGAGAGGTTGGAAGATTTCTATGCTGACCACCACCACCCAAATTCTACAATTAAGCATTTGGTGTTTTTACTGTTACATCAATCTACCCAACTGTCAATCCAGTTCTTTTTCCTTTGCGATAAAATTGGAACTAAATAAATAGCAGCTTGGTGCTGTTTGTATTGACTTTCTAGATGCTGGTATCCTAATGACATTACTTTTTAATTTTCTTAAATACCAAATTTAAAAGCATACTTCTGTCTGGGTCTGAGGTTATTTTGTTTTCATGAATTTTAGGTCCTCTATTCTCATGAAAAGGTGAAAATGGAAGGCACTATTTCTCAACAAACCAAACTCATTGATTTTCTGCAAGCCAAAATGGACCAACCCGCTAAAAAGAAAAAGGTGGGTCAAAGTGTTTGAAAAGTAGTCGTTGACAGTTTCACTCTATCATTGACAATTCAGTGCACACCACTGACATGTAATCAGGGGAAGGTAGAAGAAGACAAAATGCACATTTTCTGGCTATTTAATAAAGCCAGAAAAATAGGCTTTGAGATCATTAGCATAGCCCTTATCAGAGACTACCATTGATCCAGCCTAACTAATTACTTTACATCCATGGCCATCAAAATTGTAGTGCTTTTCCTTGTTAAGGAAGAGGTGTTTTGCTCCCCCCACCCTTTCTGCATAGTAGCTGGGGCAGGGGTGGTATCAGAGAGAAAGGTTTATAGGACTCCAAAAGGGTTCAGAGTTCATGTGTATAGGATTCTCACGGGATTAGTAGGTCATATGCATGGGACTCTTGAGGGATTAGCAGGTCACATGAATGGAACTCCAGAGGGATTAGCAGGTCACATGATGGAGTTCAGAGGGATTAGCAGGTCCTATGTATGGGACTCTAGAGGCCACTTGTATGGGGGCTTCAGGAAGGGCTTAAGAAATGATCTAGTCCAGTCCTTTTGGTTGGCTAATGAAGACTCTGGAACCCAGAGAGTTGGAGTGACCTGTCTTAAAGTGCCTGACTGATATCCAGCACGTACTGCACGCTTCCTTTTAAATTGTAGCAGACCAGCACCCTAAGTCCTAAACTATGGAGAGTTATATGCAGGTGTGCAAGGGACCCTTTATTTTAATTAGCCCAGCACATCCTTTTCCACTGCAAACCACTAAAGCCACAGATGAATGAATTTCAAAAAGTTTACGGAAGAATGGACTCAAAGTACGAGTTTATTTTGGTGCAGAAATTCTGAAGTCTGTGCGTTGTGCTTTTGTGATAAGTATCTTCCATGAATTCTTTGACGACCCCCTTATACCAGGCTTAGCCAAGTGTTTTCATGTCCCAAAAGGTCTCTAAGGAGCTTGAAATTGCCTTCCAAAGACCTTGGTGCACCACAGTGACAGTGGCAGTGGTTCTATGGGGAAGATTCGATGGCCTGGAGTTCTAGGAGGAAGGCATGACAGATGAGGTCGAAATTAGGTCTCCATGTTGCTGAGGCCATCTTTACCATAAAGGGGATGAGAGCTACATTCACAGGCTGCCTCCTAGCAAACAGTGCCTGCCTGGAAAGCTGTTCTTGCATACCATGAGACTGTTTATGCTTTTGTGCTTATGACATTTAATCTCTTTTATTTTAGCAGCGGACTGTTATCTGGTTATGTCTTTTGATGTAGTTAGGGTGTCTCCATTTATTTTGCTATTGTTAATATTTTTTCAGTTGCATCCGTCTGTGTTTTTCTTTTTTCTTTCACATACAGCAAATGTTTCCATTTGCATTTTTCAGCAACCCCCTTGTTTTGACATCATTTTATGATTCGTTTTTCAATTCCGCTTCCTTTTTGAAAGCACTCATCTCTGTGTCTTGTAACTAACCGTCATGAGACAAATTCAAAGGCCAGCGTGACCTCTGAACCATCTCTTCTGACTCCATGATCCATCCTCTCCTGATTCCATTTTTTGAGGGGGAAAGACTCAGGAAATGACTCACCTGTCTTGGGAATGCTAAAGGAAGAGGTGGTGGCAATCCAAGCATCTTTAACCCTCTTGGCGAACACGTCCGCACCCCTATTTTTTTCAGCCGGCTGGAACGGGCTATGGCTCAGCCTACCCTTTTCCCCCTTCACATGCCATTTTTACTAAATACACTTACAGTGAGTATGCTCCTGGCTTTCGTGGTATGCTCCTCCCGAGTCAGATTTCCTTTAGCTAGTTTGCAGTGCCAGTTTCCAGGAGTTAGGAGATATCTCTGTTTCCATTGCTAGGGTTTATTTAGTCGACGGAAAGAGGACCCTGCTTTGCCCACACAGGTTCCTCTGCAGTACAATGAGCTGAAGCTGGCCCTGGAGAAGGAGAAAGCTCGCTGTGCAGAACTAGAGGAAGCCCTTCAGAAGACCCGCATCGAGCTCCGCTCCGCCCGAGAGGAAGGTAGGGGCTCCCTCTACAAAGCACTCGAGTCTTTGGACAAGGCAGAGGATAGATCTCAGTGAGATCAGCCAGGACTGACTCAGCATCTTCGCTTATGGCCCTATAGGCTTTCAGTCCAGACCCCCAAGTCAGCATGACATGTGTCCTTTTAGTCTCTGGGCCTTAAAAGACAGCCCAGGGGCAATCCTCTTGGCTTGGTCCTCTTGGCAACCCAACCAACCAGAAGGTGTACTGGTCTCTCTGCAGCTGCCCACCGAAAAGCCACGGACCACCCGCACCCGTCTACGCCAGCTACCGCGAGGCAGCAGATTGCCATGTCCGCCATTGTGCGGTCACCGGAGCACCAGCCCAGTGCCATGAGCCTGCTTGCCCCGCCATCCACCCGCCGAAAGGAGTCTTCAACTCCAGAAGGTACCTTCTCAAGGGGCTGCTAGAGTTGAATGGAGTGTTTTTTTTTTTTTTGCTATAGCACACATGCACTCGCCAGAAAGACAGAGAGACAGAAAGCAAAAAATCACTCCCCCCAGGGGGAATAGCCACGCCGCAATCCCTTCTCCTCCATTCTCCTCTCAGGATCTTGGGCACGCATGCACACGCACCCGGTGTGAGTTTAAGCCGCCCGGTCCAGACTCAAACCGCAGTCAACTACGTGGGAGTCCAGCGACATAGCCATTACGCTAACTACTGGTCCCTGAATGGAAGTTTTTTTTTAATTGACTGAGGAATACAGGTTTATGAGTGATCGTAAGGGATAAAGAGTAGAAATAAGCCTTCCCCCACCCCCATCTCCAGATCCTTTATTCAGAATCAACCATTGGTTTTAATCATGGTATTCTTCCAGCAGTGGTTCATGCACGTAACTGCATGTCTCTACTATTCATGTATCTTAAATGATTATATTTCCAGAATATGAGAAAACAAGCAGATTTTTCTCAATTTTTTTAAGTATCATAACACACTACACTACACACTACATATACACACTGTTATTGTAGAATGTTTCATATTAGAGACCAGCAGATAGCGTAATGGCTACATTGCTGGACTCCCATGTAGTCAACTGTGGTTTGAGTCCCAGACTTGGTGGCTTAAACTCAATCCCGGCACATGTGTGTGTGTGCTGAAGATCCCAAGAGGAGAATGGAGGAGAAGGGATTGCAGCGTAACCATCCCCCTCCAGGGGGTGATGTATCGTTTGTGTCTCTCTCTCTGTCTTTTTGTCAAGTGCATGTTTCCTATAGAAAAAAAAAAAAGAAGAAGAAAAATGTTTCATATTAGTGCTATGGACCTATCTCATTTTTTAAGGGTTTATTTATTTCTTACATTAGAGAGAGAGAGAGAGGGACCCCCTTCCCCCAACAGGGTCTTCATGTCTCACTGTATACCCCAAGTTTCAGCCACCCCAGACGCTGAGCACATGGAGGCATATCTGGTATATGTAGGGAGACCTTGGGACTCAAACCTGAGACCTCCCTGTGTGGCCTTAACATCTCAGAGTATTGTCTTACTGCTGCACCTACATGGCTGGCCATACCTCATTTTTTCAAAAGGACTATACAGGATCCAGCATGTGGCATGGTGGTTAAGGTGCTGGGCTCCCACATAGCCGATCATGGTTCAAGTCTCAAGTCTCAGACCTGGTGACTCGCTTTTTTACTTTCTCTCTTTCTTTCTTTCTCATCAAATTTAGAAATAAATAAAATTAATTAAATAATTCTTTTTTTAAAAAAAAGACTACACCTTATCCCATGGTGTGGGTATACAATTCTTATATTAAACTCATATGGATGGGAATTTAGGTTGTTTTCAATCCTCTGTTAACTATAAATACCCTGCAAAGAACATTTTATAACCTCTGTGGGTGTTGCCATAGGATTAATTTTTGGGACACTAATCATTGGGTTATAAATTATATGCATTTTGAGTGTTGGTGGTTTGTGCCAATTCATATTCCTACCACAGCATATAGAGTTTTCTTTGTGGTCTCAAAAGTACTCTGTTCACATAGAGATGGGGAAAAAAATTAAAAAGCCAAGGAAGGTAGTTTGGAAAGTCAGGGAGAGTAGAATAGAGCTGTGGTTGAGCATCATGGTAGAAGTCACATTAATGACATTGTGTTGCTCTTGTTTTTCATCAGCCATGATGTCATCTTGTTCCTATATTTGCATAATGTCTTGAATCAGAGAGCTTTACCCTGAAAGTCATCAAAATGGTGATGGTATCATAGAGGGAAGAATGTTTCCAGCTGTGGTGTACATTCACAAGGCTGTGTAGGATACCTTCCCAGAATAGTGTGAATATGTCAAGTATCACCTGTGTGTGTGTGTTGCACACACAGGAGTGCATTCGTGTTATTTACTCCTTACAATTTTCTGAGAAAGGA
>NW_006159813.1:2749269-2753848 GCF_000334495.1 Tupaia belangeri chinensis
CTCTCGGGATCTTGGGCATACACACAGGTGTGCCCCGCATGAGTTTTAAGCCACCGGGTCCAGGACGCAAACCGCGGTCGACTACATGGGAGTCTAGCAACATAGCCATTACGCTAACTGCTGGTCCTGATCCCAAGCTTTCTAAAAAAAATTAATATTATTGGGCTGGCAGGTGGTGTGGTGGTTAAGGCACTGGACTTCCGTATGGCTAACAGCAGTTCAAGTACTGGACCTGGTGGCTTGCTTTCTCACTTTCTCTTTCTCTCTCTCTCTGTCTCTCTGTCTCTCTCTGGTGACCATGTGTGCCCTTTAGCAAATTTAACAATAATAATAATGTTAAATAAAATTAAATAATTCTTTTAAAAATTATTTTATATTTAATTACGATACATCTCTACAGCATATAAAATGATTTTTCCCAGCATGAATGCACTTTATATTAATCCAATCAAAGGTATTATCATATACATTATCATCAACAGTTAACTTTCCATTTTTGTGTCCACTAAATGTTTGCTTTTTTCTCCCCCTTAATCATCCCTCCCTCCTCCCACTGCCCAACTCCCTCCCTTTCTGTCTCCAGTATCCCAAGTTGCTCTCCCTGCTTTTATACTTTCCAATCTTTCAGTTTTTGCCACAGAGTGCAGATATTCAGTATGTATTAAGTGGGGACATACAGTGCTGCTCTTTCATAGTCTGACTTGCTTTGCTCAGCATTAAATCTTCCGTATTTGTCTATTTTGTATCAAATTTCAGGTTCTTTTTTTTTAATGGCTGAATAGTATTCCATAGTGTGTATGTGCCACATGTTTTCAATCCATTCATCTGCTCATGGACATTTGAGTTGATTCCATGTCTTAGCAATTGTGAATAACAAAGCTTTGCTCCCTACTTAAAGTTGCCTCTAATTAGTTTACAATTGAAAGACAGTCTATTAAATACAAAAAAAACCCAAAAATTAATGTTAATCATTTTCATAGGTTGAAATATAAATGTAAGAATCACTTCTCTGAGACTAAAAAGTTAGCTGTTAAACAAAAGGAGGTTATTTGTGAAAAGCAAAATAATTCTTTGGTCAGTTCATCTATTTTCATGACTGAAATACTTAAGTACAATTGACTTAAAAGCTTATGTTTCTTTAGCCCACACACACATATGCTGTCACATAGTTAATATCCCACCAATAATAGCTTTTTTTTTTTTTTTGAGAAATTTTTGCTATAGGGTGCATGCACTTGCCAGAGAGACAGAGAGACAGAAAGCGAGAAATCACCCCCAGGGAGGATGGCTACACCACAGTCCCTTCTCCTCCATTCTTCTCTTAGGATTTTGGATATGCATGTACACATACCCAATGTGAGTTTTAAACTGCCAGGTCTGGGACTCAGATCGCAGTCAAGTACATGCAAGTCCAGTGACATAACCATTACACTGTCTGCTGGTTCCCAGAATTTATATTCATGAGTAATACTCTGTTGTATAAGTACCACCTTTTGTTTACTGCTAATATATGGTTGGACATTTGAGTTGTTTCTACTTTTGGCAATTATAAATTATGCTGCTAAATTATAAACACTGGTGTGCACATTTGTGTGGGTACCTATATTTTCAATCTTGGGTAGGCCTAGAAGTGAAATTGCTGTGTCATATAATTCTGTGCTGAATCTTTTGAGGAACTGCCAGGCTGGGTTCCACAGTGGCTGTACCATTTCATCCTGAAGGTTCCAATTTCACCACATCCTCACCAACATTTCTATTTTTTGTCTTCTGGAAATTCTAGTGGTTGTGATATGATATCTCATTGTACTTTTTTTTTGGAGAGGTTTTTGCTAAGGGTGCCAGAAAGAGAGAGAGACAGAGAGAGACGGAAAGTGAGAAGTCACCCCC
The DNA here is from genome assembly GCF_000334495.1 of Tupaia belangeri chinensis. Classification (NCBI taxonomy): domain Eukaryota; kingdom Metazoa; phylum Chordata; class Mammalia; order Scandentia; family Tupaiidae; genus Tupaia; species Tupaia belangeri. Next base: position 2,751,157 of record NW_006159813.1, read on the forward strand.
TAGGGGGGATGGCCACACCACAGTCCCTTCTCCTCCATTCTCCTCTCGGGATCTTGGGCACTCACGCACACGCACCTGGCGTGAGTTTAAGCCACCAGGTCTGGGACTCAAACTGCGGTCAGTTACATGGGAATCCAGCAACATAGCCATTACGCCAACTGCTGGTCCCTCTCATTGTACTAAAAACCTAGTGACAAATGATATCGAGCATCTTTTCATGTGCTTGTTGGGTCTTTATTTATCCTTGGCCTGTTTTCAGTTGGGTTGTCTTTCTATTATCGAGTCATAAAACTTCTTTATTTAATCTAGATACAAGTACCTTAACAGACGTATGATTTGTACATGTCTTTGCTTTTCACTTCCTTAATGGTATTTCCTGTAGCATCCTAATGATTTGTTTTTGAAATTTTCCTCCAGAATTTAGTCGACGTCTTAAGGAGCGCATGCACCACAATATCCCTCACAGATTTAACGTAGGACTGAATATGCGAGCCACGAAGTGCGCCGTGTGTCTGGATACTGTGCACTTTGGACGCCAGGCATCCAAATGTCTCGGTAAGACCAGTGGTTGTACATCTGTGATGGGCACTTTTACGTCTCCATCTAGAAAATTCCTCAGGGCTGGCCTCATAGCACAGCAGATAAGTGCTGTGCATAGGAAACCAGATATCATATGGGTGACTGTGGTTCAAATCTTGGCCCCAGCAACTGGGAAAATGTGTTAGGTGCATGTGTATCCCAAGTCCTGATGGGATGGAGATAATGGAAGAGGATTGTAGGTTGACCACGCCCCATTGGGAGGAACACTCTCTCTTTTGATTGTAAGCACCCTCTCGCAATTAAAAAAAAAAAAAAAGCAAAACATTGAGGGGACCAGTGGATGGCGTAATGGTTACATCGCTGGACTCCCATGTAGCTGACCGAAGTTCAAGTCTCAGACCTGGTAGCTTCAAACTCATGCCAGGCTCATGTGTGCATGCCCAAGATGCTGAGAGGAGGGTAAAGGAGGAGGGATTGTGGTGTGGTCATTCCTCAACCCTCTCCGAGGGTGGTGATAGTGATTTCTTGCTTTCTGTCTCTGGCGAGTACATGTGCCCTAAAGAAAAATCTCTCCAAAAAAAAAAAAAAAACCCACTAATTCATGGGCCAGCAGATGGCATAGCACTTACGTTGCTGGACTCCTACATGACTGACCGTGGTTTGAGTCTGGGACACAGTAGCTTGAATCATGCCGGGCATGTGCGCCCAAGATCCCAGGAGGAGAATGGAGGAGAAGGGATTGCAGTGTGGCCATCCCCCTAGGGGGGTGATTTCTCACTTTCCCTCTCTCTATCTTTCTCCATCTCTCTCAGGTGAGTGCACATGTGCGATGGCAAAAGTTCTACAAAAAAAAAAGAAAAGTTTATCAAATGGGGGTTTTTTTTTTTTTTTTTTTTAACTTTAAACTCCCTCTCATATAGCACACTGATTTTCAGGCTTTTCACTTCCATGGGCGAACCCTATCACAGAAGTGAGTTTATCCATGTCTTCAGCTCACAGCTTTGCTAATTTCCAGCCCCTTTTGCTGGAAAGTCGGGTCTCTCCCTGTCTTTCCACTGATTCCAACTGAAATGGGCAAACGTGCCCTTTATACACCTGTTTGTCGGCAGCCTGGATCGGAGTCAGGAAAACTGGGTCAAGAGTATTTGGCTCTGTGTCATCTCTCTTTGGAACCTGGCACCTGGGAACGCTTAGGGATTACCCAGATGCCAGGCCCAGACATACAGGGCCTGGCTGGAGGTGGAAAAATCCCTGGGGTTAAGCTGGCAGGTGGAGGAAGGTGTTCCAGGATTGGCCAAGCACATTTTCACATTGTTTACGGTTCTTCTCTAGAATGTCAGGTGATGTGTCACCCCAAGTGCTCCACGTGCTTGCCAGCCACCTGCGGCCTGCCTGCCGAATACGCCACGCACTTCACCGAGGCCTTCTGCCGTGACAAAATGAACTCTCCGGGTCTCCAGGCCAAGGAGCCCAGCAGCAGTTTGCACCTGGAAGGGTGGATGAAAGTGCCCAGGTATCGCTGCAGGTGCCTCGAGCCAGGGCAGGTGCAGGCACGGAATGCCCCGGCCATCTCCATTCCTGTTTTCTAGGGAGGTGTTTTTACTAAAAATCCCCTTTGTGCTCTACCCCTTGTCCTCACCCCTTCCTCCAGCCTGGCTGTTCCGAGTTCACACAGTTTTCCTTTCCCCAGAAACAACAAACGAGGGCAGCAAGGCTGGGACAGGAAGTACATTGTCCTAGAGGGATCGAAAGTCCTCATTTACGACAACGAAGCCCGAGAAGGTAAATTAATAATTCAGGGGGAATTTTCTTGCACGTGGTTAACCCAGGTCTCCTAGTATCGGCATGAAGGCTTTGCGTTTTTTTGGGGACTGCCTTGCAAGCCTTCTCCGCTTTTCCATTTTTGAAAATTAAAAACCAAATGACTTCTCTAAAGGTTATTGGTGCGATACTCACATCTATAGGTCTGCCCCCTGAAGGACCCGCAGGGTGCTGCCCTGAAGATTCTACCTGCTAATACACCTTCCAAGAACTTCCGCCTCAGTCAACTAACCCATAAATCCGCATCGTCATCAGAAATTTGACTGTGCTACTCATCTGACACACTTTATTTTTTTTTATCTTCCCTCTCTGCCTTCTCCGCACATCTCTT
>NW_006159813.1:2754019-2764866 GCF_000334495.1 Tupaia belangeri chinensis
CTTGCCCTTCTTTGTTCTCGTGCGCCTGTCTCCTCCACGTGTACCCTGTCTCTCTCTCTTCTTCTCTCTGTCTCTCTTTCTCTCCTTTCTTCCTTCTCTCCTTGTTCTTGTTCCTGTTCTTTTGTTTTTCTTTCTGCCCTTCCTCTTTGCACCAAGCTGGACAGAGGCCGGTGGAAGAATTTGAGCTGTGCCTTCCCGACGGGGATGTATCTATTCATGGTGCCGTTGGTGCTTCCGAACTCGCAAACACAGCCAAAGCAGGTGAGGAGGAGTCGGAGGGGCCCCACCCTGCAGGTGGGCAGGGCTTGGTAAGCCAGAGGGGCAGGAGGAGGGAGGCAGAGGCTTGGCTCTGCACAGGAGATCTACCCTCCTGAGCTCCCTCTTTTAGAGGTACCTGGGACGCGCCTGGTTTGGTGGGATCTCCAACGTCTCAGGGCCATCTCTCCCAGAGAGAACGGGGGAAATCCACACACCATCCTGTGCTCTCTGAAATCTCCTAGATGTCCCATACATACTGAAGATGGAATCTCACCCGCACACCACCTGCTGGCCCGGGAGAACCCTCTACTTGCTAGCCCCCAGCTTCCCCGACAAACAGCGCTGGGTCACCGCCTTAGAATCAGTTGTCGCAGGTGGGAGAGTTTCTAGGGAAAAAGCAGAAGCCGATGCTGTGAGTATAAACACGGGCGTGGGAGCTTGTCTTTGTAAAGAGGGCTGACTCGGTAACTGGTCATAACGATGGGAACCCTCGTGGCTGTCTCCATGTCCCTCAGCCTCCCCCTTGAGGGGTGATGGCCCCAGTCAGCGTCATGACTGGTGACGGAGGCACAGGCTCCGAGGTAGCTTGTATAGCATCCCAAGCCCTCCCTCTGCAGCCTCGGAGAATGGGGGAAGCCGAACCGTTTAGCCAGGTCTTGGGGCTTGATAAACCTTGGTCCTGGGAATGTCGCATCAAGTGTGCTCACAGAGAAATCCTCTCCCCTGTTGGCTCTGATGAGTTTGTTTGGTTTGAGGGCTCTAAAGCCACACTGTAGGCTAAAGACAGCCTTGGCACCCTCTCCACTGCTGCAGTATTTGCCTTTCCATGGGCAGTTCGGAAATCCTCCTTACCCTTCAGATGTTAGAAACGTGGCTGGGCCGTGCTTGGCATCACCCTTAGAACATCCCAGCGGATACAAACAGTGCTCATCGCACACTGGTGTTTGCTCCACTGAAGACTAAACACCTCTTTTCAGACCTTAGCGCCTAGTAAATGCACAGACTGCTAACATTCAGAAAATTGTTAACTGCGGGCTTCCCGAAAAGGGCACTACTCACTGGGTAGACCTGTTTCGATGACCTGTTTTGCTGTTATCCATGTGAGCCTTTCACTGAAACCCACGTTCATGTGTGTATACTAGGCCCGTGACTGTGTTTCCTATGAGCTTCTTCCCGCGTGGGTTCAGGTAAAAAAACTCTGAGGCTTCTTGGTTTGCTGCTGACACTGTGCTTTGCACTTTGACAGCAGCCCAGAGGGTAGGAACCTTCCACGGAGCCTGCTAACCCTTTGCAGGTGAAATCGCTTTAGCTTCAGCTTATTTCTTATGACAGAAGAGCTTCCTGTGCCAACTACGCTCACCCACTTCTGCATCTAAGCCGAGTTCTAACTCCAGTGCTGATTAACAGCCACCCCCGCCCCCCAGAGAAACTGTTTTAACACCCAAAGCTTGCCTTTAGAGCTCAGGTCAAAACCGGGGGCGAGCTTAGTAGATATGTGTTTCTGAGCATCTCCAGGAATCACTTGCCTCGAAACTTCTGTTTGTCTCTTGGTATCATTTGGTCATGAGCAGTTCAATTTCACTGTGAATTTCTTTCTCTCTTTTTTTTTTCCTTCCACACGTGTAAAGAAATTACTTGGAAACTCCCTGCTGAAACTGGAAGGTGATGACCGCCTGGACATGAACTGCACACTGCCCTTCAGCGATCAGGTAGTGTCTCCTGCGCACCGTCAGCTGGTGTCCGGCCATAGCCCCGCACCACCAAGACAGAAAGGGTGGTGCAGTGTCTGACACTCTCACTGGTGGGGTTGTGACAGTGACATGGTTGTGCTTACGGGTCTGCCTTTGGACGTCTGCCCTTGCAGGTGGTGTTGGTGGGCACCGAGGAAGGGCTGTATGCACTGAATGTCTTGAAAAACTCCCTCACCCACGTCCCAGGGATCGGAGCAGTCTTCCAAATTTATATCATCAAGGACCTGGAGAAGCTACTCATGATAGCAGGTGCGAGGCCCGGGACACGGTGCTTTTCTTGTCTTTTAAGGGAAACCATTTGAGAGCCAGATTTCATGCTCGTGCACCACCAAAGCAGAGCCTCCTGGTCAAAGGTTGGAACAGTGCTGGCCTGTTTCTTCCTGTCCCTGTAGATGCCCAAACCTCTCTGACCAGATCTGGTCCCTTTTCAGAGTCAGATCAGCACAGTCTGACAGCCCTCAAAGAATACCTCACCATCTTGCCAAGTGAAGAGTTGCCAAACCCTCTGTCCTGACTGCACTGGTGCTGCTGAGGGCCATGGCCATCTGAGAGCCCACCTGCTGTTACTGTGTGCTGTCCATGAGATCCGTGAACTCCCCCAGACCCTTCCTCCAGATTTGGCACTTGCTGACATTTTGTCACAATTCTTTTCTCTGTTCCCCCCTCCCCATCACACCACTTTTTTTCATGAACCATTTGACAATTAGTCGTAGGTATGACCTCAAGTCTTCAGCATGTTAACCTAAGAATAAGAACATTCTTTCAGGTTTTTTATTTTTAATCTTAGCATAATTTTTTTTTCTCTCACGTTGTTGACCATACTGTATTTTTTTTTTTTCCTTAAGGGAAAACCAGTAATTGATTGGTTTTGTTTTTGAAATATCCACAGTTAGATCTGAAGGTTTTAGGCATGGCTGGATCCAGAGGCTAAAATAATGTGGTCAGAAATGAGTCTTTCTTGATCTTGTCATTCTTTTCCTGCCATCATCTCTGTTTTCCCTCCCCTCCCATCTTCCTCCCTTCATTTTACATTCATACATCAAAATGGAGAGGAAAACACGGAGAGTCCCCATACACCCGCTGTCCCTACGTGTGCACACAGCCTCCCCTGCCGTCAGCATCCTCCACCACGGAGGTACGTGTGCCGTGATTGTCACACCGATACCGACACCTCCTTACCACCCAGTCAGTGTTTACACACGGTTCACTCTTGCTCTCACACATTTTAGAGATTTTGACAAATGTATATTGACAGGTGTCTACCATGATAGTATCAAACAGAATCGTTTCACATGGTACAACGTCTACATGCAGGACATTCAACACTTGCTCTAACATACTGAGCTGATATACTGTCCCTAGTCAGATTTTACCTGTGGCCCCAATCAGATCCTTTGTAGTCCTTCATTTTGCCAACTCGTAGTCCAGCTCGAGGTCATGCACTGCATTGCCTCATGTCTCTTTAGCCTGGGATGGTTCCTCAGCCTTTCTTCTGTCCTCTGTGACGTTGCCACGTTGGAACAGTCCACGCCTGTTGTCTTGTCGAATGCTCACTCATTGCTCCCTAACTCAGTCTTTCATTTCTTTGCTAGGGAGCAGATTTGAAAATACAGTTCACATTCTCCAATTTTATATCTGTAGAATTTTTTTTTTCCCTCAGAATCTTTTTAAGTTTCTTTCTTTCTTTTTCTCTCTCATTCTTCAGAGAGAGTCAGTCAGTCAGTCTACTCTGAATCTCAGCCAGCCCAGATCGTGGACACTTGTGTGCTTGGCATGCACAGGGAGGGCCCAGGATGAAACGCTAGGACCTACCCACATGTATCTAGTTACATTACTGCTATGCCACCACTGCCCCTCCTCCTCACCCCCTTTTTTATTAAATGAGTGAGAGCATGGGATGGAGAAAGAAAAGAGATCATTACAAATTTTTTGACAAGGTTTCATCATGTCATGACCCTCCTGTCCCAGCCTCTTTATTAGCTAGGACTATGGGCACACACCACTGTGCCCTGCCCATTTAGTTTGGGTTGGGAACCCAACCTTGGCCTTCCATGTGGCCTCAACCAACAAGCAGTGACTCCCTCCCTCTTCCAACACTGTGGCTGGACCTTCGCCTCTGGCTCTTTACTAAAAGGCCATGTGTTTATCTTAGATCTAAAACATGGACCAAAAATACTAGGTTGTAGGAAAAGTCTTGATGTATTTTTTTTCCATGCAAAAATGAATCATGACTTTTCCAGCGACCCAATATGTTTATAGGGATCTGTGGAAAAATCTATCTTCATGGTCTCTTATGGTTTATTGGTGACTTGAACCAGGACCGTCATCCCGGGTCTTTACTCACTGACTTCACGCTGATAAGAGGCTTCTCTTCCCCTCCAGGAGAAGAACGGGCCCTGTGTCTTGTGGATGTGAAGAAAGTGAAGCAGTCCCTGGCACAGTCCCATCTTCCCGCCCAGCCAGACATCTCACCCAACATTTTTGAAGCTATCAAGGGCTGCCACTTGTTTGCTGCTGGCAAGGTGAGCTGTCAGCTGGTGGAATGTTCTGGAAATTAACACTGCCCCTCTTCCCACAGAGCTTATTGATTTGCCCTTGAAAATTGTGTGCCCTCGCACCGGGTTAAATTTCTCTTGTTTCCTTTAAGTACATGAGATAATTTATGTAGCCCTGAAAATTGCACAGGCTGAGAGGAAAATGAGAAGAAAATTAACAAAACTGACAGGATGGCCCTTTGTTTTTAAAAAGTGTGAATGTGTGTTGTATGATGAGCCCTTTTTAAAAAAAAAAACAAATCTAACATGGAATCCCATGGATGAAAGGATGTTTTATTATTAGAAATTTATACTTTCTAATTTATCACATTTGTAAATATACAATCAGTCCATGAGAATGCAAGTTAATTTTTTCATAGCATATTGAAATTTGGCACATAAATATGGGGGGGCTTCAAAGTGTGTGGCAAAATGGAATTACAAGTTTATTTTGGTGCAAAAAATCGAAATCTATGCATATTTTTCTCATAATATGGATTTTCCATAAACTTTTGAAGACCTCCTCATAACCACACTTGCGTCTTTAAAAATGTTTAATGAAAATGAATATGTATGAGTATATACGCACATATAAATAAAAATTCAACAATATCTGAGTCAAGGGAGTTCTGCTGTTTTGTAAACATCACCTTTTGCACCTCAGCAGACTACCCACAGGGTGTTTGTTCATTTAGTTGCTCAATTAACGTTGACCACATCTTAGGTACATGGCTGGTCTATTCTGAGGGATGCAGGACTGATCCGGAAGAGACATGGGCAGCCATCAGCCCTCTGCACGGGGAACTTAACCCTGGCCTGTGGTTCTTGGTGGGGTTGTGGTTTCTGGAGCCTTCTGGTGAAAAGGAAGATTCTTTTCCTAGTCACTTACATGAATGTCGGGCCTCTTTAATTGTGGCAAATAACAGAAAGGAGACAGCATGTAAAGGAAGGAGTGGCTGGCTTAAGAAAGTGTAAATGTGAAACATGCTTCTTGGAAGAGGTGAATCTTTTTTTTTTTGGAGAGGTTTTTGCTATAGGGCACATGTGCTTGCCAGAAAGACAGAGGGAGACAGAAAGTGAGAAATCACCCCCCAGGAGGATGGCCATGTCGCAATCCGTTCTCCTCCATACGCATCTTGGGGTCTTGGGCATGCATGCACATGTGCCAGGCGTGAGATTAAGCCTCCGGGTCTGGGACTCGAACCGCGGTCGGCTACATGGGAGTCCAACGACATACCCATTGCATCAACTGCTGGTCCCAGAGGTGAATCTTAAGGAGAATGATAGAAATTGCCAGAGGGAACTGGGGATTTCAGACAAGCCCAAATAAGGTGAAAACCATGTACTCATCAAGTTGAACAATGTTTTTCTTTTAAAGAGAAAATTTTTTTTCTTTTTTCTCTCTTCTGTTATTTGCTGTGTTCTTTTCTAGTATCACATTACCTTTCTCATCCCTACTCTTACTTGTGACATATCTTTCACCTTTCATCCATCTCAATCTCACCAGAGACATTGTGATTTTATTCATCTTCACAAAGGAGCAGCTTTGAGCTTTATTATTTCCACTATGGCATCATTATTTTTTTTAATTTGCCAGATAGTGCACGTGCTTGCCAGAGAGAGACAGAGGGAGGGAGAGGAAGAAGGCACCTCCCATGGGGCATGGGCTGTCACACTTCTCTTCCATCTCTCCCTCCTTTTCAGATTCTGGGCATTCACGCAGACGTGCCTGGCATGCTCTTCAAACTGCCTAGTCCAGGACTCTAAACCGTGCAGCCGGTTGTGCGGATCCAGCTCCCTTAACCACCAGGCCACAGGCTGGCCCTAGCATCATTTTATGTGTCATAAATATTTGCTTTTATTATTATTTTTTTAAATTTTTGTGCTAGGGCTTGTACACTCTCAGAGAGAGCGAAAGAGACGGAAAGTGAGAAATCACCCCCAGGGCATAGCCACACCACAGCCTTTTACTCCACTCTCCTCTCAGGATTTTGGGCACGCGTGCATTCACACCTGGCGTGTGTCGCAAGCTGTAGGTCCGGGACTCCGATTGGGAAGCTGGCCATGTGGGATCCAGCCACCTCAGTCTCTGAGCCACCTGCTGGCCCTATTTTGTTTTCTAATTCCTTCATTTTTTTCCCTGACCTTCCTCTGTTCTTCTGATTTCTTGTTTTGTTCATTAATTTTTAGAGTATTTTTTCTGTTTTAAGCATTTTAAGGCTATGCATTCTCCTCTGTTATTTCAGTTATACCCTGGAAACTTACTATCATTCCATATATTTTTAAATTTTTCTTATGAATTTTCTACGAATGATGAGTTACTTAGGAATGTGCATTTTGGCTTCCAAAAGTTGCTTTTTATGCATTCGTAATTATTTTCATGAAAATGCTTGAATCTATACAAATCATGAAGGCTAATGTGGCAAACGTCCAGGAATGCACTACCCAGCCTAAGGAGTAGAATGTTACTAACCATTTTCATTCTCCTGAGTGTTTCTCCCAGTCCCACCCTATCCTCCCCAACCACCTTACCAACCGCCAGTCTTTTCAGGACTGAACTGAGCAATAAGTCTCTTTCATCCCTGATGAAAGACAAAAATCTGACTACAGGAGTTGATGCAAGAGAGAGTCAACTCTTCTAGAAAAAGAGAATTTTGACATAGAATTCTATATACACATATCTTAGTTAAGACTTTTCCCTCTGGACCAGAATTTTCTCTAAATTCTTTTTTTGCTAGAGGGTACGTGCGCTTTCTGGAGAGAGAGAGGCAGACAGGGAGAGGGAGAAAGCACACCCAATGGCACATGGTCGCACCACAATTCCTTCTCCATTTCTCCATCCTTTTGGGATTTGGGGCAGACTCACACACACATACACACATGTGCCTGGTGTTTCTCAAGCCACTGGAACTGGGGTTTGAACCACGAGATCAACCATGCAAGATTTAGTTTACTTAATCAGTACTCCATGAAGACAGATCTCTCTAAATTGTTAGTTATTTCTACTACCTTTCCTGTCCCCTCCCTCATCCGCCCTCTCCTCCTCCCCACATAGTTAGAAAGGTTGTCGAAAGACTGTCTCCAGCAAAAGGCACATACCCAAGAAATGTGTGTGGTGTCAGGTGAGCCATCTCTGCATCCCAGGTAACACAGCGGTTTTCAGCTGGAGAAATTGTGCCCTCCTTGGGGACACTGGGCAATGTCTGGAGACGTGTTTGATTATCAGGCCCGGGGCTGTTACAGGCATCTGGTGGGTCAAAGCAAGGGATACTGCTTAACCTACAATGGATGGGACAGCCCTCCCCACTCCAAGGACTGATCTGGTCCAAACGGTCAGTAGCGTTGAGGGCAGAAGACCCTGCTCTGAGCCGATGTTCCATCCCTCGTGTTGCCGCAGAGCCAGTATTCACACAGATGACTCTCTTTTTCTTCCTTTCTGTTTTTTTTTTTTCTCCCTCCTGGTTGCTTTTCAGATCGAGAACGGGCTCTGCATCTGTGCAGCCATGCCCAACAAAGTCATCATCCTCCGCTACAACGAGAACCTCAGCAAGTACTGCATTAGGAAAGTAAGTCCCGGCCTCATCTCCACTGTGCAAGGTCCAGCCTGCCTGCTGTCATGGCGGACTGGCGTGGACAGTGTGCCTTCTCAGGGACTAGCTTCTGGTCCCTTCTACCATGCAGTCCTCCACCAGGTGACCTCCCTCAGCAGCAAGTCCCTTCTTTCTAGAGGAAGCTCCAGTGTCACCGGTAGCGACAGTTCTCGTTCTCATTTTTCTGCTCATGTCTGGGAGCTGCCTCCCTATCCAGCCCAGTAAATTCAGTTCCTTCTTGAAGCAGAAAGTTGGCCGACAGAGGAGACACTTATTTTGAACCAGTGGATAAAAGGAAGGTGCTCTCTCTGAGGAGCTAGACGTCTCGGGTAGCACTTATCAGAATCTTCCTCAGGTCCTAGACGGTTCTATTAATAGCATTTTGGAGTACCCAGCGCTGGCTCCATTTCAATAGGTAATTAGGGAGCAGGTTCTCCTCGGAGCAGAGTGCATTGTGGTGATGTTTGCAGTGTGGACAAGGTGGAGATTAGATTGTTAATTTTTGTTTTTGAGAGGTTTTATTTATTTTTATTTTTTTCTTTTGCTATAGGATGTGTGCAGTCACTGGAGAGACAGAGAGAGATGGAGAGAGAGAAAGTTACCACCCATGGGGAATGGCCATGCTGCAATCCCTTCTCCATTTTTCTCTCTGGATTTCGGGCACACATGCACAGGTGCCCAGTGTGAGTTTCAAGCCACCAAGTCTGGGACTCAAACTGCAGTTGGCCATGTGGGAGTCCAGTGCCTTAACCACTATACCACCTGCTGGTTTCAGATCATTCAACTTTTTATAGTCTTTTCCATTTCTTTCATGAGAGAGAGAGATACAGAGGAAAAGGGAGAGACACACAGAGAGAAGGAGAGACAGAGAGCACCCCCAACAGTCTTTACGCTGCAGTCCTTTCCCAGTCAGCCCAGGTCATTGGCACGCGTGTGTATGTGTGTGCCCTTGGCGTGCACAAAGAGGCTCCAGGACATGAACCGAGGACCTTCCCGTGTGGGTCCAGCATAGCAGAGCCCATGCTATCACATCCAAAGCCCTCAATGATTCCATTTGCCTTCTTCTGTAGAAGGCTGTCCATTGTCCCCACACTCAGAATGGTCTGCTCAGCATAAGCTTGGTGCTTTCATGATTCGTGTGCAGAATGAAATGAGGGTGAATAATAATATCTAACAGTCATTACCTGTCAGAGGAACTGTTTCTTTTCCTTTGTGTGTGTGTGTGTGTGTGTGTGTTTGTTTTTTAAGAGAGAGATTTTTGCTATAAGATGTGTGTGTTTGCTGGAGAGACAGACAGGCAGAAGTCACCCCCTCCCTGGGGGGGGATGGCATGCCACAATCCCTTCTACTCCATTTTCCTCTTGGGATTTTGGGCATCCATGCACACATGCCTAGTGTGTTTCAAGCCGCCAGGTCTAGGATTCGAACCACGGGTGACCATGTATGTAGGAGTCCAGTGACCATTATGCCATCTGCTGGTCCCTTGTTTTGTTTCTGTTTATTTAAAGAGAGAATTTTTTGCTATAGAGCATATGCATGAGAGACAGAGAGACAGAAAGTGAGAAATCGCCCCCTAGCAGGGATGGCCATGCCACAGTCCCTTCTCCTCCATTCTCCTCTTGGGATTTTGGGCACGCACCCATACATGTCCAGTGTGACTCTTAAGCCACCAGGTCCAGGACTCAAACCACAGTTAACTGTGGGAGTCCAGCTACATAACCATTATGCCATCTGCTGGTCCCAGATGTCCTCTGGGGAGAACATTGTTAGTTTAGCTTGTATATTTATTGAGCACCCACTGGTACCAGAGATTGAGTTGCCTTTTACACTTGGTCACAAAAGTGCTGACTAGCAGAAGAGTGGGGTGTCATCCTTGGTTTTCAAGTAAGACAGTTGACGTTAGGAGAGGTCTTAAGTTATATTGGTGAGACCAGACCTGAAGTTTGATTTTTCCCTACGTTTCACTATATCATCCTGCCTAAAATGTCCCCCTACTTAGTAGATGATCAGTAAGTATTCAATGGTAATGATAATGCTTAGTAACATTTAACTGTTAGCTTCAGGAAAATTCTCAGAAACCATTGCTTCTTTATGATCCCTGGCCACCGTGTAGAATAATCACGGCAGATTTTTCGATGACCTTAGGATTGGTCTAAAAACAAGAAACGTAATTAGGAAGCAGATAATTAAGATGGGATGACAGTTATGATGAAAATGATGATGATAATTGTACCCGCAGCGTAGGCTCAAATTAGGAGCTAGCAAAGAGAAGGAAACTAGAAACACTCCTGCTAACCACCACTGTCAATAGTTGGTGTGTTTTCCCAGCCTTTTCATTTTTTTTTTCCTCTGACAAAAATGTTGGATTGATAAAGTTCTATATTTTATTTCTTTAAGCTTTTTATAAAGTTAATTTTTTTCCCCCATGAATGAGAGAGAGAGACAGGGAGGCAGGCATCCCCAATAAGGAGAGAGTTGATGCCATGATCCACCCCCAGCCCCAGCTAGTCCTGGCTCATGAGCACAGGTGTGTCCAGTGTACTCAGGGAGGTCTCTGGACTTGAACTGGGAACCTTCCCAGGTGGGTGAGCCACACAGAGCATCACATTTTACCAATGCACCCTTGAGTGGCCCTTGTATCTTTTCATCGAAATGATGTTTTTCTGCTCAGTTGCACTTTAGCCTTGCTGTCTTAGCCTGGGGTGGTACAGGAC
>NW_006159813.1:2764883-2770628 GCF_000334495.1 Tupaia belangeri chinensis
AGAAAGAGGTAGCAGACAGCTCAGTGGCCATCCTGAGAGGCCTGAAAGATGAACGGGCCTGGGGTGACGTGAGCAAGTCTGGTGGTGACGGTCTGCGAGGTCCGGAGGGTGTGTAAGGCAGGAGCATTGGAATCGTGGCTGTGCCGAGTCTCCTCTCACCCTCCCCTTCTGCCCCCTCCCCAGGAGATAGAGACCTCAGAGCCCTGCAGCTGTATCCACTTCACCAATTACAGTATCCTCATCGGAACCAATAAATTCTACGAGATCGACATGAAGCAGTACACACTGGAGGGTAGGCCCGTCCTCTTCCCCGCCCACACCTTGCCCAGGCCTCAGCAAGCAGCAGAATGATCCCTGCAGCCCCGCCTCTCCCCTGCCTTTCCAGAGTTCCTGGATAAGAACGACCATTCCTTGGCGCCTGCCGTCTTTGCCTCCTCCTCCAACAGTTTCCCCGTCTCCATCGTGCAGGTGAATGGCGCAGGGCAGCGAGAGGAGTACTTGCTCTGCTTCCACGGTGAGCAGCGGTGTGGCCCACTGTGTTCTGGGGTTCCTGGCTGGGCCTGTGGGGTTTGGGGGTGATTGGTGGTGCTCCGGGGCAGGGTAGGACCTGCTCCGGGACGGGATCATTTGACACCACGTAGGCCCACTGGGGCTCCCTCTCCCCCCCTGTACTCTAGTGTGGTCCCACCTGATCGCACCCTCTCCAGCGAGCTGACAGTCTTGTCCTCTGTCTCCCCTATGTTCTCCCTTTCCCCCCATCTCTCTTCCTTGATTTCTTTCTTTGACCTTCTTTCTTTTTCTCAAGATATTTCTTTCTTCCTCTCCCACCCCCTTTTAAAAAAAAATCTGAGTTTTTCCTTCCCTCCTTCCTTGTCTCTGTCTCTCCCCTTTCCTCCTTGTTCATTTACTCCTTCCTCTGTCCCTTCCTCTTTTTCTCCCTTCTTTCCTTACTGTTTCTCTCTCTCTCTCATTTTTTTTTTTTAATTTTAGCTTTATTTATGTCATGAGAGTAAGAGAGAACAGCCAGCATTCTCAGCAGGGTCTTATGCCCCAACCCCCCCAGGCTCTTCGGCCAGCCAGGATCATGGGTACTTGGACCTGGTGTGTACATGTTAACCACGGGATCAACTCAGGGTATTCAGTGCTGAGCCTGCATTTCTTTTCTTTCTTTCTTTTTTAATTTTTTTTTCTTTTTTATAGACAAATGATTAATAGATTTTTGTGATAGGCACATGCACTTGCCAGAGAGACGGAGACAGAGAAACAAAGTGAGAAATCACCCCCCAGGGGGGATGGCCACATCACAATCCCTTCTCTTCCATTCTCTCGGGATCTTGGGCATGTACGCACATGCGCCCAGCATGAGTTGTAAGCCGCCAGGTCTGGAATTGTACCACAGTCAACCAAGTAGGAGTCCAGCAACATAACCACTACACCATCTGCTGGACCCAAGTTTACATTTCTTGAGCAGCAAGTTACTGCTGGGCCACCAACCCACTTCTCCCCTCCTCTCTTTTTCTTTTTTTTTTTTTTTTTTACAATGGATCGTCTCTTTTGCTATAGAGTGCATGTATTCTCCAGAAAGACAGAGAGAGACAGAGAGACAGAAAGTGAGGAGTCACCCCTTCCCCAGGGAGGATGGCCACACCGTAATCCCTTCTCCTTCATTCTCCTCCCGGGATCTTGGGCATGCATGCACACACGCCCGGCGTGAGTTCAAGCCACCGGGTCCAGGACTCGAACTGTGGTCAACTACATGGGAGTCCAGCAACATAGCCATTATGCCAGCTGCTGGTCCCCTCTCCTCTCTTTTTTAAAACAACCCTAATTTTTAATAAAACTTAGAGCCCAGCAGAGGTCCTCATGTTAACCATCCAGTTAAACCCAGCCAGTCATCCCTGGCCTCTCTTCCCCATCCTCCCATGACAGTGCTTGTCACCGACACCCCCAGCTTCTCGCTGTGCTAATGCCCTGTGCTCCTGACTCCTTGCAGAGTTTGGGGTCTTCGTGGATTCTTACGGAAGACGGAGCCGCACTGACGATCTCAAGTGGAGTCGCTTACCTTTGGCGTTTGGTAAGTGAGGCACGGGGCAGACGGCTCCTCTTTTGCTAGCAGCTGGTGTCCTGGGAAAGAATGGCAGGTGGGACTCTCTTCAGCCTGAGCACTGCACTCATGGGCTCCATTAGACTCCAAGTGTCCTGGGTTACAGTCACCTGAATAAAAGTTGCTGGCACAGATTCTGAGGCTCGATGAAGTGGATAAGTCAGGTCCGTTCAGCCGCCATCCCAGCCTTGTAAAACATGTGTTAGGTTCTCCCATGGAAAGAAGGCCATTCCCTGTGGATTTGTTTAAGTCATTTTCCAAGGCCGCCTAGCTGAATACCTCTAATATCAGTTTTAGTTAGGCGGAGCAGTTGGGAGATGCTCTTTCTTTTTAAATGTAAACAACACTGTGTTGAATGTCAAGTTAATTTCTATACACTTTTCAAACACTACCCCCTGATCACTAGTCCTTAAAAGTGGAGTTGCTGGGTCAAAGAATAAACATGGACATACTTAGAGATATGTACGTCTATGTCTGTGTGAACCAGCTGAAATCCCATCATGGCCAAAACGCCCTTCAAGGCTATTTTCTTTATCTATTACAGTATAACAAGCCATTTCAAAGTGTAGTGGCTTAGAACCACAGATTTTCATTGGCCATTGTTCTGTGGCTTGACTAGACGGTTCTGCTTTAAATGATGTCAGTGGGGGCGCTGGAGCAACTAGAAAGTCCAAATGGTCTCATGGTGGCAGTCACATGGCAGGCAGTTGGTGCCATAAGGTGGGAGCTCAGCTTAGGCTGATGGCGGGGAGGCCTCAGTTTCCCTCCACGTGAATGTCTTCCAAGAATACAAAAGCAGGCGGTTTTCCACCTCATTGTACTGGTTGAAGCAGGCCAAGGGTAAGCCCAGATTTAAGGGAGGGGGACGACATGAGGACTTGAGTATTGGGAGGCTTGGTTGATAGTCAGTACTGATATAATACTTTATTGCAAGGGATAATTGTGATCATCGCCTTCATCGCCTTTTCCCTGTTTTTTTGTTTTTTTTTTTTTTTTTTTTTTGCTACAGGGTGCATGTGCTCGCCAGACAGACAGAGAGAGACCGAGAGATAGAAAGCAAGAGGGGATGGCCACACCGCAATCCCTTCTCCTCCATTCTCCTCTCAAGATCATGGGCACGCACGCACACACGCCCGGCGTGAGTTTAAGCCACTGGTTCCGGGACTCGAACCGTGGTCGACTAGGTGGGAGTCCAGCGACATAGCCATTACGCTAACTGCTGGTCCCATCGCCTTTTCCCTTTAAGGCAGAAAACAGTTCCAGTCGTATTGTTTTTAATTTCAGTGACAATATGATACAGCATGTTAAGAGCACCAGAAATATTTCATTATCTCTGAACCCTGTCTTCTTTTTTTTTATTTTTCGAAGATGTATGCAGACAGTTTTACAAAACAGATGATGAAAAGTCTCTCCCATCTTACCCATCTCCAAAATTCTCCCTCTTTATACCTTCAAAGGAAAAACCTTTATGAGTTCCTTATCCTCCCAGTGCTTTGTGTACCTATAAGTACATAAAAATATATATATATTCTTTCCCCACTTTTTTTTTAAAATCAGTAAGGAGCACATTTCATATATTATGTCAAACCTTGCTTTATTTGCCAAGCACTATATTGTGGGTCTTTTCCCATGTCAGTACTTAGTGAACTTCTTCATGCCTTGCTTCTGCTGTACACGTTTCACAGATGTACCATGATTTATTGAACCAGTCCCCTGTAACATACATAGGGTTGTTTCTCGTCTTCTGCTATAACAGACAGTACAATAATGAATAAACTCCAACACATGCATGATTATGCTGGCACATGGATGTCTTTGTAGGAGAAAGTCCTTCATGTGGGATGACTGAATCAAAGAATGTATTGCAGCCAGGTCTGGGTTTTTCTTCTTTTAACCCTTCTTTGTCATACACTCTTCCTCCCTGGTGGCCTGCAGCCTACAGAGAACCCTACCTGTTTGTGACCCACTTCAACTCACTCGAAGTAATTGAGATCCAGGCACGCTCCTCGCTGGGGTAAGCATCGCTCTTTCATGCTTTGGAAACCTTAGCTGTTTGGGAGGTATTGGAGTGGGGTGCATTTTCCTTCCTAATCCACTGAACAGTGAGTGTCAACTGTTTCCTGTGACTCTGCAGGACCCCTGCCCGAGCATACTTGGAAATCCCGAACCCACGCTACCTGGGCCCCGCAATTTCCTCGGGCGCTATTTATTTGGCGTCGTCATACCAGGATAAACTAAGGGTCATTTGCTGCAAAGGAAACCTCGTGAAGGAGTCTGGCACTGACCACCACCGGGTCCCCTCCACCTCCCGCAGGTACCGAACCTCTCCTCTTCTCGTGACAAAGTGCAGGCAGAGTGCTTTCCTGCCCAGCAGAAGGAAATCTTGCAAAACTGGGTGAAGGTTTCCCAATCTTCACTTTGTTCTCAAGCTCAAACCTCTAATTTTTTTGAGATCTGCAGCACAGAAATGGTAGTCCCTTATAAGCCCTGGGAGAAGTGTAAATCACCTCCTTGTGAAAGTTGGACGGAAGTAGTCTGGTCTTTTTCTGATGGGTACCTAGTGGCTCTGTTAGGAACGGAGCATGGATTCCTCATGCATTGCATTTCAAGTGTCCGCTGTCTAGTTGGTGGGCTAGCAGGGGGAGGTGTGCAAGTCAGATGCAGCCCCTCCCTGAGGACGCTCAGAGCCCCGTGTGAGAGAGACACTAGCAGTCAGGATTTACAGCACAGTGTAATGAGGCTCTGATTGGGGGTAGTTTAAAGCACAAGCAGAGTGACCAACAGATAGTGTAGCAGTTAAGATGCTGGAATTCCACAGAGCGGACCATGGTTTGAGTCCTGGACAAGGAGGCTTGAAATTCACACTGGGCACATGTGCAAGCATGCCCAAGATCCCAAGAGGAGAATGGAGAAGGGGTTGCAGTGTGGCCATCCCCTCTGCGGGGGAGAGGATTTCTCACTTTCTCTCTCTCCATCTCTTTTTGTTTCTCCAGCAAGTACAAATGCCCTAGAACAAAAATCTCTTTAAAAAATAAAGCACCAGGGGAGGGAGTCAGGGTTGGGTTCCCATGCCGACCTACACATGCTAGCACGGTTGTGCATGCCTGCAATCTTAGCTAATTGGGAGGCTGGGGCAGAAGGTTGCCACATTGAGACCTTCCCCTAAATGCCTGTTTTAGGCCAGCTTCATGGCCTATTGGTTAACGAAGCCAGATCCCACTTGACCACCCATGTGGTTTGAGTCCCAGATCCCATGGCTTGAGAAACACACTGGGCACATGTACATGCGTGCTCAAAATCCTGAAAGGAGGGAGAAGTGGAGGAGAAAGGATTGCAGCATGATGACACCTCATTAAGGGCTGCTTCCTCTCTCTCCTCTCCTCTGGCCAATTAAAAATACTTTTTCTATTTCTACCCCTTTCACACCCTCTTCCTCTCATAAGGGTGGATAAAAAGCACGTGGGGAGCTCAGAGGAGAGGATCTCTGGCTTGGACTTGGGGGCCAGGGAGGATTTTTTTTTTTGAAGAAATGAGGTTGGGGGGTCAGGGTGGGGTCAGGGAGGGCAATGAGGAGCACACCCAGGAAGGAAAGGCAAGTCACTAACAGGAGGTCCAGAGGTGTGAGATGATGAGAAGGCAGC
>NW_006159813.1:2770659-2773890 GCF_000334495.1 Tupaia belangeri chinensis
AGCAGGAATTCGCACCCACCTGGCAGCTTCCGGGACCTAAACGTGGCTGGCTCATACCCTCTTCAAATTTTATTTTGAAAATCTTACTTAGTTTTGAATCAGTTCAATCACAGGGCACAGATTTCAAAGGATAAAGATGGGTGTACACATTAGTAGTCCCCCGTGATCCTCAGGGGATGCTGTCATTCCAAGACTCCCAGTGGATGCCTGAATCCATGTAGCATTGAGCCCTATTTATAACTGGTTTTTGTTTTGTTTTGTTTTGTTTTTGTTTTTCATATATTCAGACCTAGAACAAAGTTTAATTTGTAAGTTAGACACAGGAAGAGAAAAACAGTAACTAATAATAAAATAGAACAGTTATAATACTATATTGTATTGAGTTGTCAGAAAAGTTATGACACACTTTTTATGTTTTTCTGTGCAAAAATGCATCATGACTTTTCTGACAGCTGACTAATAAAGGTTACATGGATGAGGTCACCCTCTCTCCAATATCCTGTTGCACCCATCTCCTTATGGGACGCGTTTGACTGTGGGGACCTGAAACTGTGGACGAGAGGGTTGCCGTAGTACGAAGTCTCTCTTTTGGCTCTTTCATGTCTCCCAACTCTCCCTATCTCCTGCCACCCATGTCTCCACCCAGGAAGAAACCAGCTCGTTTAGCTTTAGGGTTTCCATTTGGAAATCTTCCATGCCTCTATAAGCAGATGTGAGTGCGTGCACTTCCTCCTCCTTCCTGTAACACTCTTTATTGAGATAACTGCTATACTGTAAAATTCACCCGGTTAGATGTGTACAGTGCAGTGATTTGTCATGTATTCACGGATTTGTGCAACCATTGGATCAATCTAGTTTTGAAACATTTCTATCACCGCCTCCCCCAAAGAAGCCTTCTCATTTTCCCCAGCAGCCACCATCCCCACTTGCCATGTTCAGCAATTGCTGCTGATTGTTTTTGCGTGGGCATAAGGCTGTTCTTACTGAGCAGGCCCTGGATCAGGTCAGTTCATTTATTTACTTCTCTTGTGCGAGAGAGAGGGACACAGAGCCAGACTTCATCCTCTGGGCAGTGCGTACCCTTTTATTTGCTTGATGATGGATGGGCTCCTATGCACACACTTTATAATTTCTCTTCTGTCACAAATAGGCTTCATAGAGTTCTACTTAGAATTTTTTTTTTTATTTGTATTCCAGTTTGCAAAGCTATAGTCCACAGCAGGGTGTCAATGCAATAGACCCCTGGCTTTAGCTTGCCTAGATCACAGGCCCATACACACAGGGTATGGACAGGGACGTCCAGGACTTGAACCCAACACCTTTCCCCTGTGGGCCCAATTGCATTACTGCCATGCCACTGCCTGGCCCCTGCTCAGTGTGCTTTCAATTCAAGGAACTTGCTGTAAAACCATAATGTGGTCCTCTTGGCTTCCTCCTGCCTCTGTAGAGACTTCTCCATGGGCCATAGTCCTCTCCTGTTAATGTCTAGATCTCTAAGTAGTTCCCAAGTCATGCCAGAAACAAATAGAAGTGTTGTAATTAGGGTTTTTTTTGTTTGTTTGTTTACTTTTTTAAAAATCCATTGCCTCATTAGTTAGGTGGCCAGGCACCTTGTTTTCGAGACTGATTCCTTTGTAAGGAATTGTTTATTCTGTGGTCAAAAATGATTCTGGTACCTATGAACTGGGGGCAGAAATAATGTGTTTGCCTTCCTGCTGTTGCCAGGCATGCCTGGAAAATGAGCAGTTGTCTTTAGCTGTCTCTCAGCTTAGAGAATAGTCTTTTTGCTGTGGACCGCTTTGGACAGGTCAGAAAGCAGAAGGCTGGCTGGGCTGGATGTCATTCCCTGCAGGCCCCATTGCCCTGGTCTGTTTAGCAGAGCAGGAAATGCAGCTCTCTGCAAAATACATAAAATTGATGCGGTAGATCATTGGTCATTAATGGCTATGGGCATGGAAGAGTGCCCACTCAGCCCAGAATGATGGGTGTTTTCTTTTCTCCCATTAATCATCCCGAATGGCTTTCCCCGAACCATACTTCACCCACTGGGCAGTGAGCACCCTCTCATTTGCGTGATAACAGGCCACCATAGACACATCTTACAATTTCTCTAACATCGCAGAGTCTTCATGTAGTTCTACTTGGAGCTTATTTATTTGTCTCCAAATTGCAAAGCTCTGTAGCTAGAGGTGGCTATAAATGTTGATTTCAGGGTGTGCACAGACTCCTGCAGACTATTCTCTGAGGCTCCAGCCTTCTGAGCATTTGTGATCTGAATCTCCACAGAGTTGCATGCAGAAGTGAGAGAATGACATGAAACTATTCACAATGAACTCACCCCTTACAAAATTACCTCTGCTCGCCAACCTCTCTGCTTTATTGTAAGGCAGAAATTGGCAAGCTTCTTCTGTAAATATCTAGATGGTAAATATGTTTTGCTTTGTGGGCCATATGGTCTCTGTCCCAGCTGCTCAACCCTATTGTGAAGAGTGAAATCAGCCATAGACAGGGAGTAACCAGATGGGCCTGGCTGTGTTCCAATAAAACTTTATTTACAAACACAAGCATCTGCCTGGATTTGGCCCTCGAGCCTGTCCTAGAGTCTCCCTTCATTCACTGGGCTGGTGTCTTTGCTGCTTAATTGCTTCTCAATTATGGGCATTGACAGGGGGAGATGCTGGTAGACTCAGACCAATAATCGACCAAAAAAAAATAAATAAATAAATAAAAATCAACAGCTGGTAAATTTTTTTAATTTACATTTTTTAATACATTTAATCACATTATTTAGCTTATATAAGGTGATCATTTCAATATGTGAACATTTCTCCGTGGTCCAGTTGATCAAAATATAACACTACCTCCCTATCTCAACAATGCTGTCTTCGTATCCCTCCTCCAAATGTTTTTCCCCAGGCTCCACTCCTCCACACACACCACATCTGGCATTCCCATCCATCTCTTGTGTTTGTACATCATATAGCCCATTCGTTTCAGTTATAGAGTGCGGACATTCGGTATATATTAAGTGGGGACATACAGTGTTTCTCCTTCATAGCCTGGCTTGCTTCACTCAGCAGTAAATCTTCTATATTCTTCCACTTTCTGTCAAAAGCCAGGGTTTTGTTGTTCTTAATGGCTGAATAGTATTCCATAGAGTATATGTGCCACAGTTTTTTAAGCCATTCAGCTGTACGGGGGCATTTGGGTTGGTTCCATGTCTTAGCAATC
>NW_006159813.1:2773937-2791866 GCF_000334495.1 Tupaia belangeri chinensis
TTCCCACCAGCAGTGTAAGAGAGTTCCCCTTTTACCACACCCTGCCAACACTTAGCATTTTTTGTTTTTTTAATCTTAGCCATTCTGACTGGGGTTAGGTGGTAGGTATCTCATTGTTGTTTTGATCTGCATTTCCCTTACGATGATGCCTTTTGGCTACTTGTATGTCATCTTTAGTGAGTGTTCTTTTCAAGTCCTTCTCCCATCTTTTTTTTGAAAGGTTTTTCACTATAGGGCACGCGTGCTTGCCAGACAGACAGAGACAGAGAGACAGAAAGCGCGAAATCACCCCCTGGGGGGGATGGCCATGCTACAATCCCTTCTCCTCCATTCTCCTCTCGGGATCTTGGGCACGCATGCACATGCGCCTGGCGTGAGTTTTAAGCCACCAGGTCCGGGATGCGAACCGCAGTCAACTACATGGGAGTCCAGCAACATAGCCATTATGCTAACTGCTGGTCCCTCTCCCATCTTTTAATAGGGTTCATCATCTTTTTTCCAAACAGCTTCTTTAGTTCCTTATGTACTCTGGTAACAGCTGGTAAATTGATAGCCTCTTCCATAGAGAAGGATTCAAATACCAAGGATTAAGATAGACCTTTGGGAAAATTAATGATGTGCTCAAAGATTTTTGAAGATATGATCTCCTTTTTAACAGTTCATTTACTAGGGCCAGCAGGTGACTTGGTGAATAAGATGCTGGACTTTCATATGGGGAACACAGTTTGAATCCTGGACCCAGCAGCTTGAAACTCATGCCAGGCGTGTATATGCCCAAAATTTGTGCATTCCCAAAATTTCAAGAGGAGAATAGAAGAGAGGTGTGGCTATCCTCCCTGAGGGATGGTTTCTCACTTTCTCTCTCTCTCTCTCTATTTCTTCAGCAAGTACACATGCCTCTCCCCCAAGAAAGGTCATTTATTTATTTCTTCCATGAGCAAGAATGAGAGTGAGAGAGGTAGAGGCAGCAGCCCCAACAGGGTCTCGATGCCACAATCCACCTCCAGCTTTCAGCCAGCCCCGGAGCTACTCAGGGAGGTCTCTAGATTTGAATGAGGAACCTTCCCATGTGCAATTGCTGTGCAGGGTCACAAGTTTTTTTTTTTTTTTTTTTTTTTTAACCACTGAGCCAATGTCTGGCTCTGAAATGACCTTCTTTAGAATCTTATTGCAAAAGTCTATATAAAGAATACCATATTACGTTAGCGTGTAATTTCGTTAAGAAAATGAGAGCAAAATAAATCAGTATGTGAGTCACAGTGGGTTCATTCTTAGAACCTGCATGTAATTGCATTGTAATTTAGATTTTTAAAAATATCTAGGATAAAATTGTTATCCTGATTTCTAGTTTTATTTTCCGAGAGTAAAAACTCTAATCAATCAAAGTACTATTCACTATAAACTGTTGTCCCTGTTTTAAGTGAGTTGCCCTTTCCCAGCACCAATTATACTCAGATAATGAGCACCCCAGGACTTTTTCTGCTGATTGAGATGAGAAGGAACTGACTCAGAAGGCTGCACTTCAGTTTTCTCTGTATCTGTAGATCTGTGTCTTTAGGAATGTAGTTAGGGTCATGGGGCTGCTAGAGTCTTCATTGAAAATATCCAGGTCAGGTCTGGGCAAGGGAGTAGAATTGGTCATCAAAACAAAACAAACACAAACAACTGCTTGGTTATTAACCATCAGCCTTGGGGGCCAGGAACATTTTTTGAGCTAGCTATATTGTTTTTGTCTTCCCTGTTCAGTTTCCTGATGATATGAGGACTGAACCCTATGCTTCTCAGTCATCTTATTATTTTTTTAATTTGCCAGAGGGTGTATACACTCACCAGAGAGACGCAGAGACCTAGGGAGAGAGGGAAAGTGAGAAAGCGACTCCCATGGGGAATGGTCACACTGCAGTCCCTTCTCCATTTCTCCCTCCTTTCAGGATTTTCGGGCACACGCACATGGACCCAGTGTTTCTCAAGACTCCAGGTCCCAGACTCTAAATGTGAGGTTGGCCATGTGGGATCCAGCCCCCAGCTCCCTAACCACCACACCAGTGATTGCCTCTCTCCCTCCCCCCTTTAAAGTGTATTTATTTGTGATGGAGAATGAGAGAGAGAGGATTAGAGAGAGAGAGAGAGAAGATTCTTAACAGGGTCTGGTCACACTACGATCTCTGTCTCCCAGCCCTTTGGTTGACCAGGATCTTGGGCCATGCACATATGTGCCCAGAGTGCTTCATGTTCACCGTGCCAGAAATCCGAACCTGTGGTCAACTGTGCAGCTGCCAGCACTGCAGTTCAGTTTGCAGTGGACTGTGCCACAGATGCTAGGCCCATCTTATTGTCTTGAATAAGAATGGTCAACTTTCCATGGCTCCTCATCCTCATCAGATGTCACACAGACTCTTAAAAAACCATCTGGAGGGGAAGGTGACCAAACACCAGGCCCAGAAGTGGGACAGATATGGCCACTGACAGTGAAGAGTTCAGGCTTCCTCAGAACCACTCATGAATCAAGGGCCTTTGCGGGTCACTGACTTCTGGGTTTTTAAGCAGGCTTAACTCCTAAAGGAAGACTTCCATCTGTGCCTTCTAGGCTCAGGAAGATACTAGGTCAGTGGGATATATTTGGGGGATTATGACGTCAAACTGACCTCTGTAGGAGTCCCAGCTCTAGCACACACTGGCTCAGGGGACTCCCCGACCTCTGTCTCCATTTTCTTTCTTTTAAAAAATTTTAATTAATGTATTTCTTCCATCAGAGAGACAGACATACAGCAGGATAACCACCACCAACAGGGTCTTCCTACCACAATCCACCCCCAGTTCCACCCAGCCTGGATTGTAGGCATGCCCTGCCCAGGTGTACTAAGGAGAGTCCTGGGCCATGAACCAGGGGGTCCAGTGGTGCTACCTTTGCACTACCACGTGGCCTGCCATTTCTTGCCTATACTGTGAAGGTCATGCTTGTTTGTAGCTCGTAAAGGTTGTGATGATTTAAGGAGATAATGCCTAGGAAGGGCTGAGCACAGGGCCGGGTACTCAGTAGGTACTCAGTAAGCCTGCATCAAGAGAAAAAAGCTCAATGTCTTTTCGTTGCCATTTTTGCCCTCTTCCCATTCTCTCTACCAAACGAAAGCAAAAGGTCTGAAGCACTCCAGGTATAATCTTTTTCTTTCTTTCTTTTCTTTATTTTAAGCCCTGTTTTATTTAACTTTATTTACTTTAATTTGACCAGAGAGGGACAGAGAGAGAGAGAGAGAGAAAGAGAGAGAGAGAGAAAAGGAAAGTGAGAAAACAAGCCACCAAGTTCGGGACTTGAACTGCAGTCGGTCATGTGAGAGTCCAGCCCCCTTAACCACTATACCACCTGCTGGCCCCGGTCTAATCTTTTTCTCATGTGAGGGTGTGAGGGCTGCTTAGAGAAGAGGGAAGATACCCCTTCAGGATTGTGACTCCTCAGCTCCCCGCCTCCCTCTCTTGTTGCCAGCAGCCCCAACAAGCGAGGCCCGCCAACATACAACGAGCACATCACCAAGCGCGTGGCCTCCAGCCCAGCACCACCTGAAGGCCCCAGCCACCCCCGAGAGCCAAGCACACCCCACCGCTACCGAGAGGGGCGCACCGAGCTGCGCAGGGACAAGTCTCCCGGCCGCCCCCTGGAGCGGGAGAAGTCCCCAGGCCGGATGCTCAGCACGCGGAGGGAGCGATCCCCTGGGAGGCTGTTCGAAGACAGCAGCAGGGGCCGGCTGCCTGCAGGAGCCGTGAGGACCCCATTGTCCCAAGTCAACAAGGTGAGGTGACATTCTGAGGTCTACGCATCTGTCCCCGAGGCTAGAATCTAGCAGCCACCAAGGGCTATATTGTCCCTTTCTGCAGAGGCGCGTGTTTGCAGTTTCTAGAGAAAATTCTATGCACACAAACACATACATGTGGTCTGCCCTTTGAAACACAAATGATCACAAACTATACAAAATGTCCTATGCCTTGAAGTTTTCGAACACACAGATGCACACGCATAGACATGTATGTATACAGAGTTTTTTTCCTAGAAGGCTACACAGAAACTGGTAATAATGGTTGACTTTTTCTATAGCTTTGAACTTCCTGAAAAGTTTTGATCACATGCACATGTTCTCTCTGTAATTTTTAGGTTCGTGATTGAGGGGATGAGTGGATATGTTGAAGACAAGGAGGCTCCCATGAGCAGGGAAGAGCCCAAGTGTTGGGTGTCCCCTCAGCAGGCTGGGTGGTTCCAGCAGTGCATTGGGGACAGCAGACCTACTTTTATGTCATCAGGGCCAACTTCCCCAAGGGCATTCTCCTTTTACTGCTACCTGCAGTTCACTGTTGGCACCTTTGCTAGTAAAGAAAAAAGGACAAGCCATCGAGATGTTTTTTCTTATCCCCTCTGATTGACCAGTAAAACTGGTGTGTGTGTGTGCGTGTGTGTGTACGCTCCTAACAGTGGAAGTGCACATATAGCTCTGAGGGTTCTTCAGTAAACTTTTCTTCCTAACGCTGCCCTGCATAACGCTTACCATTACCTGCTGACAGGACAGACAGATGATGTAAGTCCCCCTTTGGGTCGTGCAAAGTGAGCACAGCAGTTTCTGGCCTTGGACAGCTAAAACCCCTCCTCCTCCTTTCGCTCCTAGGTCTGGGACCAGTCTTCAGTATAAATCTCAGCCAGAAAAACCAACTCCTCATCTCAATCTGCAGGAAAACAGCAAACACACTATGGAACTCTGCTGCAAGGGACCCCAGTGCCCATCTGCTCAGCCACTCTACGGCACAGCTGGGCCCAGACCCTTCTCAGCACGGACACCCCCGTCTCCAGGAGGTGCAGGTGGCTGCGGCTCTTCGGAGCTGTTGGCATTCGGTGCCTCCTCCAGGCACCTTCTTGCAGTCATCTTCTTTGCACTTTGTTACTCTTTCAGAGCATTCATAAACTTTTGTACCTAGCTCTAGCCTGTACCAATTCATCCAAGGAAACCAACCAGGACACTAACTACCACGTGGTTAGAATCCTAATTAGCTACTCTAATGTCCTAGGGTGGGTTGGTTGGTTTTTCTTTTGGCTTTAGTTTTTTTTCTCATTTCTTCTTCCTTTTGTTTTCTTTTCTTTTTTTTTTTTTTTAAGACAACAGACTTCTTAATAGATTTGAATAGCAATGTATTTCCTGTCGTCATTTTTAGCTAGATCACACACCATCAGGTCTTTGCTACTGAAATGTAGTGTAGAAGAGTCCCCGTCAGTTGGCTACCTTCCCGCATTCACGTAGGCTCATTCTTCCAGTCCGTTCCCATAGATGGCCCTGTTTTACCCAGGGTGACATCGTAGCCAAATGTTTACTGTTCTCATTGCCTTTAATGGCCTTGACGACTTCCCCCTCCCACCAGCTGAGAATGTACGGAGGTCATCGGGCTTCCGCTCGCTCGGAGGCAGTGACTTAGGGCCAAGGGACCTCGCAGAGCTTTCCTTTCCCTCCCTCAGCATCACCCCTTTCAGCCTGCTGTCCCTGCTTTCCACGTAGCTTTGGCCAGGAAAGCATGCAATAGACTTACTCTGAGCCCGGCATTAATGGGCCTCAGGGTCGGGGAGGGAACTGGGGACACCCACCTCTTGTCTGTGAGGGTGTGTTGTTCCCCACTCCGGGATGGGGAAGAGACCCATCCGGGAATTCTGCATGGCGGATCACTGCATGTGCTGCCCCTTGACCTGGCTGACCCCTTGGGTTGCTCTGCCAATGTACTAATGCCATCCCATAGCTCCCGCCAAATCAAGACCCTCTGATGACTTACCAACTGGCCACACCAAGCTGCAGTCTGTAGCACTGAACAAACAAAAAACAAAACGCTCAAGCCTTACGACCAGAGAAGGATTTCAGCAAGCCACCACCTCACACTCGGTATCCCCTCCGGCCTTCACACTTCCCTGCCGACTCCCTCGCGGATGACTGTGTTCACACAAAATCCAGCACGGTTCTACCCCACGAAACTGTGACTTCCCAAATGAGCCTTTTCCTAGGGCTAGACCTAAGACCAGGAAGCTTGAGAAAGAAGCCGCAGCTCAACTCCTCCAACTCTGCCGGGTTTGGGAGGTCCTCCTTAGGTGCAGTGCGGCTCCTACCGTTTCTCTCTACCCTCTGGTAGAGTAGGCGTTCCTGGCGACCGGTATAGAACCAACCTAGAGGCTTTGCAGTTGGCAAGCTAACTAGCGGCCTTATTTCTGCCTTTAATCTCCCACAAGGCATCTCTTGCTTTGGATTCTCCATGACTCTTAGGCTCGCCTCGACAACCAAGGCACATCCTAGGTAGGCTGAAAGGTAGACCTGTTTCCACCGCAGCAGGTGAACACGCCCGTGTTTTCAACCCATGTGTCCACAGTTCAGGTCACTTCCAGATTGCAACTTGGCCCGATTCCTGGCTCCTTCCTGCTCGTCTCTTTACCTAAGTGCTTTCTTGTTCGAAACGCCCATGAACTCCATGTTGTTGCATCTTTGCCAAGTGTCCTGCTGTTGTGTTTTATGTGTTGCTTGGAGTCTTGGGAGTCAGACTTCCTCCCCACCCTCCCCCAGGGCAGATCTGACTGAATGTTTGCTGAAGTTTATGTCTCTTGGTCCACAAGTATTTGGAAAGGTCACTGAAAATTGGTCTTTCAGTCTTGGCATTTCATTTAGGATCTCCATGAGAAACGGGCTTCTTGAGCCCTAAAAGTGTATATCGTGTGTCTCATTTGTGAAATGCTTCCTGCTATATAGAACTAGCTCAAAAGACTGTACATATTTACAAGAAACTTTATATTCGTAAAAAAAAAAAAAAAAGGAAATTGAATTGGTTTCTACTTTTTTATTGTAAAAGGTGCATTTTTCAACACTTACTTTTGGTTTTAACGGTGGTCACTGAGGATACCTATCTTCACTGGAGGTGGGGAGCTCCATGTGACCACCGAGTGCCAGCGGGAAATATCGTGACACGAAATTGCAGTCAAAAGCTTATTAGCATAAATAAGATTCTAGGTCTCCAAAACTACAGGCTTTTTCTTCATTACCTTTTTTATTCAGAATGAGGAAGAGAACACAAGAACAGTTCAAGATCCACCTTGAGAGAAATGAACTTTGTTGTTGAACAATAGTGAAATAAAGCAATGATCTAAAAACATTTGCATTAGTGCAATGACCTCTTCTTTTCGTAAGAGAGTCCATAAAAAATATCACCAGTGTAATCACAGGTTTATTGTCCTGTTCGGGGGCCTTCTTTACTTTGTGGGGAGTGGAGTGGGGGAAACCATGGCAGTTAGAGGATGCTGCTATCCTGTAATCAAGAAATGTGGCATTCTCTTCCAGAAGTGTAAAATTGTTGACGTTTATTCAGTCCATTGGCTATTAAGGTCATTTTCTAGAACTGCAGAATGGGAAAGCCCCTTAGGCAGTCCACAGGCCGTTTCGAAAGGATTACTTAAGTATGGATTACCCAGTTCTATAAAGCAGCTAAGCAGAAAAACAGGTCAACTTAAATAGTCTCATCCATTACAATCAGGACACTGAGAATATAATAATATATATTTCTTTGGAGGGAGGAGTTCAAATCAAGGTAATTAAAAATGTAAATACTACCATTTTTAACTAGATGAATTTTACAGCCTGCAAGGTACATTTTGTCTATGTTATTTTAGTTCATTAGTATAAACTTGCTTGATCCAGACAAACACTAGTGTTGGCAAATGGTGATCCCTATCCTCACTATGGTTCCTGCTGCTTTTAGTCATGGATTTTTTTAAAAAAGAATGATTTAATTTTAAATATTATTATTTTTTATTTACTATAGGGCATGTGTGCTCACCAGAAACAGAGAAAGAGGAAAAGAGGAATCACCCCCTACGGGGGCACAGCCACACTGCAATCCCTTCTCTATTCTCCTTTCAGGATGTGGGACAGGTATGCACACGTGCCCAACATGATTTTCAAGCCACCAGGTATTGAAAGAGGTAGGGACTCGAACTGCACAGTCAGCCATGTGGGATCTAGCTGCCTTAACCTCCACACCCCTTGCCAGCCCCGGTTTCAGTTCTTAATACAGTTGCATTGGGAAATAAGTTTCCAACACTTGGACTTTGGGGGGACACATTTAAACCACAGCACGTGTGATAGGAACCGTAGTTTCAATTCTGTTCCTCTTTTCTATTTTATTGTTGGGCAGGCTTGTCCACAAAGTTATCATTGTAAGAATGAAAGTGATTCAGAAGACAAGTAAAATGATGGGACCTTTCTTTCCTCATAACATCAGGAAAAAGTCCATTAAATGCCAACCTGAGCATTGTTACTGTCCTGAGCATTCTTGGTAGCCACAGAACACTTCAAAAGCTAAGTAAACATGGTTTGGTTTCCTTATTTCTTTTTCTTAAAAGGAATCTGCCAGAAGAGGGTCTCTGGACCCTAAGGAATGACCTCAGAGAAACAATCAACAAATTACTCAGCCACATCATAAAATGAGGCCCAACATTTCCTGCTGCCACTCGTTTCTTTTTTTTTTGGAGAGATTTTCACTGTAGGGCGCGTGCGCTCACCAGACAGACAGAGAGAGAGACATAGAGACAGAAAGCGAGAAATCACCCCCCAGGGGGGATGGTCACGCCGCAATCCCTTCTCCTCCATTCTCCTCTCGGGATCTTGGGCACACACGCACACGCGCCCGGCATGAGTTTTAAGCCACTGGGTCCGGGACACGAACCGCGGTCAACTACGTGGGAGTCCAGCGACATAGCCATTACACTAACTGCTGGTTCCCCCACTCTTGTTTCTTAAGTAGGTAATTAGATGTCAGCATTTTCTGAGCTTACAATTTTAAAAAAATTCATTTATTTATTTTTATAGTTTTTGCTATAGGGCATGTGCACTCAAGGGGGAGAGAAAGCAAGAAATCACCATCAACGGGGGATGGCCATGCCACAATTCCTCCTTATCTCAGGGATTTTTGGGCACGCATGCACATGCACCTGGTGTGTTTTCCAAGTTGCCAGGTCCAGAATTTGAACCATGCAGTCGGCCATGGGGGATCCACTTGCCTTAACTACCACCTGACTGGCCCTCTTAACAACTGAATTTTTTTTTTTTTTGAGAGTTTTTTTTTTTTTGCTATAGGGTGTGTGCGCTCACCAGAAAGAGAGAGAGACAGACAGAAAGTGAGAAATCATCCACCAGCGGGTATGGCCACGCTGCAATCCCTTCTCCTCTCGGGATCTTGGGCATGCATGCACATGTGCCCGGCATGAGTTTAAGCCACTGGGTCCGGGACTAGAACCGCTTGACTACATGGGAGTCCAGCAACATAGCCATTACGCCAACTGCTGGTCTCTTAACAACTGAATTTTTCATGAGACCGAAGACAGCATAGCAAATTCCATAACCATGAAGCTTTAGGATTTGGAGACTTAGGGCAAAAAGAGATGATTTGCTTCATAGAACTGAATAGCTAATCGGTCTTCAGAACTGAGCCTCCTGAATGTGATTTTCTTTAGAAACATTTATGCAGATTGAAGTCTAAAGCCTTAAGGGTAGATCGCTAGGGATGTGACCAGCTAATCTTTCACTCTCATAATACAACAGTTCAATGGGCTTGTTCCACTGGTTCTAAGTGAGATGTTGCTTCCCTTCCCTGCAGAGAATGTTTGACGATGTCTGGAGACATTTTTGTCTCAACTCGGGGTTTACCACTCTGGGATGCTGCTGAAATCCTACCATGCACAGGACAACCCTCCTATGGACAGTGTCCCAGCCCTGTCTCAATTGCCTAAGGTTGGGAAATCTTGGTGTCCTCTAGTTTTTGTCAGATTTCTTTCTTGGTAGTTTAAATACTGCTAATAATGTCTGAAGCCTGGGGGATTGTGGCCCTCGGCATCCAGCAGTTTATATAGAGATTTTATCATTTGCTTAATCAGATGTTGAAGCTTTATCGTCTGAAGTTGGGGTAGTGCAAATGTAGTACAGCATTGATCATTTTGTTTTCCCTTGAGTCTGTCAATGATTAATGGAACTCTAATTGCCCTGAAGAGCTTGTTAGAGGTAGAGGAAAGAACTCTGATAATGACTTACTACCGTACATAACTCAGGCTGTCCTTCAGAGAGCCAGGAGAAAGGAAAAATAAAATGACCCCAGGGTGTGCACATCTGGTGCTATCGCCTGTGTTCTCACTGGCTGGTGAGTTTTCCAGATATTAGGTGAATTTGCTCTAAAGGCCGGAAATAAAGGTAGCATTAAAGTCTGGTGTCCCCATAACGGGAAAGGCCCTTTAGTTGTATGAAGGACAAAAAAAAGACATAGGAGCCCACTCTTGAGAGGAGGGCCCAATGGCTGATCCCAGAGATGGTGGTTGGGACACAGATTGGGCTCTGGCTGTTGCTCTAGCTTTTAGAGTGCTCTCCAGAGGTCTGGCTCACATTGGTGACAACTATTAGGAGGGCCCTGTAGATATTTTTACAATTATTTGGGAAGACTTGGGTTTTAGAAGAAATGTATATGTCCATAACTTCCTTGTTATTGCCTGAAGACAATTGTAGTTGGTGTTGCACGGCTGAAGCCTGGTCAGTAGACGTGCTAAGGAAGGATTCCTTGAACGTGGGATTTAACGAGTGGTCCACAGACTTAGGTCTTTATTAGTTCATTAAAACTATTTGTATGGGGCCAGTAGATGGCGTAATGATTATGTCACTGGACTCCCATGTAGTTCGAGTTCTGGACCTGGTGGTTTAAAACTCATGTCGGGCATTTGTGCATGAGTGCCCAAAATCCCAAGAGGAGAATGGAGAAGGGATTGTGGCATGGTCATCCCCCTGGGGGGTTGATTCTTGCTTTCTGTTTCTCTGTCTTTCAGGTGAGTGCATACACCTTATAGCAAAAAATCTTTAAAAAAAAAACAAATCATTTGTGGGAACCAGCAGTTAGCATAATGGCTATGTTGCTGGACTCCCATGTAGTCGACCGCGGTTTGCGTCCCTGACCCAGTGGCTTAAAACTCACGCTGGGCGCATGTGCGTGTGTGCCCAAGATCCCGAGAGGAGAATGGAGGGGAAGGGATTGTGGCGTGACCATCCCCCCTGGGGGGTGATTTCTCGCTTTGTCTCTCTGTCTCTCTCTGTCTGGTGAGTGCACATGCCCTGTAGCAAAAAACCTCTCCAAAAAAAAAAAACACCATTTGTAAACATCAGTGGATGACTTAGGCTGTCTAGTGCTGCTATAACAAAATGTGCAGAACTGGGTAATTTATAAAGTAAGAATTTTCTCTCAGTTCTAGAGGCTAGGAAGTCCAAGATCAAGGCACTAGCAGGTTGAATTGTGTGGTGAGAGCTGCTGTCTGCTTCCATGATGTCTTCCTGCTGTGTCCCCACATGGCAGGATGTGTGAGGACAAGCTAGCTGAATGCTGCAGGAATCCCATTCCCTCATGGCCTAGTCACCTCTTAAAAGGCACTACTTCTGGGACCAGCAGTTAGCATAATGGCTATGTTGCTGGACTCCCATGTAGTCGACCGCGGTTTGCGTCCCTGACCCAGTGGCTTAAAACTCACGCTGGGCGCATGTGCGTGTGTGCCCAAGATCCCGAGAGGAGAATGGAGGAGAAGGGATTGCGGTGTGGCCATCCCTCCTGGGGAGTGATTTCTCACTTTCTGTCTCTCTGTCTTTCTGGCAAGAACATGCACCATAAACCAAAAACCTCTCAAAAAAAAAAAGTAAAAAGGTACTGCTTCTTAGCACTATCTCATTGGCAATATCTGGAGAGGACTTAGTTAAACCAGAGCAGTGGACAGTCGTACATCAGAACTGAGTACATACTTGGAGATGAAGCCATACTTACAGAAAAGGAACTGAATTAAAGTTCTGATTTCCCCTACGTGAGGTTCAGTCTCTTACCTCAGCTGTGGTATCAGTTTTTGATGTCCCAGTTTTCAGTCTTGGTCTTAGAGTCTAGGTGGTTTCCTAACTGAGCTGAGTGAGGTGCTGGCACTTTCTTCTTACCTGGCTCCTGTCGGTGGCCGTATTCCACTCATGTTGTAAAGGCTTTGTGGCTTCCAACATGAAATGAAAGGAGCCTTAGGGAACACTTAGTGCTAGTCCGATGTCTTTCTTCTTTAGAGAAAATCAGGCTGAGAAGCCATGTGATCTGCCAAAAGCTAGTCAGTGATTGGACTGGATCATCCCTAATCTTGGTCCAGTGTCCACTCTAGGAGACGGGGGAATGGCTAACTCAACAGTGACCCCATCAGGCTTGTGACTTGGTCTTAAAGCTCTATCAACTACCCTCACATTTATATCCATAAGTGAGGCCACGCCTGCCCTTCCCAAAACTTACACAATAACATTCAAAGGAGCAGCGTTAGGAAGGAGGCCCAATGAGAGGTACCTGGAACACAGGAATGGATTTCTCATGAATAGATTAAGCAGTCTGTTTTCAGTGATTAGTTCCCAAGAGGGCAGGTTGTTCTAAAAGTCAATCACTCATAGGTCTCTCTGCATGTACCCATGTCCCTTCCTGCTTCTCCTGGCCATGTTGTGACATAGCACTAGAACCTGGCCAGATGCCAGGATTTTCCATCAGAATCGAGCCAATTCTCTTTATAAATCATCCAGTCTCGGGTATTTCTGTTGAGGCAACACAGATGAACTAAGAAGGAAACAGCCTTGTCTGGGTCCTTTTATCTTTTGTTTCATCTTTTCAATCTATGGTTCTACTTATCCTGCAAGACTGTTTTACATTTTAGCAATTTTCAGGTCTTATCTTTGGCTCTATAAATTCCTTTGTACCTCAGCTTCCGGAGGAAAAATATATCTTCATTCAAAAGCAATTTAAGTTAAGCTTTAACTAACCAGCCAGTCCTTACCCCCTAAGGGAAATGCTAACAGAGGAAACATGACCTGGAACACAGGAAACCCCAATCCGACCTGTGACTTTGCCCCATGATTTGGGCAAAGCAGGTTCTCCTTTTCCATCTCCATAAAATAACCCCCGTAACTTTTAGCTCACTGGCTATACAATTTTTTTTTCTTTTTTTTCGAGAGGTTTTTGCTGTAGGGTGCGTGCACTCGCCAGACAGAGATAGACAGAGAGACAGAAAGTGAGAAATCACCCCCCAGGGGGGATGGCCACGCTGCAATCCCTTCTCCATCCTCCTCTTGGGATCCTGGGCACGCACGCACACGTGCCCGGCGTGAGTTTTAAGCCACCGGATCCGGGATGTGAACCGTGGTCGACTACATGGGAGTCCAGCGACATAGCCATTATGCTAACTGCTGGTCCCTATGAAATTTTTTTTATTTGCGTCCGTGGGCAGTGTTTTCTGGTTACAATAGACTTCCTTTTGTGTTGCTTTGTAAAGAAAATGAAATCTTTTAAATATGCTCTCACACATGGCGAGTGCTATTTCAGACACCCACGAACCTCTTTGTTTTGTGGGTGTGCTTGTCATCTTTCAAGTTATCTCACCTGGGGATCCCGTATGGCCCCAAGGTTTAGAGGACTCTTATAGGGTGACTGGCTCCACACTAGTTTCTACATTGGATTTTTACCTCAGCCTTTCCTACCCTTTGTGGGTAGAACTAGTTTGCTGGATTTTTCTGATTTCTTGCTGTTTATACCTGTGGCCTGGGGCTGGTGGCTCCCTTCGAGCCCTGACTCAGGCCAGCAGATTTTCTCAACCCTATTATAGCAAGGGCAGTGCTGTTTGGGGCTTACTCCAGCAGGGCACTTCCTGCTTGGGTATGCCAAACCCCAGCCCTGGAGGCCAGAGCTGGGTCCTGGCCCCACCTATGCACACCTAGCCCCCTGCAAAGGGCAATGGCATCTTTGTTTCTGGTGTAATATTCTTTTGTGCCTGAGCTTGGCTATGTATCAGTTGTATTTTAAAACATTTTATCCAATTTTTGAGAGGATTTGTTTTGCCTTTTTTGTCTACTTTAATAACCCCTATAGGCTCTAAATCTAGGGTACCTACATTTCTTAGGTTTCCAGTGTAAGATGGATAATTATCCAACTTGGCATACTTTCTAGGCTACGTTCCACCCCAAGTGGACCAGACAAGCCAGAGCTTCCTTTTTCTGCTACGTTTACTTTACACATTTCCTGATGTCTGAGAAGAAACGGGTTAAAGGGACACCAGTAACCGTCCATCTTTTGGGGAGGAGGAACAGAGCCCCTTTCAGCTGATGAGAACAGCTCTGACTCCAGAAAGGTTCCCTATCTCACCAGCCAGTGTCAGGCTCTCAGGCTCCCTGCACAGCTTGCTAATGAGCCAAAGGAAGCAAAGCCTCTGGCCAGGCATACCAGCAACCTGCCCAAGCCAGGAATCTTCACTCTGACCTCCTCTCCTCAGCTCCCCATTGTTACTGGGTCAGTTCCAAGGGGCTCAGTTTCTAAGCCTCTTCACAGACTTCCAAACCACGGTGAATGGGTGGGTCAAGGGAATGGCCCTCAGCCCTTGGAGTGGTGGAGCAGCCCTGTCCCCTCGCCCTAGAGCCACAGGATGGTCCTGCGAAAACCTCTGGAAGAGTGCCAGTATCTTGCCCACATGACTGGCTAGTAACATCAAAGCCTCCTCCAAGCGCATGTCCGATTATCCTTACAAAGCTTTATTGAAACGTGTTTGTCAAGGCGACAGTAATTCAGTGTTTTGAAAACAATGAACTCAGGTTACCAAATAAACACTGGAAACCAGGGAGCTCGTTCCTCCCTCTCCCAGCAGGAACGAAGGGCATAACAACAGCTGCTGCTGAATGGGTGACAGGAACCTGGGCTAATGCGCACATCTGTGAAACCGAGCTGGGCATCAAGAGGTCTGCTTTGGTCCAAAGGATGTTCAGAAGGCTGTTGTCAGGGCCGCAGTCACTTCCACGGCTACAGCCCTCCTTGCTCACTAGGGGCAGAGGTACTAAGCAGGGTGGCCCAGGCTGTAACCAAAAGGAGGGATGGGGTGCTCCTCCCAAGTTTTCAGGGTCACACTATCGCCTCACTGGGATTAGAATAAAAACCTGGGCCACCTTCCAGCAGCAGTGGTTGGCCCTCAGGATCATCCAGCTTCGTGGAGAAATCTGGCAGCAGGTTTAAAAGTCTGTTCTGGGAACAGATTATTGCTTAGCAGTTCACGTGATCTATATGCTAGTTGTGGAGATGTAAAAATTACCTTAAGGCGGTGCCAGCTGCCTCTGGTTAAAAAAAGTATTTAGTGCACGTAAGTTTAAGAAACAATTGTAAAACTTCATCTGGAAATCAGATGGCTTCTAATGTCTACGGAAATTCTACCTCCCTGGAGCGAGAAAGGGAGACAATCTATTGCTTTGATTTTACAGGATAGGCAAGACCAGTGCTGTGTTTACTCTTAGCTCCACAGCCAGGCCTCAATCTAGACAAGACAGTGGCCTTAAAATGCATAATCACAAACTGGCCTCAGTCTCTGCTTCCTAGATCTTTTCTTTTTGGCTTAAGAAGAATCTCCACAACCATGGAGAGGATGGGCGGTTGCAACGGCACCCGTCCTCACGCGCTGTGGGGCAGAGGCTGCAGCCCCCCTACCCCCGCTTTCCCCTGCTTCCCTTTGCTCCTTTCTCGGCTGTGATGAGCCCCGAGGCTCATGGCTACGGGTACTAAGAGGACTTTACAGACCGAGGCTCTTCAGGAGCTGCCATGCCTAGACAAACCTTCACGCAGGACGAGGGCAGGTATGAAATGTCTTATCAAGGGTGTGAAATGAGAAATTTACAGTCCATTCCCTCTGCAGGAAGCATGCACGCGTGGAGCCTGGCGGTGCAAATTGTCCCTGACCCCCAGCGGCTCCCGGCTCTTCATATGGGCTTGTATAACAAGGTGGTGACATATTTTTTCTTGTACCGGTGGGTTGCACTGAGTACCATCACTCCATCCTAAGGAAGAGGGCGAGAATTACCAAAGGCTGGAGAGTGCCTGAGTCATTGAGGGGTCAAGAAAATATAAATTCCCGGGCTTGCCCTCAGAACCTGAGCCTAAAGGTCTGCATCAGGTCCCAAAAGTGACCCTTTGAAACAGACCCCAGGCAGTTCTGCTGCTAGGATTCCTCAGGGCACATGCTGAGAAACACAGCTCTCAAGGGCAGTCACGGCACTTACCTTGATAGAAAGTGCATAGAGGTGGTTCAGCATGACGTGATTGGGCTCAGGGAGCAACGCTGGATCACACTATGAGGGAACGAAGGGAGGCATGAGCATTTGGGATCTGGAAGTTAATGAGTTTCCCCCTCGATTCGTGGCACAGGGAATCAAAGGCAAGGCCACGGCGCCCTCTCCTCCTAAGGCAGGCAGAGAGAAGACTTGTCCACGATGAGGGGTCATGCCCGCTGACCTGAGGGCACTTCCTGTGTGCCTGCTGGATGCATTGGTGTCTGGTTGGCCTTCAGCCCTGGCCTGTAAAGGGCAGGCCACGATTCTGTCCTCTTACAGAGGAGGGGCAGGAATTAAGGAGCTGCCCGTAGGAAGCGCTTTCAGAGAATGCAGGAAGATGCCATCTCTACTGAAGGCTCCTGAGCAGTGGATTTCAAAGTTGGGTCTAAGACTCAGGCACTATTGGACCTTGAAGAATGAAGCGGAGAGTGTGGGGAGATACTATTTTCCATTAAGCTCATAAGGACCGGCACTCAGTGTTGCCATGTTTCATTGTTTAAGTGAACCCAAAGATCTGGATTTTTTTCCCACTGTATACTCCCAATTTTTTAAATGCTAATTCAAATGAAAAAAGTGCAAGGTGATGACTGTGGTATGGTATTCTGTGGCAGGCCTCTGGGCTGTGGTCTCTGCTTTAAGGTAAGGGTGTGCTCATGGCCCCCCAACACATTTCACAGGGGTTCCGCAGCCCCAGCCCCGAAGAACCTCAAGACCTCACAGCCACCCAAGGGTGTTACATGGCCCATGACAGGGTGTAAGAGGGAAACTCTGGATCCTGTCTACGTACAGGACTGCTGAGGATGTGTAACCACATCTGAAATGAAGAGGCCTCTCCTCAGCCTACATGCCTGTTAGGCATGTGCTCAGAGTATCTGGTGCACCAAGAAAGGTGACCTGCTGGGTTGGGATAACAAACACCAGGACTCTAGCTGCGACAAGGAGGTCTGCACACCAACACATCCAGCTCCCCATCTCAGTGCCTGCGTCCTCTCCGTCCGGTGAAGTGATTAGCTGCAGCTGTTACTTTAGCCCTGAAGATGTGCGCCTCTCAGGCAGTAGCTTGCACCCAGCGGAAAAGTCTACTCTCCAAGAATTCAGCTGTGCCATTAAGCCACGCTAGATGGCTCAGGCAATCCAGGTTAAACAGAGTGGAGAATTAACCACAAGGGAATATAACTGGCTGCCGTTTAGATACCCTGAATTTTTATCCAGGAGCACTGATGTTTCTGAAAGCAACTTACTGATGGAAATTAAGTGCTAAAGTTTGAGGGCCGGGGGGAGAGTATGTCAATTACTAAGACGGGGTCTTCCACAGGTTCAGAGAAAATGTGTAACAGGAATCAATCATGTATTGTACCAAAATAAACTTGAACTTCAATTGCATTTCCCTTGAACTGGCTAAAGACCTCTTATATTCTGTCTAAAATTTGAGTGGTACTTGGGCTGAGGCAGAGTGACAAGCAAGGATGAAAGGTCAGAAATGTCTTTGTGAGGCAGGGAGGGAGGCAGCAGCCACACTCAGAACCTCTTCCTACCCCCGCCCCCGGTCAGAGGGGCCCTAGCAGTTCATGCTGGTGGTTGGCGCTGAGCTTGACCCCACCCAGCTTCATACGATGAGGACAGAAAGGGCCACAGCTGAGCATGACCACGGAGGGTGGTCGGGCAGACGCCTGGTACTCACGGAAATCCCCGTGTCCTTGTTCAGGATGACCTGGAGCAGATGTGGAGGGAGAATGGGCGGTGCTTTAAACCGCTCT
>NW_006159813.1:2791975-2826865 GCF_000334495.1 Tupaia belangeri chinensis
AGACATAGGGCTCCTGATGGTAGGGTCCTGGCGGGGAGCTGGACAGCTCTGTTGGGAGACAGCGACAGGATGATATTTAAGACATTAAGATCGTTTAATTTATGGCAGCATCACCTAGTTTTCCTCGTTCACTGTTCCCACAATACAGATTTGTATGCTTTGGCAGGACACACAGGCTCCAAGAGTGTGGAGGAGAGGACAGGAGCACACCCTTCTGCAACCTGGTCCACTGGCCTAACCCAGAGACCCAGGTGGGAGGTGGAAGCGGTGA
Source organism: Tupaia belangeri chinensis (assembly GCF_000334495.1). Taxonomy (NCBI): domain Eukaryota; kingdom Metazoa; phylum Chordata; class Mammalia; order Scandentia; family Tupaiidae; genus Tupaia; species Tupaia belangeri. The sequence continues at coordinate 2,792,247 of NW_006159813.1, forward strand.
CAAAGGCAGCAAGCCTGGGTCACATCAAAAAGGAGGCTATTCTCAGTCCCATAATCATATGTGCCACAGAAGAATGTGGCTTCCTTTACACTTCAGGCTGGGCATGATACCACAGATATGCTTGAGCCCTCAGGTGAGGATTAGGTGACTAGGTCCAAGCTGTAAGCACCACCAGCCAGAGCAAAACAGAGGATAAAAGAGACTGGTCACCCAGAGGCACTGGAGGAAACAGGTTGGACAAGGCGCCAGGCATACTTGGACTTAAAAGAGACTGAAAACTCGGTATCTAAAGGCTCTTTGGGCTGGAGGGTAGCACGGCAGTGAAATGTGATGTGATGCTCCGTGAGGCTGACCCACACGAGGACAGTTCCCAGTTCTCATCACAGACCCTCCAGAACAAGCCAGAATGCATGTGCCCATGATCCAGATTCGCTGGGGGTGTTGCAGCCTCAAGACCCTATTGGGGTGCTGTGTCTTCCTAGTTTATGGAGATTAATTGAAGGAAAGAAAGGGAGGAAAGGGAAGAAAGAAAGGGAGGGAGAAGAGAGAGAAAGGGAAGAAAGAAAGAGAAGAAAGAGGAGGAGAAAAAAAAGGGAAGGAGAGAAGAAAGGGAGGGAAGAAAAGAAAGGAAGAAAGGGAGCGAAGAAAGGAAAATAAAGGGAGGAAAGAGAGGAGAGAAGAAACAAAAGGGGAGGGACCAGCAGTTAGCGTAATGGCTATGTCGCTGGACTCCCATGTAGTCAACCATGGTTCGTGTCCCGGACCTGGTGGCTTTAAAACTCATGCCGGGCACATGTGTGTCCATGCCCAAGATCCCAAGAGGAGAATGGAGGAGAAGGAATTGCGGCGTGGCCATCCCCCCGGGGGGGTGATTTCTTGCTTTCTGTCTGTCTCTGTCTGGTGAGCACACACGCCCTGTGGCAAAAACCTGGGGGGGGGGAAGAAATAATAATAATAGAAAAAAGCTCTTTAAATCCTTCACACTCAAGTCCCTGGCAAACTCTTGCTTATCTCAGTTATATGGATATGCTAAAAAGCTTCAGGAAATGTGAGGTTCACGATGCTAGAAGCAACTCATTTAGTGGTGGCTGGTTAAGCTGGAAGGTACAGAAGAACATGTAGGATGAGTTCTGATCACCTAATCCTGGGTAATTCCAGGGCTGGCCCAGAATAAATCTAGCTCTGCCAATTCCCTCGTCATTTTCCAGGGGATGGCCCCTTAAGGTGACTACACAGCAGGAAATTGAAAAAAAGCATCAAGTGCAGAAAACTGAGCTGAAGAAATAAATACATGATAATTTAAGAAAGTGAGTATCTAAAGATGAGAAGACCATTGAGGGCCTGAAGTTGGTTTATCAGCAGCAAGGGGTCAGTTTTCTTTCCCCAGGAGGCCTATACTGTAGAAACTTGACTAAAAGCTTTGGTATATGGAAAATTACATTTATCAACAAGTAGAAGGATATGTGGGCATTTCCTCCAACCCTTTTTATCTGAACAATAAATGAGATCTGTATAAGATTAGAGAGCTAGCCAGATAGAAGAATACTATTTTTGGATCTTGGGTTAAGTTCAAGTCCCAAAGCTGCTCAGATTCTCGATGATCTTCTTCCAGAGACTCATAGGGGTCCAACAACTCAGATTAAAGTTGCTGTTTATGTACAAAGAAAAACAAAAACCAAAAAAGTACTATTTTAGGATTTCCAAATCCTGCTCAGCAACCTGACCTGTTAGCCACAGCAAGCCTGCCATGGTCAATTCACCACTGTGACTTCGGAACTGATAACATAAAGAGAAGCTGGGGCAGAACCTCCAGGCTCTGCCAGGTGATGATGAAGAACTGAGCCCATTTTCTGAAGAGAGCCAGACACATTCTTGTACAATTGTTTACCCTCCGAGAGAGTCCAGGAATTGTTGAAACCTCTTTCTACAAGAAGGGGAGGTGCAGCTGGTGCTGACATCTCTAGTGACAACCCAACTTTCCCTCTGAATTGTATGGATTACGTTCCAGGTACTTTCTTCCCGTGGGGTTTGGATGAAGAGCAGTTGATAGAAACCTTGATGACTGAGACTGAATGGAAAGTTTTACCAGGACTGCACTGAGCCAATTTTCTTTAAGGAGAGCTGTGGTGGGTGGCCTGTTTCCTGTGGTGAGCCCTTTACCCTCAGGTGATTCTGACCGGTATTCATGTACCACCCATGATGCTGAGGTCACTGAGGTGTCTGCTTATCACCTGACAGGCTAAAATTCTCCAGGCACCACAAAGAGGAAGGTGGCAGGCTTCCCCAGTGCTGGCTCGAAGCTGGCCCCAAGTGACTCTCCAGGGCCTCTTTGGCCCTGCCTCTGGCACGAGATCGAGCTCTGGTTTCATCATTTCCATGATCTGCTCTCTGTGGCCAAGCAGACCTACTGAATATCTGAGATGACAGGAAAATGACTTACAGCTCTCTTGGGATGAAATCTCAACAACTTGACTTGGTAAGAGTGAGGAACTGGTTTTGTGGCTCTTCAGGGGGCAAAAAGCATCCACCTGATGGGGCAGCTTTAGCTCAAGGGTGAGAGACAAGAGAAATAAGAGTACCTCTAGAGTGTACAGCCCCACCGGCACACATGTGGTATAAAGTAACTGTGTTCATACCAGACACGTCGGAGCACTTTTGTGAATCCACCATTAAAGCATCAAATACTTCAAAGTCAGTTTTCTTCACTTGGATGACGTTGTTAACTGTGCCAAGCTGGCTGGTTACTACTGGCTGGGAAGAGACAGACAGGCAGAAATCATAACGTGGAAAGTCTGTGCAATTATTCTTCAGAGGACTTGGAATTCCTAGTGGGGTGTTCTCACCTCTGTTCATCTGGGTCAGCCATGCCAATAGTCTGAAAATAAGTGCTGCTATCTAGCTCAGTTATATGCAAAGACTTTTACCAGCAGGGCAAAGGGACCGGGCAACAATCCTCATTAAAAGAGGGTGACTTGACTGGAGCATGCAGTCACCCAGAGGACCAGGCATGGGAGGAGCAGTACCTCAGAAGGATCATGAGTCCACTGGCCATCCACAAAGAACTTGTACTGGTGTTCTCCTTCAGGCAGATCCAGGATGGCTACAAAGTTATTGTGGCTGCAAGGCAAAAGGAAGCAGAGGATTTCAGTCAGGTGGGCTCTGCCCTCTTAGCCGGCCTGCCAACCCAGGGACTGAATGACCTAGAATGCATCCATGTAGATCCATGAGCTCAGCTGCAGGAGAACAAACGTTTTTAGACAATTCAGTGTCTGGATCTCAATGTGCAAAAGTTTAAAGGAAGCAGGAGTGCAAGAAGTTTTCCTGAAAAGTCACTTCGTTCAGATACCAGGAATCCACATTCCTAACATTAAAAGGTCAATGGACAGGCATTTGCCCTTCTCAAGCCTGTAAGCAAAACACCATCCAGTAGTCCGAGGATAACATGAGACACATAATAGCAAGCTGCCTGGTTTTGTCCTTGTCAGCTTGCCTTGGGCAGAAGAGGGGCTCAATTTAATAGGATGCAAAATGTTCTCTAAAGAAACTTGCCCAGCAGGACAGGATTTCTCCATTTCATCAAGAGTTATTCGCTAGGAAACATGCTTTATGACTGGCAATCTGAGACAGAAGTCTCTGCTAGGGTTTCTGATAAAGTATCCTAGTGTGGGACCAGCAGTTGGCATAATGGCTATGTTGCTGGACTCCCATGTAGTCGACTGTGGTTCGAGTCCCAGACCCAGTGGCTTAAACTCACGCCGGGCGCGTGTGCGTGTGTGCCCAAAATCCCGAGAGGAGAATGGAGGAAAAGGGATTGTGGCGTGGCCATCCCCCCTGGGGGGTGATTTCTCGCTTTCTGTCTGTCTGTCTCTCTCTGGCAAGCGCACGGGCCCTATAGCAAAAACGTGTACAAAAAAAAAAAAAAAAAGGGGAAGAGGTTTCTGTTTCTGAAGGGTTCTGACTGAACAAATACTCAAGCGGAGTACCTAAAGTCAAAGATGTCTGTGACACAGATAGGCTCTCTAATCAGGGAGTTTTTTTCTTCTGACAAAAGTGTACTTAGGTTAGAGATGTGTACCCTATGATTAATTTTTCCAGTTTATAGAAACATCCTTGTTCTATTCACCCACAGAGATCATCTAGAAATGAGAGAATCCATGGCTTAAGACAAATATGAGAACATTCACAAGCAATTACCTTCTCGTAAGGGGAAGTTTACTCCAGTTGTTGAAGGATCCTGATAAGTAAACTTCCTTTCCACCCCCGGTCCATCGAAAAACAGTTGGCCGAGCCTGGGCGGGAGCTTTATCATTCACTTCCAGATCATGCTGCCAGGCCAAGAATTCCTCCTTCTCTGGAGCCTAGAAGCAGAGGAGTTGATTCAGGGAGAGGAAGCCCTTACTCAGTGAGCTCCATACAGGGGACAGTAACATTAGTTTTGACAATTCTAAAGCAGCAGCTGTTACTACCTAGGCTCATACTCGGACTTGGCAACTGACTTGCAATGCCTTAGTTTCCCCATCTGCAACTCCGAAATAATCAAATAATAATTCCTTAATGCTATGGCAAAGACTGAGTGAGATACTCTGCATAAAATGCTGAGCAGCATCTGACACCCAATGAGTGCCGAAAAATGATCAGCAATAGTCGCAGTCGTCGTCAAAATTCCAGGGCAACTATAAAACCCACTTGGAAAAACGCTGTGATGAATCCCAGCCTAGCTCAGTAAATGTCACTGTCTTTCCTTAATTAAGCCAGATTTGAAGTACATGAAAATTTATGAGGGACGGTTTCAGAGCTGTCTGCTTGAGAACTGGCAAATCCAGATTTTTAAGGAAGGGAAAAACTATTCATTGAGTACAGTCCAGGAACTGAAGAGAAGAAAAGTAAGTAAGGCAGAGTCAGACCCCTTCATAACTTCCAGTGTTGTAAGTGCCCAATAACTGAGGTATTCCAGAATAAGAAAGAAACTCATCCAACTCTGGCTAGGTGAATTCTATGTCGTTATGGATCGTTTACATTTTTCCTAGCCAGAAGCCAAAGATGTTAAAAGAGCAAGAGTCCCAGGCTGAGAGAGATCCTTCAGGGAGTCAAGGAGGCTTCTAGCACCTTCACTTCAAATACTGCCCTGAACTTTGTCTAAAAAAGGCCTGCATCTTTGAATTTTTTTTTTTTTAAGAGAGATTTTTGCTATAGGGTGGCACACTCACTGAAGAGACAGAGAGACAGAAAACAAGAAATCACCCCCTGGGGGAAGGCCACACCACAATCTCTTCTTTTTCCTCTTGAGATTTTCGGCACACATGTATTCGCACCTGGCTTGAGTTTTAAGACACTGGATCTGGAACTCGAACAGTGGTCAACTATGTGGGAGTCCAGCAATGTAACCATTACGCCATCATCTCTGCATTCTAACAAGAACTATGGATAGAAGAATAACAGACTGGAGTCACTTTGCACTGAGGACATGGTAATGAACAGCAGTCAGAGTGGTGCGTGGGCCAGTTAGACTTTTGGTATTTGAGGCAGTCAAGCTACTACACAATTTCAATAGGTTCTGATGACATGAGAACGGACACTACCTTAAATCATTCTTGGGACAAGCAGATGGTGTAATGGTCACATTGCTGGACTCCCATGTTGTTGGTCATAGTTTGAGTTCTGGACCTGGTAGCTTAAAACTCACACTGGGCATGTGTATGCATATGCTCAAAACTCTGAGAGGAGAATGGACTGCAGTGTGGTCATTCTCCCTGGGGGTTGATCTCTCACTTTCTGTCTCTGTCTTGATGGTAGGTGCATGCACCCTAGAGCAGAAAGAAAACTAAAAAAAAAAAAAAAAAAAATTTTCCATAGATTATCTATATGCTAAACATTTCCTGTAAGTTTTGGAAGAACAACAGGACAAATACTCTTGAAAGAAAGCAGTTTGATTCTTCAGTGTGCATGTGTACATGTGGTGTTTTTATTTAGACAGAGTCTCCCTATGCTGTGATCCTCCGGCTTCAGTCTCCCAAGCAGCTGGGGCCACAGGCATGAATGTGGGTGAGGTCATCCTCCCACTGCCGAGCAGCAGTGTCCACGCTGCACTGCCGTATCTGGGTGAAAGTGGTTTGATCCCTGCAGTGTCTTAAATGGCATTCTTGAGGCCAAACTTACTTCTGGGAGAAGGGATGTCAAATCACTAGAGAAACAGGATTCGAAAGTTCACTTTACACACAGCTTTTTGAGACTGCAATAAATGCAGAAAGCAAGCTTAAATCACAGGATACAGAAGCCAAGTAAAAGCAGGCTCTTTAGAGTTAGACTTGAAACAACAATCCAGGTGAGGGTGTAAGGTAAGAGGCTGATGGATCACCCAAACTAATGTGAGGGAAAAAACCAGGAATCGAGATGGAAGGAGTTGCCAGGATATGAACTTTACAGACAATGATGATTAACACGAAAGTGGATACTCAGAGTATGTTGGCCAAAGGGCACCTTCACCCTTCCTAAAACCTGCTTTGTTTCTTTAAGGAATTAGTTATTTTCAGATCTAACATATGTATTGTGTCCTTGGAGTAGGCCCTGCAGCTGGAAACAGACCACACTGAGGTGGTTAACAGGAATGTGGCTGAAGCAGGAATTAAGAATTATCTGAATTAAAGCAGACTCCAGGGTCCAGCAGTTGGCATAGCGGTTATGTCACTGGACTTCCACACATCTAATCATGATTCAAGTCCCTGACCTGTGGCTTGAAAACTCATGCCAGGCGTATTTGTGTGTGTGCCCAAGGTCCTGGGAGGAGTATGGATTGTGGCATGGCCATAAGCCCTGGGGGGTAGATTTCTCACTTTCCCTCTCACTGTCTCTGTCTCTCTCTGGCGAGCGCATGCGCCCTAAGACAAAAACCTCTTTAAAAAAATAAAAGGCAGACTACAGCAGGAAGTCTAAACCTGCCCGGTAATATTTGCATTGGCCTGCTTTAAATATCAAGGCATATTTAAATAACAGGGAGAGGTGTTGGACAGCTGCTGACTCCCTCCTGCAAACGCATTTCCCTCACCCACTGACCCCCAGGAGTAGAACTACCTTTCTATGCTGCTCTAAATAAGCAGAGGGAACCAAAAGTGTTGGGCAGCACTAAAGCCCTCTGGCAACTGCAGTCAGCAGTTCAACTCTTTCAGCCTCCAAGTGGACTCTGGTTTACCTCCAAAAAGGAAAACAAACTCTCAGACCAACTTTTTACAAAAGTGCCAGTCTGCCGTCAAGGTGAGGGAAGAGTTCTCAAAGCTGTGAAATTAATTATACCTAAGAGAAAAGCAGAGACTGCGACTCAATTACTGCTAGCTCGACTCTCTTAATTAAATGAAAATTTGAAACGCTGTCCCAGAGCTGCTTTCTCCTTAATGATGTTAAACGCAGTGAGTTCTTCCTCCCTCAGGGTGACTTTCTCATATCGGTAATTAGACACAGGTGCCTGGACTGCTCCGCGGGCTCTTACAGGGCCATCTCGGTAAAGGACCACTGCCCTCCTCGCTCTGACGGTGGCGAGCTGCAGAGACGTGGCGGGAAACTAGTAGATTCACATCAGCCAAGGGGAATCGGATCCACCCCCACACCCTGCACCTTGATTTCCTCGGAGTGGAAGAGGTCGGCGTCTTCGGGGCTGTCCATCAGGATCTTGGGCCTGTCCCCGTCCTTGGCGCCCCCCGAGCTGTCCCTCCGGGGCGTCTTATGGCCACCGTGCCGCTCCAGCGCGGCGCGCTCACTGCTCGTGTTGCCCATGGCGGGGGTCTGCGGCGACAAGGGGAAGCCGGACGCAGTCTCGCTCCACGAAGGGACCGGGGACGAGGACTCTCGGGAGCCAAGGAGTCACAAGGACCCTGCGGAAGGGGTCGGAGCACCGGAGTACCACGCCCCTCGGGTGAACGTTCGGGGCCGGGAGCCGGCTCCAGCCGACTCGGCGGGGATGGCGAGGTCTGTCTCCCTTGGCCCGCCCAGGCAGCAGCCGGCTCAAGAAGCTAGAAGATAACCGGACACTTTCCCAACAACTCGCCAACCCCTTAGCAACTTCCGCTTCCGGCGACTCCGCGAGTCCGCAGGCTCAAGGGGGTGGGGGCTGGCTGTGGCCGGCGAAGCGTGAGAGGCTGACTTGACCTCACTTCCGCTTCCGGTCTTGGGCTATGTGGTCGCAGGCGCCCCGGGTCCGCCGGCTCAGGACTCGGAGTGCGCAGTCGCAGTCGGCCGCTCAGGCCCGGGCTGCGGACGAGGTAGCTGAGGCCGGCAGGGGGCGCCCGAGAGCGCGGGCCGTCCGGGGCCTCTCATCCCACGCTGAGCTCCGTGGTGCCGTTAGATACCTTGGCTCACTTCGCTCTACAACCGAAGGTATTTTTCTAAAGTTAAAGTGGAATTAAGAAACTCCTCATCTTGAAGCCTTCGAATGGTACTAGCTGTCGTGCCGCCAATCGCGTTAGAATCACCCCGAGTGCTTGTTTAAAGCGCAGCTCCCACTCCCCCACTCCGTACCTGCCGAGTCTTTTCTGGAGATTAAGGCTGGGAAATACAGGTAGTCTGGAAGGTATCTGAGAAAATGGCAGACCGTAAGACCTCTGGACATGTCTATGCTCAATACGTGGAATTAATTAGTATATTTTTACTTAGTTGAGTACACAGCCTTTTCTTTTCTTTTCTTTTCTTTTTTTGGAGAGGTTTTTGCTATAGGGCGCATGCACCCACCAGGCAGACAGAGAGAGACAGAGAGACAGAAAGCGAGAAATCACCCCCTAGGGGGGATGGCCACGCCGCAATCCCTTCTCCTCCATTCTCTCAGGATCTTGGGCACGCATGCCCCACGCACACGCGCCCGGCGTGAGTTTAAGCAGGTCCCGGGACTGGAACCGCGGTCGCCTGCATGGGAGTCCAACGACATAGCCATTATGCTAACTGCCGATCCCCACAGCCTTCTTTTTAAAATAATTATAATTTTATTTATTATTATTTAAAAATTTGACTAGAGAGACAGAGCAAGAAAGTGAGAAAGCAAGTTCCCAGGTCCAGGATTAGAACTTGCGTTGACCATGTGGGAGTCCAGCACTCTAACCACCATATTGCCTGCTGGCCCGTGTATAGCCTTTTGCTAGGTAATGTTGCAAGGTAACTTGTCATCACTTAAGACACATGGTTTTGCATAAAGTGCATCATGACCATTTGTTGTTTTCTGTGGCCAGGACGTCAGTGGGGAGTGCATACACACAATACATACAACTTACACAACTTTCTAACCTTCTCACTGTCAGTCATTATCATAGGTTTTGTTTTGTTTTTTTTTGAGATCTTGGATCACTTCACATTTGGTAGATCTGGTTATACATTTTTTTCCACTAAAGATTTTAGTACCTACAGAGGACCAGACATTGTGCTAAGTAAAGAGGAACACAGATAAGGTCTAGAGGAAATTATGCAGTATCTATCAAAATAAAAACTGCCATTTAGGATGGGCAGATGACAGGGTAGTTAAGGATACTGGACTCTCACATGGTTGACCTGCGTTTGAGTCCCAGACCTAGCAGCTTGCTTCTCACTTTTTCTGCCTCTCTCTAATCAAATTAAAATAGTAATAAGAAGAAAAAAAGTTAAAAAAAATAATAAAATAAAACTACCCCACATTTTGACATATAATTTTAATTTTAGAAGAATTCTAGAGAGATGTATACTCATGAAACTTATATACAAGCATGTCCACTTGCAGCATCATATCTACTACCATAATATATTAATTCTAAGATGCAGGTTTAAATTTTTTAAAGAATTATTTAACTTTATTATTTATTTATTAACTTTATTAACTTATTTATTTGTTTTAATTTCACCAGAGAAGGACAGAGTGGGGGGAGGGGAATGAGAAAGCAAGCGGCCAAGTCCAGGATTTGAACCACAGTTGCCCATTTGGGAGTCTACTGCCCTTACCCAAGACAGAAAGCGAGAAATCACCCCCTAGGGGGGATGGCCACGCCGCAATCCCTTCTCCTCCATTCTCTCAGGATCTTGGGCACGCATGCCCCACGCACACGCGCCCGGCGTGAGTTTAAGTCACCTGGTCCGGGACTGGAACCGCGGTCGCCTGCATGGGAGTCCAACGACATAGCCATTATGCTAACTGCCGATCCCCACAGCCTTCTTTTTAAAATAATTATAATTTTATTTATTATTATTTAAAAATTTGACTAGAGAGACAGAGCAAGAAAGTGAGAAAGCAAGTTCCCAGGTCCAGGATTAGAACTTGCGTTGACCATGTGGGAGTCCAGCACTCTAACCACCATATTGCCTGCTGGCCCGTGTATAGCCTTTTGCTAGGTAATGTTGCAAGGTAACTTGTCATCACTTAAGACACATGGTTTTGCATAAAGTGCATCATGACCATTTGTTGTTTTCTGTGGCCAGGACGTCAGTGGGGAGTGCATACACACAATACATACAACTTACACAACTTTCTAACCTTCTCACTGTCAGTCATTATCATAGGTTTTGTTTTGTTTTTTTTTGAGATCTTGGATCACTTCACATTTGGTAGATCTGGTTATACATTTTTTTCCACTAAAGATTTTAGTACCTACAGAGGACCAGACATTGTGCTAAGTAAAGAGGAACACAGATAAGGTCTAGAGGAAATTATGCAGTATCTATCAAAATAAAAACTGCCATTTAGGATGGGCAGATGACAGGGTAGTTAAGGATACTGGACTCTCACATGGTTGACCTGCGTTTGAGTCCCAGACCTAGCAGCTTGCTTCTCACTTTTTCTGCCTCTCTCTAATCAAATTAAAATAGTAATAAGAAGAAAAAAAGTTAAAAAAAATAATAAAATAAAACTACCCCACATTTTGACATATAATTTTAATTTTAGAAGAATTCTAGAGAGATGTATACTCATGAAACTTATATACAAGCATGTTCACTTGCAGCATCATATCTACTACCATAATATATTAATTCTAAGATGCAGGTTTAAATTTTTTAAAGAATTATTTAACTTTATTATTTATTTATTAACTTTATTAACTTATTTATTTGTTTTAATTTCACCAGAGAAGGACAGAGTGGGGGGAGGGGAATGAGAAAGCAAGCGGCCAAGTCCAGGATTTGAACCACAGTTGCCCATTTGGGAGTCTACTGCCCTTACCCACCATGCCACTTACTTGCTCCACACATTTAAATTTTATTTTAATTTTTAAGGAAACTTTATTTCTATGAGAGAGGCAGACATAGAGACAGGTGCTCTCAACAGGATCCTCACACCACCATGAGCCACCCCCAGAGTCAGTGGGCCCAGATCATGGCACATGTGTGCATCTAGAATGCTCAGGGAAGTCCTGGGGTGAGAACCCAGAACTCAGTTGTGTTACTGCTGCACTGCCCTTTTTTCCACATTAAACCTTGCTGAAATTGGGTGCTCCTTAAATCAATGAACTCCTAAATGTGGCATAAGGAATGAAAAACTGAAAAATCCTCAAAGTTTATTAGTAGACGAATAGCTAAATCTATGAAATACATTCCTTTTGTAAGATAGTGACTTTTTAAAAGGAAGAAATAGAATTTTGTGGATAATTATGGAGAAGTGTCAGATGTTACTGGGTCCAAAAGGAAGGGGCAGAACATTAGAAGTGAAGAGCATGAGCTCTGAGGTTACCCTGCCCCAGTATAAAGTCTGGCTTCATCACTTAGTAACCATTGCTTTCATTTCTTCTCTTGTGAAAGAGGGAATAAAAATTTTCTCCACGTTACAGGCTTGTTTTGTGAATTAATTGGAAAACTGCATAAAAATTGCTTGTTGTCGAGCTCGAATTAATAAACACTCAATAACTGTTAGTCCTTTTATAAACATCATTATGCTTTTACATGGAAAGTTCTGGAAGGATATGCACACACTGTTAAGAGTGGTCCCCTTTGGGGAAAGGAGTGGAATTGGCAACAGGAACTGATAAAAAGGGAGTGTTCACTTCTTAGCTTATATACTCTTGTATTGTTGGAAAATGTTTCTACTATGAGGATATACTTTTAAAATTTAAAAACCACTTTAAAAGACAAAAAAATAAATAAGATATGGTTCTTCTAGCTTCAAAGGAAGCCATAGAATAGAGGTAAGAATGGGCCCATGGAAAGGCAATAATAGAGGTAGGTAAGAGATTCTACTGGAACCTGGAAGGGACTTGAGGCAGGCCAGACAATGGGGATGGAAGCCAGGAAAGTTTTCATGGAACTGATCAATGAAGAATCTGAATTTACTCAATATAATCCAAACTGTTGAATGGGCTTGCTGAAATGAATAAGCCCAGATACTACGGGTGATCCAGCATCCATTCTTTGAGCTGTTTTTCTAACAGTGGCCTTGACTTGTTCATGATAGGCGGTGAGGAAGCCATGCACATGATGTTGAGCTTTAGATTCTCTCCCGCCAACAACTGGAGAGATAAGGAAGAACACATGAGCCGTGAACTCCTTATCTGAGCTATGCAGATGCTTTAATGCTTGAGGGAAGTTTCAGGACTTCTGCTCTGGCCTGGATAAGATAACAGTGAAAGTATGAGTCCTTGATGCCAAACAGTGTAAAGATACCCTGAAGATGCTGTCAATGGTTTCAATCAATGGAATGGTCTAGTAATGGGGTTCGTGGTTCGGTAGGTATGCTCTGCAGAGTAGTGCTTGCCCAAGGAGGCAATGAGATTCCACACGAGCTCTACTCAGCAGATTTCATTGCCTAGAGGAATGGATGGCTTTCTAATTTATACAAATGTATCATATGGACGAGCAATGGGCCAGGCCCTTCTCCGATAGAAACAGCTGAACACAAGAACAGAGGTAACTGGTATGTAGGGTCCCTGCCATACAACACAGTATATACAGTTAAATTCTGGGCAACCGCACCGAATTTTCAGAAAAGGACCTAACCAGTTTATGACATTCATTCTAGCTAACATACATATTTTTAGAGGCCGTAAGTTTTCTAACTTCATTAATTCATTTCTCTATCAACAATTCTGTATAGCACAATTGCTATTTGTGATGCACTGCAGTAGATGCTGGGGGTAGAATGGTGGGTAAACACGTTCAAGCTCTGCCCTAAGTGCTTATGATCTATCAGGAAGAGTGACATTAATTAAGCAACCATCCAGCTGACATCCATAACAAACGCTAGGAAAGAATAATGTGACCTAGTAAGACAACTGTGACCAAGTCAGAAGGTGAGGGAAGGAAGGAGGAAGTGACGATCAGGTTGATATTTGAAGAGTATAGATGTTAAAATGAAAATTATATCAACTCCTTATTATATTGTTGGCTTCGGGCTTGACATATGAACTCATGCAATCCTCCCAAATGTCTTTTGAGGGAGGATTCCTCTTATTATCATTTATGTTTTACAGACAAAGAAACTGAAGCTCAGAGAGTGGAGTGACTTGATCAAGGTCACACACTGGGAAGTCATGGAAACAGTGATCAAAATCAGGCAACTGGAATGGCGTAAAACAATTTTGGGCACCATGGACAGATCACTGGGCGAGAGGTGAGAGACTTTCAGGCTGTCCAATGGTCAGGCTGATTTAGATGATGCATATAAAGCTGGAAGAGTCATTTAGTGGGGAAGATCAAACAAGGTGTTTGTTTATTGACTGAATTTTCTAGCTGTGGATTTATATTTCTTACTGTTACCAAATTCGATAAAGATTTGAGAGTCAAGAAATCATGACTTGTTAGCATAACACGCGAAATGAAGAAGGGGTAGAAGGCAGAGTGATACAGTGTTAAAATGCTCTGCAAAGCTGACCCACATAGGAAAATAATTGGTTTGCATCTAGAGATCTTCCTGAGAATACTGGTCCTATGTGTATGCCCATGACCCCAGGGTGGCTAAAATTGGGATGGATTACGGCCTCAAGACCCTGTTGGGGTTCTGCCTCCTCTCTCTCTTTCTCTCTAATGGTCTGTGTATGTTTCTTTTATGGAAGAAAGAAAGAAAAACAAACTTTTTAAAAAGGGTGTGGTCATTTATTAAATAGTGAATAGGGTTAACAGCAATGCCAGGAATCATGGCAGGCAATGCCCCCAGCATCCCCCAGGTGGCAATAAAGAGCAGCAAAAATATTTCCATGGTCTTTCAAAAAATTAAACATATTTTTTAAGTATGAAGGAACAAACTAAAGACTTCAAGCAGTATAGGAGGTACTGGACCAAAACAAGTCTCCCTCACATCTTTTAGATCCCTAATTTCTTTTTTCTCTAAATAACCTGTTGAGAATTTCTTGTACTTTTCAGGGGTATATTTTGTTCTAATTATTTTACTACTTTTTTTTCTAGGTAAAGTATTTGCTCATATGTCTCTCTTTTTAAAAATTTACCCAACTGGGATTTTTTTTTCTCCCTTAGTTTATCTTTCCATATACTTATCACATGCAAATCTACCTCATTAAAAAAAAAAATGGCTGCAGATTTACCAACAACAACATTTATAGAGTGCTTATTGTATACCTAAGCTCTTTCTTTGTGTATTTGCTCATATGTCTCTCTTTTTAAAAATTTACCCAACTGGGATTTTTTTTTCTCCCTTAGTTTATCTTTCCATATACTTATCACATGCAAATCTACCTCATTAAAAAAAAAATGGCTGCAGATCTTACAACAACAACATTTATAGAGTGCTTATTGTATACCTAAGCTCTTTCTTTGTTTTAGGCGTTTAACATTTATAAAACCTTAAGAGGGCATTCTGTTATTACCCCCACTTTATGAGAAAACTAAGGCATAAGTAGACAAATAACTTTCCTAATATCACTAGGAAGTACCAGCCAGGATGTAGATGCAAAAATTCTGACTTTCAAGCCTACATTCTTTTTTTTTTTGAAGAGGTTTGTATGTATGTAAGTATGTATGTATGTATGTAAGTATGTATGTATGTATGTATCTGTTTATTTATGTCTTAGAGTATGTGCAATTGGTGGATAGAGAGAGACAGACAGCGAGAGGGAAAGTGAGAAATCACTCCCCTTCCCCAGGGGAATGGCCACGCCGCAATCCCTTCTCCATTCTCCTCCCAGAATTTTTGTCACACATGCACATGTGCCCAGCGTGATTTTCAAGCCACCAGGTGGCTTGAACCATGGTCAGCCATGTAGGAGTCTAGCAACATGACCGCTACGCCATCCGTTGGCCCTGAGTCTACATTCTTTACTACCATGCTAAATTACTGTAGCATGGACAGGCTGTCATTTACTTAATTAGTCTCTTATTCTCTCAAAATTCTTTTGCACACTGGGAGATCCTTCAGAGGAAGAGCTAGGTAAATGTGGATGATTCCCTTTTTTCAAGAGTTCTACCTCCTCCAGTTTTTGCCTGCCATTGTTTTATTTATTTATTTATTTATTTATTTTTTTAGGTCTCTGCCATAAGGTGCATGCACTCGCCAGTGAGAGACAGAGAAAGACAGTGAGAAATCACCCCCCAGAGAGGATGGCCACACTGCAATCCTTTCTCCTTCATTCTCCTTCTGGGGTTTTGGGCACATGTGCACATGTTCTCAGTGTGATTTTCAAGCTGCCAGATCTGGGACTTGAACTGCTATCAGCCATGTGGGAGTCCAGCACTGTAAGCACTATGCCACCTACTGGCCCTGGAGCTCATATTTTTTTTTAAAGAATTATTTAATTTTATTTATTATTATTACAGTTATTTTTAAAATTTGCTATAGGGCATGTGTGCTCACCAGAGACAGAGAGAAAGAGAGGGAAAATGAGAAAGCAATCTGCCAGCCACAGGACTCAAACCATGGTTGGCCATCTAGGAGTCCAGCACCCCCACCACCGTGCCACCTTCTGGCCTCAAGCTCATATGCTCAAATGATAGGGAGTTGATTTTTTCTTTTCTGTGGGTACTAATTATTGTGTATAGGAAATATATTTTAGACATAGAGGTGAGACCTCAGAACTTCTTAAATATCTGATAAGATTCCAAACAGAAAATGCTTATCATTCATGCAAATCTGTCCCAGAAGTACAGCCTACACAAATTTATGTCAAGCTTGCAACTAGTTGGGGAAAATGGGTAACAGGAGATTAAGTCATTTCATTCTGTTATGTATAAAAAGTAGTTTTCAAAAGTGGATAATAAAAAGTGCCTGCCTTAGTTGTTTTTCTGTGAAGGTTAGATGTTATGTAGCACAAAGTGCTTAAAATAGTGCTGGCATAAAGTAAGATTTTTTAGAAAACATTAGCTCAGTTTCCATTTTATTTCTTTTTATTTATTTATTTAAAATTTTTTAGAAGTTTTTGCCACAGGGTGTGTGCGTTTGCTGCAGAGAGAAAAAGACAGAGAGAGAAAGTGAGAAATCACCCCCTGGGGGATGGCCACACCACCGTCCCTTCTTCTCTATTCTCCTCCTGGGATCTTGAGCACGCACGCACAGGTACCTGGTATGATTTTTTTTTTTTTGGAGAGGTTTTCACTGTAGGGCGCGTGCGCTCGCCAGACAGACAGAGAGAGACATAGAGACAGAAAGCGAGAAATCACCTCCCAGGGGGGATGGTCACGCCGCAATCCCTTCTCCTTCATTCTCCTCTCAGGATCTTGGGCACGCACGCACATGCGCCCGGTGTGAGATTTAAACCACTGGGTCCGAGACGCGAACCGCAGTCGACTACGTGGGAGTCCAGCGACATAGCCATTACGCTAACTGCTGGTTCCCCCTGGTGTGATTTTCAAGCCACCAGGTCCGGGACTCAAACCACAGTCAAGTACATGGGAGTTCAGCGCCATAACCAGTACACCATCTGCTGGCCCTTTTCTTTCTTTTTAAAAATGTTTATTTTTTCCATGAGTGAGTAAGAAGGGGGGAGTGAACCTCCCAAAAGGATTTTGACTCAGTGATCTGCCCTCAGCTTCAGCCAGTTTCAGATTTCATAATTTGGATTAGGGACACATGTGTACCAAGTGTGTTCAGGGTGATTTTCAGATACACACCCACGACCTTCCCTGATGGGTCTGTCTCACAGAACATTGCATTACCACTGCAGCCCCCAGTGTCTGTTTTATAGAAAGGTGGTTATCCCAGAATCTGTTGCTTCTTTTCTTCATCTTTTCTCTCCAGTTTGTTGCTGGATCCTGTTACACAAGTCAGAGTATACAAGGCCAGGCGAAAGAAACGGGCCCTTCATCAGAAGGAACACCCTAAGGTGCCTTTCTCCATTGACCCCACTAGGGGGCATCCCAGCCTCAAAAGAGACTGTGGGAAAGGGCACTCCTACCAAATGAATTAGGGGTTCGCTTCAATTCATTTGTGTAGATCTTCTTTTGTTTAGTGTAGGTGGATTTTCATCTCCTTTTCCTAAACCCTCATGATAAATGATCAAGGGATACGTGTGAATGTTCTGGGACAGGATTTTCAGCCAACACCTTTGTTAGCTTCATTTTGCTTTAAAACTCAGGTTTAAATCTGTCAAAAAGCAATGTCAAAATAAAGGTAGGATGGTGGAGAAACTTTTACTTCAATTCTCATCTTCTATTTATCCTTGCCTTTACACTTTCATTCATTCATTTAGTCACTTGTTCATGTAGTCAATAAATAATTAGGAAAAACCTTTTTTTTTTGAGAGAGAGATTTTCGCTAGAAGGCACGTGTGCTCGCCAGACAGACAGAGAGAGACATAGAGACAGAAAGTGAGAAATCACCCCCCAGGGGGGATGGCCACACCGCAATCCCTTCTCCTCCATTCTCCTCTCGGGATCTTGGACACGCACGCACATGTGCCCAGTGTGAGTTTCAAGCCACCAGGTCTGGGACGCGAACCTTGGTCGACTACGTGGTAGTCCAGCAACATAGCCATTACGCTAACTGCTGGTTCCAATTAGGAAAAACCTTTTATGTGCCAGATACAAAGGTGGACACCAGGAATACAGCGGTGAACAAGATGAACATGGTCCCTGCCCTCATGGGGGCTTATAATCTCCTGGGAAAGACAGATATTGAGTAATAATTACACCTATTGTTATTGAATAATAATTGTACCTAGCTATCATTGGCATAAGGCCTTGACGTTTTGTAAAACTAGGGCTGTGTGAGTGTACAGAAGGGAGACTCTAATATTGAAGAGCTGGCATGTCAGAGAAGGCTTCCCTGAAGAAGAGGCATTTTTTATGAGATGAAAGAGTGGATATTCGTTCGTGTCAGCAGGTGGGTGTAGTGGTAAAGGCGTTA
Organism: Tupaia belangeri chinensis; assembly: GCF_000334495.1. NCBI lineage: Eukaryota > Metazoa > Chordata > Mammalia > Scandentia > Tupaiidae > Tupaia > Tupaia belangeri. Next base: position 2,810,464 of record NW_006159813.1, read on the forward strand.
GACTCCCACATGGCTGACCACGGCTCAAGTCCTAGACCAGAGGCCTGAAACTCATACCAGGAACATGTGTGTGCATGCCTAAAATCCCAGAAGAAGGATAGAAGAGAAAGGATTGTGTTGTAGCCATCTCCCATGGGGGGTGGTTTCTCACCTTCTCTCTCTTTCTCTCTCTCTCACTCTCTGGCGAGTACATGCCTCCCTATGGCAAAAACCTTAACAACAACAGAGTGGCCATTAGCTAGGGGAAGGGACACATGTGAAGAGGAGCTTTTCATTCATTCAGCAAATGAGTGCAGACTTCTCATTTATACAGAGTGTCTGCCATGTGTTACGCCCTGGTCTAGGGGCTGGGCTACATCAGTACTCAGGACAGATACCATTTCTGCCTTCAGGATGCCAACATCCTAGGGAGAGGAGATAGACAATAAACAAGTAGACAAGACAGAAAATAATGAATAAGCAAGTGATTAAATAAACAAGAAAGTTACAGGTAGTGGTTAAGTCCCCACGGAGGACGTAAAACCGGGCAGGAGTGGGATGGCTGCCGTAGATAGTGGGGGGTTAGGTAAACCCTCTGTGAGAAGCTGAGACCTGGGCCCTGAGGAAGAGCCAGCCATGTGAAAATCTGGGGGACAATGTTATGGGTGGAGGAAACAGCACATACAAAGCCTGAGGCAGTGGGACCAGCAGATGGCATCATGGTTACATCACTGGACTCCCACATAGTTGACTGCAGTTCAAGTCCCAGACCTGGTGATTTCAGACTCATGCAGGATGCGTGTGCAGAATAGAGGAGAAAGGATTATGGCATGGCCATCTGCCCTGGGAGTGATTTCTCACTTTCTTTCTGTCTCTCCAGTGAGTACATATACTCTACAGCCAAAATCTCTCTTAAAAAGAAAAAAAAAATGCAGCCCCAAGGCAGGAATGATCTTGACATGTTTGGGGAAAGGTGAGAAGGCCAGTGTGTGACTGCAGCAGAGTGAGATGGAGGGGGTGGGAGACGAGATCTGGAAGGCAACCAAGGGGCTGATCATGTAAGACTTAATGGATCATTGTTCTGAAATTTGAGGTTTAATTGCAAGGGAAGCCATTGGGTGGATGAGACGGTTTCAGTAGAGGAATGACGCTGTTCTGTGATGACCCTGGCCGCAGTGTGTGTGTTGGAGGGGGATGAAGATAAAAGCTTGCCGTGGTAAACAAGATAATGGTCTCCCAAAGGTATCTTGTACTAATTCCTAGACCCTGTGAATACGGTAGATTATATAGCAAGGGGGAAGTAAGGGACAGATAGAATTAAGGTTGCTGATCAACTGACCTTAAAATAAGATTATTCTAGATTATTGGAGTGGACCCAGTGTGATGACAGGGGTCCTTCACTGGGGAGGAGGGAGGAGAAGAAGTCAGTATGAGAGAGATGGCATGGGAACATCGTGGGGAAAGTCATGATGCATTTCTGCAGAGAAAAGCACAGAAAAATATGTCATGACTTTTCCAACTTAAAAGAAGAGGGTCACGGGACCAGTAGATGGCATAATGGTTATATCACTGGACTCCCGTGTAGTTGAACAGCAGTTCAAGTCCTGGACCCAGTGGCTTAAAATTCATGCAGGGTGCATGTGCTTCTGTGCCCAAGATCCAGATCCAGAGAGGAGAGTGGAGGAGAAGGGATTATGGCTTTCTGTCTCTCTGTCTCTCTCTCTCTCTCTTTCTTTTTTTTTTTTTTTAAGAGGTTTTCGCTATAGGGCACACACGCTCGCCAGAGAGACAGAGAGAGACAGAGGGACAGAAAGCGAGAAATCACCCCCCTGGGGAGATGGCCACGCCACAATCCCGTCTCTTCCACTTTCCTCTCGGGATCTTGGGCACGCACGCACACGCGCCCGGCATGAGTTTAAGCCACCTTGTCCAAGACTTGAATCATGGTCGACTACGTAGGAGTCCAGTTACATAGCGATTATGCTAGCTGCTGGTCCCTGTCTCTCTCTCTTTCTGATGAGTGTATGCACCCTGTAGCAAAAAACAAAAACAAAAAAACCCAAAAAACTCTCTAAAAAAAGAAGAGGGCCATGAGCCAGGGAATGTGGGCAGTCCATTGAAGGTGGAAAGATATGAAAAGGGATTCTCCCTAAGAGCCTCAGAAAGGAGTCCAACCCCACTGCCATCTCTTTGGACCCAGTGTAACTCAAGTCAGACTTCTGACCTACAGAAATGTAAGATAGGGCTGGCCCTGTGGCGTGGTGAAGTGCTGTGTATAGGAAGCTGGATCCCACATGACGGATGGTAGTTAAATCCCAGCCCTGGTATCTTGGGAAAAGACATGTGTGTGTGTGCCCCAGATTCTGATGGGATGGAGCAGGGGAGGAAAATGGATTGTGACACGAACCCACCTCACTGGGAGGTGCTTTCTCTCTCTCTTTTTCTCTCTCTAGTGCATACAAATGCCCTCTGGCAATTAAAGAGATATAAGATAATAAAATTGGATTGTTTCAAGTCACTACATTTGTAATCTTTGTCACATCATCTATTAGAAATGAATAAATACACAAGTAGTTCTATAAGAATTCTACTGCAGGGGCTAGCAGACGGCATAGTGATTATGTCATTGAACTCCCACATGGCCGACTGCAGTTCAAGTCCTGGACCTGGTGGCTTGAAAATCACGCTAGGTGCATGTGCACGTGTGACCAAGATTCCAAGAGGAGAATGGAGGAGAAGGGATTATGATATGGCCATTCCACATAGGGGGTGGTTTCTCACTTTCCCTCTCACTATCTCTGTCTCTCTCTTCTCCAGTGAGAGCATGTGCCCTGAGGCAAAAAATCTCTTTAAAAAAAAAAAAAGAATGCTACTGTAATTGATTAGATGAGCTTGGGTAATGGCTCAAGAAATACTTACTTACCTTCCCTCGTAGATGGGGGGATTGGTGTTAAGGCCCCTTCGTGCTCAAGATCAGGCCATTTTTTTACCTCTGGATAGGATTTGGCCTTTCACGAGTTCCTCCCAGTGCTTGTGCTCACTCCAGAGCACAGCCAGTCCCTGTACACAGGATTCCATGTCACCTGGGGGAATAAACGCCGGAGGCAGTGCCAGAAGCAGATGGCTTGGAAAAGCCAAATGGCAGGGCACACCAGTTAGCCGGTGTGTGAGCCTGAGCTGGGAAAGTTTATGCCTGGACAGGAAGAGGGAGGAAGCTTGTGACCAGATGCTTGCAGATTTGGCTGGGTGCTCATCTGGGCCTTGGGACAGGTACCCAGGAAGAAACTCAGATGCTTCTCGCAAACAGTGCACGAAGGAGACGAAGGAGACTTTGTGCTTCCCTCTCCTGACCTCCCCCGCCCCAGACAAACCTCTATTGTCATGTAGAAATCATACATACTAGAGAACTTTTTTGTGTAGCTTCTCCAACAGTGACAGGTGATGCTGAAGTAACCTGCATGCCTCTCTTTGTGTTTGTCCAAACTAGAATTTTTGAAGCGTTTCGGTTCAGGGATCTATTGTTATAGGGGAAAATCTCCAGCTTCAACTATTCAACATCTATGAGTGTTTTTTTCAGGATGTAGTAACCCACAAATGTGGACATTATTTTAGAAGTTTTTTTTTTTTTTTTTAATTCAGTGGCCCAAAACTGTCTCTTATATTTAGAAGCCTGGAGCTAGGGTTACGTATCATGATACATGCACGGTGCTTTTTGCTGAATGCAGCTGTCCTGCTGTGGGCCAAGGGTAATTTGCTGATCCAGGAGCTGAGGCCAGCGATTTTATGTCTGCATCTGTTTCTGCCTATAACCTGTGGGCCAACACAGGGCAGCTTCAAGAGCTCTGGCCACACCAGCCTTAGCCACACGAAGAACGATGGGACAGGAACTTCTACTCCCCGAGAATTGTCCTTGGATACAGACAGCTCCCCTTCTGCGGAGTGACCGCATAACATTCAGTTCTTACCTCTGCCTTAGTACTTTCACCTTCCCTTCATTTTTTTCTTGGAGAGGTTTTTTGCTATAGGGTACGCACGCTTGCCAGAAAGGTAGAGAGGGACAGAAAGACAGAAAGTGAGAAATCATCCCCCAGGCGGGAGGGCCACGTCGTACTCCCTTCTCCTCCATTTTCCTCTCGGGATCTTGGGCATGCATGCACACAGGCCATGCATGAGTTTAAGCCACTGGGTCTGAGACTCGAACCGCAATCGACTACATGGGAGTCCAGTGACATAGCCATTACAGTAACTACTGGCCCCATCCCTCACACTCCCTTCTAATTGTTGGCATGCATGCCTGTTTCCATTATCCCCAATGCACTGTGAACAGCCTTCCCTGGGGCTCTCTTAATCACATGGGAATTTCCAAAGCCTAGCCCATTTCTGTGGTGGAACAGGTGCTTTTTGTAAGTATTGGTCAAATGAGAAAATAGATAAGAGTGACAACCCAATGGAGACGTTGTTTGAAAAGCTATTAAATTCTTTTCTGACATACGTGGAAGGCATAATAAGAAGCAGTATGTTTAATGTGGACAGTGGTTGCAGTGTCTCTCCTTCTGGTAAAAACGCTTTGCTTTTCCTTAGGGGAATCACCATTCTCACACTCTTAATCCATAAAGTATGGTTGGAGGTGACTTCACATTCATCTCTAGAGGTTGAATCCCGGCTCAGGGCCCAGTTAAAAAGTACCTCACACACCCCTGGCCACAGCACCAATTTGTGTAGGTACGATGGCCATGCCTATTTGTTCATGGCCAGTATCCATTCTGATGGGTTGGTTCTGGTTGCAGATCAGTCCGGCGTTATTTTGAATCAAACCACATGAGAAGCACAGTTCATAATAATACTGTGCACCATGATCCAGCCGTACCTGAAGCCATCCCTAGAATTTTCAGTTTTATGACCAGGAAATTCTATTGTAATGCTCTAGCCAGTTTTTGTCACTGGCTGATGAGAGAATTCTTTGGCTGATGCACCAGGTCAGTCTTTTCCCAACTGTGCTTTGGGGAGTGGAGTAGGGTTTTTCCAGGACACCCTGGGGATCACCAGCTTGATCTGAGAACTTAGGGCACCAGGGGCCAACAAAAGTCAGAGCCCATTTTGGCCTCCGGTATCTTACTTAGCCAGAGTTTTTCTTATTTTATTTTAGTGCGACCAACATTTCTTTTATTATTTTTTTTTTTTATAAATAAGAGGTTCTGCCTTAATTATTGTTAACAATCAAGGAAGGTACATTTTCATTTTATGTGTATAATTGAATTTCACAAGTCTTACTTTCACATCATTCATTCATTACACATTTCTAGGTCTTGGGAACACTGTAACATACAGCCCTGCCTTCATGAAACTCACAATCTAATTGAAGAAGACAGAAAGTGAACAAATGATTGAGTAAAATATTTATGTATCAAATGGTTGTGAATACCATGGTAAGAAATATAGCAGGAAATGGTGTAAGAGTTGAATTGGGGCCAACATTTTTTTTTGGGGGGGGAGAGGTTTTTGCTACAGGGCACGTGCACTTGCCAGAAAGACAGAGACCAACAGAAGACAGAAAGTGAGAAGTCACCCCCCCGGGGGGGATGACCATGCCGCAATCCCTTCTCCTCCGTTCTCCTCTCGGTATCTTGGGCACACACGCACACGCACTCGGCATGCGTTTAAGTCGCTGGGTCCGGGACTCGAACCGTTATCGACTACATGAGAGTTCAGCGACATAGCCATTACACTAACCGCTGGTTCCCAGGCCAACATTTTTAATGCCTCATAGGAGTACATTTCAGGCTGTAAGTTAATTCACAGTGGATGCCTCTCTAGCCCCACCTGGGTGTCTCTGTGGTTTTCCCAGGGCCTAGGCTGGAATGGAAGCTCACCAAAAGTTGAGAACCCCAAGAAGGCACCAGTCACACACTACAGCAGTAAACAAGTTTACTTAAAACCATTTTTATTCTGCCTCTCAGCAACACTTTTCATTTGATTTAGGTAAATGATCAGGGACACAAACACAAACAAACAAACAAAATACAAGGTTTCTGCCAGGAGCAGAAATCAGTATCCAATACTCTGGAATGACGCTTGAATCTCTGTGTGCTGAGAATTCGTGTCCCTGATTCAGTGTCCTCCTGGGACAAGTGCTGGCTCATGAGATGACAGGTTCAAGTTGGAGTCCATCAGTTTTTATATTTTGCTAGGGTCCAGGGTTTTAACACATGCCTGAGATTCACAATAATCTAAGAATAATGGTTTATTATTTGTAAAGCACATAGAATCCCCCTTCCCCACCAGGGGCATTTACATTTCTCATGGCAATTCTCATAACCCTCTGAGGTAAGAAAGCAGGCATTCTTATCTCCATTTTCCAGGTGAAGAAATTTGAGGCACAGAGAGGCTAAGAAACTTCTCTAAAATCAGCTTGCATAGGTCGTTGGTGGAGGGGAAAAAAAGGCATGGGGACTACCTTTTTTGGTATCCACAGGGGGCCAGTTCCAGGACCCCAGAAATCCCCCCAGCAAAGAATACCAGAATCCATGAATACTCAAGTCCCTTATATAATGTGGCACAGTATTTGCAAATAACCAACACACATCCTTCTGTATACCTTAAATCATCTCTAGATCACTTACAATAATTACCTAACACATATAAATGTTACGTAAATAGTTGTCACATGTATTGTTTGGGGAATAATGACAAGAAAAAATAGTCTGTACTTGATCAGTACAGAGGCAACCGATTTTTTTTTTCTTCAACATTTTTGATTCATGGTTGAATCTGCATGTGGAATCCACAGACATGGAGGGTCAACTGTATTTTAACTCTCAACCTCTTGTTCTTTCAAATAGAATAAGCCGTCTTTTCTTTTGCTTATGAAATTTCATTATCACTCATTCTAATATTCATTCTTGAAGTGATTTTTGGGATGTGTGTGTGTGTGTTTATTATATTAATCACTTGGTATTTTCCTCTGAGTCCATTTACTTTTCTTAAGAAAATTTATTTAAACAGAAATGATATATCACATTCATTTGTAGAAAACCATGAGTGGAAGGTAATAAATAAATAGCATGAAAACAAAACCCTATCATTGAATTCTGTCTGGAAGACTCTGAACCTGAAGCCTGCTCTTTCTTTGTTCAAAAGGGAAAAGAGCCATAGTGTTAGAAAAGTGTTAAGGACTCACTAGCACTAAACAGAGACTTTGCCCCCGCTGTAGTCAGGATTGTAGAAGGATAGAAAAAGGAAAATGTTCTTTGTAATGCAATATTGCTTAACGTCATTGTAAACTACTTTAAAAGGGCCTTGCGTACCACCAGTGGTACACACCTTGCACACTCTGCAACACTGAGTTAGTGTGTTCTGAAAGGCAGAATAATGGCGTCATTAAATCAGTACATTCATATCTAAAGAGTTTACATGTGACAGAATAGAAATACAAGGCATGGCATTTCCAGGTGGCATCCAGGGAAATCAAAGATCTTGCCTGAGACTTGCTAAAAAATAGGGGGAACGGGAAGGAGAACGAGAACTAGAGATTGAAAAAAGCACATTCCATAAATACAGCCAATGTATTCCCAAAACTGGGATGGAGACGGTGCCCACGTGCCTTGAACTGTCCCCTGAATAACATTCTCAGAGCTCGTTTGCAGAGTGAGGTTGTGGTCAGACTGACCCATGTGGATGCAAGCAAGGGAGGGCAGTTATTAGAAGTCCAGATCAAGACGAAAGGCCAGAAAGCCCCTTGCTTTTTGAGTCTTTGGTGACTGGATGAGGGAACTCTTGGGGTCCCCAAAGTGCTGATGGAGGAAGAGTTACTGAAGATCAGAGTGGAGCTACAACACGTGAACACTAAAGGAAACTGCCTCACACATTCAGCTCAATTAGACAACTTTACACATGCCTCACACATCTGTGCTTAACACTGTGAACACCAGCACCCACTGCTCCCCCCATAGAGGAACCCCACCCTCCTACTTCCCCCTATTAAAAGTAGTGAGATTTCCTGAAGGTCATCTCTGGAGAAGAGGAATGGATACAATGGGCTTCACTAAACTGAGACAGTGAGACTTCATTTTTTTTTTCTTTCTTTCTTACTTTTTTTTTTTTTTTCCCCCTAATCCACGACTTTGGCTGATCTGGCTGTGCTGCTTAGATTTCCTAAATTTTGGACTTTTCTGTTGTTCATTTGCCAGGGACCTGCCTCTGGAGAGTCCTGCAGGAAAAGATCTCCCAGTCTGAAGTCAAGGATCCATTCCTCAGAAACTCCTTTGGTATGTGTGCGGATGAGGTCCGTCCTTCACGCTTGCAGCCAACTGCTGGCTCCTCAGGCACTGCGTGGAACAGACAGAGAAGGTGAGAAGGAGGGGACGACCTCGGGTTCAGCTGCCGGGGTTGGCTTTCTTGGTGTGACCAAAGCTTCCTTATTTGATGGAGATTACTCTGGATAAACAGATGCTGAAATGGACCAGCAGGCCTGCACCCTTTTGACTCTAAGCCCTGGCTTCCTCCTGAGAAATATATTCTATGAGGGGACATATAAGTTCATGCAAAAAATGAAACTGAAGTATGAGTTTATTTGGGTGCAAAACAGATTTAAAAGCTCTGTATAGATTTTTTTTCCCACAATTTGCCATTTCCAAAAACTTTTCAAGACCCCTCGTATTTGGAAAACATTTTACTTTATGCAGAAGACAGAGCAACACAGATGCAGCAGAAAGCCTCTGGAGCATTTCTGAATCTCATTCTCCTCCCTGAGGGTTAGTGGTGCTGTCAGCAGTTTGGTGTGCATCCCCTGGGCATTTTTCTTTGCGTTTAAGTCCATACGTATGCACTTAGAAATGAATACTCACCGTGTGTGTTTTTACATGATGGGATCATGCTCATACATTTTTCTGCAATTTCCCCTCTTTAAAAATGTATTCATTCTGGTACCAGCAGTTGGCATAATGGCTATGTTGCTGGACTCCCATGTAGTCGACCATGGTTCAAGTCCCAGACCCGGTGGCTTAAACACACGCCAGGTGTGTGTGCATGCGTGCCCAAGATCCCGAGAGGAGAAAGGAGGAGAAGGGATTGTGGTGTGGCCACTCCCCTGGGGGGTGATTTCTTGCTTTCTGTCTTTATGTCTCTCTCTGTCTTTCTGGTGAGCGCACGTGCCCTATAGCAAAAACCTCTCAAACAAACAAACAAACAAAAAACATATTAATTCATTATTCAGTAAATATTTACATCCTGGACACTGGCCTAGGTGCTTGTGTTAATAATGACACACGGTAGTGACATAGGACCAGTACAGTGTGCTGGGCACGGTGTTTATGCAGTTTAATCTCCCAGCCGATGAAGTAGATGCTGTTATTATCACCATTCTATAGACAAGGAAAATGAGGCACGGATTGGCCAAAAGGGTTGTCCAAGTGCACACAGCTACTTAGAGGTGGGACCTGGGTTGAAATTCTGGTAGTTGAGCTTCAAAGCAGGTGACCTTAGGTGCTATCCTCTATTATTATAGGCAATGACAGATGATAACGTTCTCTGGCTTTTCATTCAGTAAGAGGAAACACAATATAATATGTGTGTATATATATATATATATATAATATTAATATATATGCACACACATTAATATATATGCACATATACATCTATATGTATATGCAAATGTAATATACACACATATACGTGTACGTGTACATAAATATAGATATATATGTGTGTATCCAATTTGTCAGGGGAGTGGTAAGGGCTATTAGTGGGGATAAAGGGACAGAAGGAAGGAGGTTTAGACTGCGGTGCTATTTTGAAGTATTTGGGAGGATAGCCGCTCTGCAAAGGTATGAGTGAGCACCTGAAGGGGAGATGAAAACAAGCTGTGCGGCTATTAGGAGGAAGAGAGTTCCAGGCAGAGGGACAGAGGGAGCAGCATGTGCAGAGGCCCTGAGGCAGGAGCATGCTCGTGTTACTCAGAAGACTCCAATGTGACTGAAGTAGAGGACGTGAGGAAGAAGAAGGGTGTGGAGTACTGGGAGATGAGGACAGAGAGGCAGAAAAGTCAGAGTAAGGAAAGCAAAGAAGAAGGGTGTGGAGTACTGGGAGATGAGCGGCAGAAAAGTCAGAGTAAGGAAAGCGTTTCGGTGTTTAAAGTCCAGTGTGGCACCCCATCGTACTAATGAAGCTCTGCTTATTTCACCTGCTCCTGATGGGCACTGCGGTTATCTCAAGCTGTCCCTGTTTCAGACAAAGCTACAGTGAACCACTGCACATCTAGGCTTCACCAACCTGGCTGCACATTCGAATTGCCTGGCGAGCCCCAACACCTGCCAGTGGCCGGCCTGCCACTGCAGATTCTAGTTTAATTGGTCTGGATGGCGCCAGTATTTTTTATAAGCTCCCCAGCTCATTCTAATGTGTATCCAAGGCAGAATGTTTTACATGTATTCTTGTGCATCTATGGCTAGGGTGGATGTTGAGAAGTGGAGTTGCCATCTGGTGGCATGTGGGTTTAAAGTTTAAGAGACATGTCCAGATTGACTTCCAAAAGGACCATCCCCATGTTCTCTTCCGCCAGCAGTGTGGTGTCCAGTTTTTCATACCCGGCCAGCCTGGGATACTGTCCATTTCCTTAATGGTTTCAATATGGCAGACAGAAAGTTACAGCATTTCATTGTTGCTTTAATTTATGCTACCTTGGTTACTAGTGAGGGTGGACATCTTTTTCATATTTGCTCTGGTTTCTTCATCAGTGACCATCGGTTTCTATTATTTTCAAAGCACAGATCTTTCTGTTGTGTCTGCGACTTAGGTCAGACTTGTCTCTACCTTAGTTTATCTGAACCAAGGATGACAGGCCTTTCTGACCTTCCAGAAAAATGTAGCATTCCCCATTTTACATGATGGAATCATGAAAGTTCTCTGAAGACAGACTTATGCAGAACAATCCCCAGAGAGCCTTACCCCAGCCAATAACACAAGAAAGAAATGGAATTGGTTCATAATAAATCAGTAAAACCTAAGTAAGAGGGTTTTAAAACTCCCTAAGTTTCACGAGCTTCTCTAGCCAATTAATAGAACTTGAGGAGGGAAGTCCTGGGAGCCCGGATTTCTAGCTGTTGGTTAGAAGCACAGGTTACAGCCTGGGGCTTACAGTTGGCATCCGAAGTACAGGGCAGCCTTGTGGGACCGAACCCCTCAACTTGTGGGCTCTGACATTAACTGCTGGTAGAGGGTGTTGGAATTGAGTTAAGTGATAGGATACCCAGTTGGTGTCCACTAGAGACCAGCTAGGTGTGTGGGGACCCACCTTGCATATCTGATTGCAGAGCTGTGTTGTGTTGACTATGTAAATGGAGAAAACCTGTTTATTGTTTATATTAGGGATGCATACATCTTATTTTGTGGCATATTTTTGCAAGTTGGGGTGGGGGGCTTGTGCTAATGCATGTTTCAAGGACCAGGGTCCAGAAATCTGCATTTTTAAAGAGGTTTTGGCCATAGGGCATGTGTGCTCACCAGAGAAAGAGAGAGAAAGATGGAGACAGTGAGAAGGACAGTAACAAATCACCCCCAGAGGAGGTGGCCACATTGCAATCCCGTCTCCTCCATTCTCCTCCCGGAATCTTGGACACACACACACACACATGCATCCACCATGATTTTCAAGCCACCAGGTCTGGGACTCGAACTGCAGTTGGCCACGTGGGAGTCCAGCAACATAACCACTACAGCATCTGCTGGCCCCAGAAATCTGCATTTTTACAAGCACCCTTGCTGAATCTGTCCTAATGGCCCTGAGACCTCTGCTGTAAGAAATATGACTAGAATGACACAACCTTGAATTTTCAGTGCACCTGCTAAAAGCAAAAGCCTGCAGACATGTTGATCTAGGCAGGGCATTTGAACAATTAGGACTGGCAAAGAGACTGTCGTAATATGTAAACATTAAGCATGTGACTCATTCTTCCACTTACTTAACAATTGGAGGGTAGAGCATTTTCTGACTCTGGAAGACTACAAGTTTCTGACTGTGTTCGGGCCAGAACACTTGACTTTGGTATCCTGAAACCCCGTCTGTCTGTCTGCCTGTCTTTCTTTCTTTCTTTCTTTCTTTCTTTCTTTCTTTCTTTCTTTCTTTCAGTTTGGAGAGTTTTGTTTTGTTTTGTTTTGTTATAGGGCGCGTGCGCTCACTGGGAAAGCAGAGAGGCAGAGAAACAGAAAGCGAGAAATCACCCCCCAGGGGTGATGGCCACACTGCAATCCCTTCTCCTCCATTCTCTTCTTGGGATCTTGGGCACACACGCACACACTCCTGGCATGAGTTTAAGCCACCGGGTCCGGGACTCGAACCGTGGTCGACTACATGGGAATCCAGCGATGTAGCCATTACACCAACTGCTGGTCCCCAAACCCTGTCTTTCTTTGCCTCAACCATCATGTGGGTTACATAAGTCTCCTGTAAAATTAGAGTGAATGACACCCCTTTATGAGTTTGGGTAAAGACTATCATGATCTGAGACTATTAAAAGAAAGTAACTACTTGAGATTTCAACTATTTGAGGGGGAGAACAGATTGGTTACAGCCTTCTTTATAAGGACAAAGAACAGTTCTTTAAAACATAGGCACTTCAGGGCCAGCAGGTGGCATAGTAGTTAAAGTGCTGGACTCCCACATGGCTGACTGCAGTCAAGTCCACGACCTGGCGGCTTGAAAATCATGCTGAGTGCGTGTGTGCGAGTCCAAAATCCTGAGAAGAGAATGAAGGAGAAGGGAGTATGGTGTGGGCATCTTCCTGCGAGGGGGGTTGAGGGGTGATTTCTCACTTTCCCTCTCTGTTGAATGCACACACCCTATGGCAAAAAACTAAAAAAAAAGAAAAAAAAGTGGGGGATAGTAGCTTACTTCAGATAGTATTTTTGAAGGAAGCGCAGAAAACATGTATTCAGAGCTTTTGGTTTCATCTCTAGATGGTCAGCTTTTTCCAGCTCCTTCGCGGAAGTCCTTGCTGCCTTTCAGATGGTTTCAAAAGAGCCTCCCTGTGGGTGCATCTGCTGGGTGGTAACTTTATTTCCCTTCTTGGCATTGACTTAGCACAAATTAGGATGATGAGTTTGCTGATGGGAATGAAAACTGACCATCCTGCTAATGGCCACCATTAGGGAGTTTTTCCTCTTGGATTCTGAGGGAGAAAATTTCCCAGTGGTAACAATTGGCAAAGAATGCTACTTGCCTCTGGATGCCCAGGGTGGGAGTGGGGAGCTGAAAGATGCAAAAATCCTCAGCCTCATTTCTGATTTCACAAATTGTTCATCTCTTGCAGCGGGGCTTGGATGCCAACTTACTTTCATTTTTTTGTTTGTTTATTTCTTCCATGAGTAACACACACACACACACACACACACACACACACACACACACACAGGCACCTCCAGCAAGATCTGGCCCGGAATATGGGCACATCGTGAACCTGGAGTGCCACGAGAGGCCCAAGGATGTGAACCAAGGACTTTGCCCACACGGGTCCAGTTGAACTACCACTGCGTCACCACTTGGCCCTTCCAACTTCTTTCAAACTTTCCCAGGTATCTCTTTTGTAGCCCAAAGTTTGGGGACTTCCACCTTGGAAGTTCTGCAACTTCAATTCCTCTAGTAAATTAGGGCTGGGGAATTTTATTCCAAAGGATTACCGAGAAATTAACGATATTATTTGTTTTAATGGAAGATAGAAGGGCAGCCTGTGGCATGATGGTTAAGGTGGCTGGATCCCACAGGGCCAGCTGCATGGTTTGAATCCTGTACCCAAAGGCTTGAAAAACATGCCAGGCATGTATGAATGTATGCCCTAAATCCCAAAACGACAATGGACGAGAAAGGACTATGGCATGACCTTTCCCATGGGGTGCTTTCTCACTTTCCTTTTCTCTGTATTTCTCTTTGGTGAGCACACAGACTCTCTGGCAAAATTAAAGAAAAAAATAATGAAAGAAAGAATCAGTTTCATTTTCTGAGGGCTACTTCCTGCTTTTCTCCCTCCCTTTCTCTTTCTCCCTGTGTCTCTGTGTTTCTCTCTCTCCCTTGCACGTGTGTGGCCATGTCAATGCCTTTATTGTTGAGTTTCTTCATGGGATTCTAATTCAGTAAAATTTGTGTTTTTTTTTTTTTGATAACATGGAGAGAAAGTTACCTAAAAGGAACCTGACATTACAGATGGAGAAAAAATTCCATCCTTGTTTTTTGAATGGGGGATTTGGGACAGAGTTTAACAACTTGCCCAGATGGTCTGTGTGGGAGAATTAGGATTTGCATCTTGGTAAAATGGGGGCTAACGTCTAGGCTCTAATCACTGTGAAACACTGCCTCTTAGGAAAAAGGGATGAGAGGTGGCTCTTTCATATCTTTGATTCTAAAAACGTTTCAGTCACAAGGATACACACATCAGCTCTTCATCTCTAGCTAGACGCATGAACGTTAAGATTGGAGACAGCTGGGGGCTGGCAGGTGGCATGGTAGTTGAGGCACTGGACTCTCACGTGGCTGACTACAGTTTTGAGTCCCAGACCTGAGGGCTTGCTTTCTCACTTAGGCCTTCTCTTTCTCTGATCAAATTAAAACAGTAAATAAATTCATTAATTAAATTAAATAGATAATTCTTAATAAAAGATTGGAGGGACCAGCAGTTGGCATAATGGCTATGTCACTGGACTCCCATGTAGTTGACCACGGTTTGAGTCCTGGACCCAGTGGCTTAAACCTCACGCCGAGTGCATGTGTGTGTGTGCCCAAGATCCCAAGAGGAGAATGGAGGAGAAGGGATTGTGGCATGGCCATTCCCCCTCGGGGGGTGATTTCTCGCTTTCTGTCTCTCTATCTCTCTCTGTCTTTCTGGTGAACACATGCACCCTATAGCAAAGATTGGAGATAGTCTCCATATACAAAGGCTCCTGGGTTCCTGGTAAAACTTATTGAATGATGTATGATGGGTAAACTGATTACTGAATGCTGAACTGTCCACTGGAGATTACTAAGTAAGTAGTGTCCAGGTTGCAAGTCCAGGACCTGGAGGCTTGAAAATCATGCTGAGTGCGTGTGTGCGCGTGCCAAAATGTGGTTTTGGCCCTTCGGCTTGAAAATCATGCTGAGTGCGTGTGTGCGTGTGCCAAAATGTGGTTTTGGCTTTGGTTTTGGCCCTTCTCCTGTTTTTTTGTTTTATTTATTTATTTTTTTTTAAGTTTTTGCCATGGGGCACGTGTACTTGCCAGAGAGAGAGACAGAGACAGAGACAGAGATGGTGAGAGGGAAAGTGAGAAATCACCCCTCAGAGGGAATGACCATGCTGCAATCCTTTCTCTTCCATTCTTCTCCTGGAATCTTGGGCACACATGCACATGTGCCTGATGTGAGTTTCAAGTCACCGATTCTGGGACTCAAACCACAGTTGACCATGTGGGAGTCTAGCGACATAACCACTACACCATCTGCTGACCCTCCTCCTCATGTCTTTTAGCAATGTGAATTGGTTGTCAACATCTAAAATTCAAAAGATTTTATCTGAAAACTCAGATTTCCAATCCCTTTGGAAAAACGGGCCCCACAAGGCCTACACACTAAGTGGTAACAATTAGAGCAGAGTAGTGTCTGCTCTCTAAACTGTGACTACAGTCCCCACCACTCCCTCTTGTCCTATAACCAGCCTGCTTCACTTATGTATGTTCCCTGCCTGACCCCTGCACTCCTTTGACTTTGCGACCCTTTTTCCTGCCTCATCACACATTTTTGTAGGTAATAAATCCCCGAGTTAGCCATTAAGTGAGCGCCATTTCCTGGGCTTTGTTACCAGGTGAACTAGAAGAGACCCGTGGACTTGGAGATAGTGTGGAGTTAGGGTGAGTACCAGAGCCTGAAGAGCCACACTATTTTGGGCTTACCTACTTTACCTCTAGCTAGTGTGAGACCTTAGACAAATCACTTCACCTCTCTCTGAGCCTCAATTTTCTCATTTTCAAAATGGGGATAATAATACCTACCTCTCTGGGTTGCTGTGAGGATTCAGTGAGGAGTCATTCATCCAAGAGCTCAGAACAGTGCCTGACCTATGGTAAGGTCCATGCCAGTGTCAGCTGCTGTTATAACCCGCTTAGCTCAAACACTCATCGGGACAGTGTGTATTTTCACAAGTTCCCAGGACTTAAGCCAAGGCTTGGTCTCAGTCTCTCGGAATGCTGTCCTTTGAGACTGGCTCATGAGTTCAAAGCCTTGAGCTCTACTTAATGGCATCTAAAATTCTGAGGTCTTCTCTCAATAACATTGGTAACAACAAGAATAACAGTTGTGTCCCAACAAAGGAACGAACAGCCAGTTATACACATCGTGTGGGTCATTTAATTAACCTTTATGAGTGCTATTAGGTTTCGGGAAAGTCATGACATAGTTTTCTATGCA
>NW_006159813.1:2829887-2851733 GCF_000334495.1 Tupaia belangeri chinensis
TGCAAAAATGTGTCATGACTTCCCCAACAACTCAATATTATAATCCTCATTTTACTGGGGAAACTGAGGTTTGGGGAGTTAAAACAATTGGCTGAAGGTCTCCCAGTAAGAGGCTGGAGAGAGCGTGGGCCAAGGCAGCCCGCTGCCAAACCCGAACCATTAGCTGCACACACCATGCCCCACACTCACACATACACACAAGCACCTTACACCTTCTTTAAAGAACATACTCGGGTGTGTTCACATCTATTCTCCCACTGACTTCACCTTCACGAGCCAGCATCATCGAATTTGCCATCCTGCAAGCAAGAAACCTTGAGTTTCCTTTGATGTTTTAATGACCTTTTCTCCTGTCTTTGGACAAAGCTACCCATTTTTCCTTTGTGACACTTCCTGTTTTGATGTCTCTCTCTCCATCCAGCTGCCACTGATCGGTCCTTGGTTGGACTTGTCTGATATAAAGCTAATCTACCATGACATCTGTGACAACGCTCTCGGTTGCCAACATTGGAATGGGTGCTCTGGCAGGCCAAGGGAGGTTCCCCTTCTCCCTCTCCCACTCAAATGAGGCTCTTTGGCCCGCTAGGCCTTGTTCCTTGGTTCAGGGTGCAGGAGTAACCGTGCTGCTCTGCGGAAAAGCAAAATAATGTCTCCACGTTCTTATCTGTCTTGCCAGGAGTTCACAGCAAGACAGAGATGGGCCTGGGCTTCTCACGGCTGTGTCTGGGCTGTCCATCATGTCACCTTGCCCTCTGTCAACCCTCTGATACAGAGCGTTATTAATTCTAGCAGATGGAGCCTATCTCAGCCTGGTTAGAGAAATCGGGATAAATTTGCCCAGATCCAGCATCCATCTCTTTATGAAATGAAAGCTCACCGACAATTCCAAAAACATGTGGTGACCTTTCTGCCCTTAAACTAAGATCAATTAGGTTAGTTTAATGCAAATTCATGTAGGAAATCATTTAGTAGGTCACATGGTAAGGCAGAGCAAGGAACAGTCCAGAATATGCCGTTTACTTTACCACTTTCCTCACGCTCTTACAGTTAGATGGGAATATGTGACTGTTTTAATCAATTAATTGTGAGCATGAGTGACATCTGTCATTTCTAGGCTTAGGCAGTGAAAAGCCTACATGAGATTCTCCGATGCTCCTCTCCCCGGCCTTTACCTGGAACACCTCAGTTCTAGGTCATAGGCTGGTAAATGATAGCCCACAGACAAGGTGCTCGTTCTTGTAAATAATTTTTTTTTAGAGAGTTTTTTTTTTTTTTTCCCCTGTACGGTGTGTGTGCTTGCGGGAAAGACAGAAAGATACAGAGAAACAAAAAACGAGGAATTACCCCCCGGGGGGATGACCACACCGCAGTCCCTTCTCCTCCAGTCTCCTCTTGGGATTTTTGGGTACACATGCACTTGGTCCCAACATGAGTTTTCAGCTGCCAAGTCCAGGACTCGGAACCATGGTTGACTATGTGGGAGTCCAGCGACATAATCATTACACCATCTGCTGGTCCCTGTAAATAAACTTTTATTGGTACACAGCAATGCCTGTTTGTTTCCCATGGCTGCTTTTGTCCTTAAAAGGCAGGAGCTAAGTAGTTGCTGCAGAGATCATGTGTTCTAGGTAGAGCAGCTACAAGAAAGGTAGAATTTCAACTACCTGGGCCCCTGAATGACTGTGTGGAGGAGAGCTCTTCTACCAACCTACATGGTCCCTGTAACATCAGTAAAGAAAACACAAAAGCCCTTAGTTTGAGGCTGTCTGTTGCATAACCTGATATATCCTAAAAGCTTTCAAAAGGCATCAAAAATAGGCATTTTATATTGGGGGAGATTTAGAAAGCCTACTTACTTCCTCGTGAAGTGAACGGCACAAGAAATGCCGATGATGAGAAGGCCAATGATGATGGAGGCGATGGCTACCCATTTGGCATTCCGCCCAAGCCGCTTGGATCCTTCATAGTCTCCTTCGTTGTAGCTGTTTAGAGACTGGGGGACACAAGGGAAAAGCAGTGATGACAGAGAACCCACCAGGAAAGCTATGGGGATTCTACGACTGTCCCAGTGAAAAGGCTCTTAGCGCCCTCTAGTGATCGTGCTCATCTCAGTGCCAGGCTGCTGAGCCAGCATTGTGGGTATCAGATCCAAGCAGTCAAGGCTGAGTTAACTGCCTGCTCTACATTTCCTGATTACTTTCTACTTTGCATTTACCATGACGTACCGAAAGAACTGCTCTTGTCTCTCCCACCAGAACGTGTGTGCGCAGGGACAACTATCTTGTCCAGCACAGCTTTTACCAGTGCCATGTAATACTCATGTCGAAAACGCTTGATAAATAAATATTTGAAAGGAGGAATGATATGTCTACCTTAGCTGCTAGAACAGGGCTTTGCAAACAAACTGTGGCCCACGCTGACCGTTTTTGTAAAGTTTGTTTGGAATAGAGCCACAGCCACTTGTTTATTATTGTCAGCGACCTCTGTTGTGTTACAGTGACAGAGCTCAGTAGTTGGGACAGGGATGTGGAGCCCGAAAGGCCTGATAATATTTGCTATTTGGTCATAAAGAAAAGGCTCATTCACCCCTGCACTAGAAAATCAGTGCACGAGGTCAAGGACCTTGGCTGAATTGTTCATGTCTGCGCCCGAGCAGAGGCTGTCATTCACTTGGCTCCTAAGGACAGAGCACTCCCAGCTGTTCAGCGTTGAAATGGGGCCAGCTCTGCAGAACAGTAGTAAAGGACTGTGTAAAGGAAGCCGGATCCCACATGGCCAACCATGGTTTGAATCCCTATCCTGGCAGCAACGAGCTGGGAGGATGTATGCGTTTGCCCAGGATCCTGATAGGATGGAGAACAGGAGGAAAAAGAATAATAGTGTGGCCAGGCCCTGATGGGAGGTTCATGCACATGCCCTTTCTGGCATAAAGAAAATGTTGAAATACTTCTGTACTCTTTGCTATATGGCACCTGCCCCTAGGCTTGTCCCTGTTCTCCAGGGTCCCAGCCACCCTGGCTCCTCTGAATTCCCCCCCAGACTGCCCCATGATCCAGAAACTTAAGGGCTATTACTGGGCCCAGAAGAGCATCTTTTAAATTCTGTATCTTTGCCAAACTTGTTAAATACTTAAATACCGTCTTCATTGTGCTAGTACCTTGAGTAGTGTCTGGCACACTGTAGAAGCTCAAGAAATATGTATCGACTGAATGAGTGAATGGCTATGTCTGTTTCTCTGCAGAATGTGAGTTCTTTGAGGGCATCTTGGAGTTTCCCAGGACCTAGCCCTGTGATAGTCAATGAGCAGGTGCTCAGAGAGTATTAGCTGCCGACCTGAAGGCCAGATGTTGTTCTTCTTCCTCATAATAAGCCCCTTTTTTCATCCCTCTGCTAAGAACCACCCCAAATTATGCTGCAATACAAAACAAACAAACAAACAAACAAAAAACAAAAACAAAAACAAACAAAAAACAAAAAACAAAAACCCAAAAAACAAAACTGGAAAACTTTACAATTTTGTGGAAAAAATGGAATAAAAGTTTGAATTGGGGCACCAAGAGGCAGGGTGGCTAAGGTGGCTGGCCAGTTGTGTGGTTCAACCTGTGTGGTACTGGACCTTGCTGCTTGAAAAACACGCTGGGCATATGTGTGTGCAAGCCCAAATCCTGAGGAGAATTGGAGGAGAAGGGATTGTGGCATGACCATCCCTCGTGGGGTACGCTTTCTCACTTTCCCTCTGTCTCTCTCTCTCTTTGGTGAACATATGTGCAAATTAAAAACATATATATGAGTTTATTTTGGTTAAAGAAGTTTTAATGATTTAATTTTATTTATTATCATTATTATTTTTTTAAAAAAAATTTGGCCAGAGAGAGACAGAGAAAGGAAAAGCAAGAAAGCAAGCCCGTAGGTCCAGGACTCAAACCGTGGTCAGCCATGTGGGAGTCCAGCACCTAAACCACCGTGCCACCTACCAGCCTGAGTACAAAATATTTTGAAATCTCTATAAGTTTGATCATAATACACGTTTTCCATGAACTCCTTGAAGACCCTTTATGTGAATGTGGGAGTTGCGTAGAGAAGGATTCCATCAGTGCTATGAATTGTTGATTCGATTGGAATCCTCTGTTCTTGATTCTGAAATCACGGCACTTCAGTAATCATCACTCTGCTTCCTGGACTATTAAGGGAGATTAAGCATATGCAGACAATTACAAGCCAGAGAAATAACCAGTATACCACAGAGCTTTCTGCTTCCGGAATGTTCCATTAATTCTTGGCTGCAGGCCATCGTAGTCAGCAGCAGGCCAGGAAACTCAGCAGTGAAGAGAACTTGCTTTCAGGCCTTTTGTGTGAATGAGAAAGTAAGAACCTGCGACAAGGTCAGGGATTTCTAGGAAGGTGACTTCCAGAATCCTAAATCCCAAATTCTAGAGTTCTCAATTCTGGGTTCCCCCTAGAAGCTCCTTAGTAGTTAAAAAAAAAATACAGGGGCCAGCAGGTGGCGTGGTGGTTACAGTGCTGGAATTCCCACATGGTTGACTATGGTTCAAGTCCTGGACCTGGCAGCTTGCTTTCTCCCTCTCTTTCTCTCTTCCTCTGGCAAAACTCATGTGAAAAAATAATAATAGTAATAAATAAATAAAATAAATAAATAAAATAAATAATTCTTAAAAACAAAATCAAAACAAAATAAAGAATTATTTTTTCAAAACTTAAAAAAAAATACAGATTATGTGTGTCCTAGCCTAGAGAGATTCTGATTTAACTAGTGTGGGGTCCAGATGGTATGATTTTATGTGTGTGATTTTTTTTTTTGGGGGGGGGAGATTTTTGCTATAGGGCACGTGCACTCACCAGAAAGAAAGAGACAGAAAGCGAGAAATCACACCCCCCCCCAGGGGGATGGCCATGCTGCAATCCCTTCTCCTCCATTCTCCTTTCAGGATCTTGGGCATACACACACATGTGTCTGGCTTAAGTTTAAACCATTGGGTCCGGGAGTCAAATCGCAGTTGACTACATGGGAGTCCAGCAACATAGCCATTATGTCAACTGCTTGTCCTGTGATTTTTTTGTGTGTGTGGTGAAATATGCACAAAACATACCATTTTTAAGTGTACAGTTCAGTAGTGTTAAGTGCATTCATGTGGCCATGCAACTACCACCACCATCCAACTCCAGACCTTTTTCATCTTCCCAAACTGAAACTCCACATCTGTTAAATGCTGACCATGCATTCTGCCTTTCCCCTAGCTCCTAGTGACCACTCTTCTGCTTTCTGACTCTGAATTTGGCTATTCTAGTTCCCCATGGAAGTGGAATCCTATGGTATTTGTCCTTTTGTGACTGGCTTCTTCTTCTTCTTCTTTTTTTTTTTTTTCTTTTTTTGAGAGGTTTTTGCTTTAGGGCGCGTGCACTTGCCAGAAAAAGACAGAGAGAGACAGAGAGACAGAGAGTGAGAAATCACCCCCCAGCGGGGATGGCCACACCGCAGTACCTTCTCCTCCATTCTTCTCTTGGGATCTTGGGCATGCACACACACGCACCTGGTGTGAGTTTAAGCCACTGGGGCCAGGACTCAAACCGCGGTAGACTACATGGGATTCCAGCAACATAGCCATTACGCCAACTGCTGGTCTGTGACTGGCTTCTTTTATGATACATAGCATCATGTCTTCAAGTTTTATCCATGTTGTAGTAGCTATCATAATTTCCTTTTTTTTTTTGGAGAGATTTTCACTATAGGGCACGTGTGCTCGCCAGACAGAGAGAGACAGAGAGACAGAAAGTGAGAAATCACCCCCCAAGGGGGGATGGTCACGCTGCAATCCCTTCTCCTCCACTCTCCTCTCGGGATCTTGGGTACGCACGCACATGCGCCCGGCGTGAGTTTTAAGCCACTGAGTCCGGGACGCGAACCGCGGTTGACTAGGTGGGAGTCCAGCGACATAGCCATTACGCTAACTGCTTCCCCCCCCCTTTTTAAAAATTTTTTTAAAGTTTATTTCTTTCTTCCTTGAGTGTGGAACCCCCGATACAGGGTTCTCACACTGCCATCCATCCCCAGCGTTAGCCAGCCTGGATCATGAGCACATACCCCTGTCATGTTCAGGGGAGTCCTCCAGACGCGAACCCTGAGCCTTCCCACATGGGTCAGTCCAACAAAGCTTTGTGTTACCGCCACACGACCTTCTGGCCCCTTTCTTCCTTTGTCAGGCTGAGTAGTGTTCCACTGTACAGGCAGATCACAGTTCACCCATCCATCTGTTGACACACACTTGGGGTTGGTTCTGCATTCTTTTTCATTGATTTTTATTATTTGCTAGCGGTCATGTGTGTTTGACAGAGAGAGGCAGAGACAGAGAGAGAGGGAGAAGGAGAACGTATGTCCTGTGGGGTGTGGTCATGATGCAGTCCCTTCTCCTCCATTTCTCTATCCTGTTGGAATTTGGGTCACGGACATATATGTGCTTAGTGTGTCTTTTAAGCCAGTGTGGCAGGCTTTCTAGCCATGTAGTCAGCCACATGGGAGCTGGCTCCTTTAACCATCAGACCCTGGACCTGGCCCCGCATTATTATCTTCTAAGCTTCATAGGATTGAAAAGTTCGGTCTAGGTAGCTTTCCTTAACATCATCAAGGTCAAGGTGCATGCTACATTTACAGTTATCCAAAGAAGAAAATAACAGAGCATGGGCTCTAAACTCAGACTTGAGTTTAAATTCCTTACCTTATCAGCTGTGAAAGGTAGGAGAAGTTGCTAACCTTTCTAAGCCTCAGTGTCCTCATCCGTAAGTTAGAAAGCAGCAGTAACAGTGTCTACTACTTACTGGAAAACACAGTGAACTGATGCGTGTGAAATGATTAACGTTGGCCTGGCATATATTAAAGTTGTCAAGAAAGTCATGATGTATTTTTCTATGTTTTTCTATGCAAAAATGTGTCATGACTTTACCAATGACCCAATAATATATGCTCAGTAAATGTTAGGGGCCCGCAGAGGGCATAGCAGTTATGTTACTGGACTCCCACATGGCTGACTGTGGCTCAAGTTCCAGACCCGGTGGCTTGAAATATGGGTTGTGTGTGCGTAAGATCCTGGGAGAATGGAGAAGGGATTGCAGTGTGACCATCCCTCCTGGGGAGGGGGTGTGATTTCTCACTTTCCCTAGCACTGTCTCTGTCTCTCTCCAGCAAGCACACATGTGCCCTAAGGCAAAACTTCTTAAATAAACAAACAAATAAATAAACGAAAGCTTATACTGTGGTTTGCCACTTCCAATCTTGTTCTTACTGTTAAAGCTGAGATCCTTGGTGTGCAACAGAATCAGCTCAACTCCTTGCTGGATCAGAAAATGTGGAGACTCAAATGTGAGAAGCTGATATAGAGATTGTATAACCAATCTCGTCGCATAGACTATTAGAATCAAATTCTGAGTTTATAATCCAGTTCAGAATCATGTAGCTTTAGACTCTCCCAAACTTATCATTATTCTGTTATGCTGCCTTGGAAAATACAGTTCTGAGATTAGTCATGGGGTAGGGAGAGCTATAGAGAGTAGGGGACCTTAGAAGGCTCAGATTTCGTTTTGGAGGACTTCAGTAGCTGGAGGTGTCAGGCTTAAGGGCAGAACTATTGGGTTATCAGAAAAGTCATGACACATTTTTGCATAGAAAAATACAACCTGTCGTTTCTGACGACCCAGTATCAGTGAAGTGGAAGGAATTCCTACCCTCCTCCCCAATATGCCAGCTGGAATTCCTTTTCTCTTTCAGGTGAAATTGTGCACTAAGGGTGTCCAAAATGAGTTTTAGAGAAAATGCATGGTTTATAAATCTGTTTCTGAGGAGCTTAGAAGGTTAACTATCCCATCTAGCATGGAAGAGCTAGAAATAAATGAAATGGCCTTAGGTATTCAAAACTTACATGATCTTATTTGGTTTTTAAAAAATTACTAATGTAATTTATGAACATGTAATGCATTCAAATGCTACAGAAGCATATATAGCACATAGTAAAGTTCTTTTCCTGGGGCCAGAAAGTAGTGTGGTTGCTAAGGTTCTGGACTTTCACATGACTGATCATGGTTTGAGTCCTGGACCTGGCAGCTTAAAAATTAAACCGGGGGGACCAGCAGTTGGCATAATGGGTATGTCACTGGACTCCCATGTAGTTGACCAAAGTTCGAGTCCCAGACCCAGTGGCTTAAATTCATGCCAGGCACGTGTGCATGCATGCCCAAGATCCCTAGAGGAGAATGGAGGATAAGGGATTGTGGCGTGATCCGCCCCACTGGGAGGTGATTTCTTGCTTTCTGTCTCTCTCTGTCTTTCTGGTGAGCGCATGCGCCCTATAGCTAAAACCTCTCAAAACAAACAAACAAACAAAAACCACACCAGGTATGTGGGCATGCATGCCCAAAATCCCAAGAGAAGAAGGATTGTGCTGTGGCCATTCCCCTTGGGAGGTAATTTTTCACTTTCCCCCTTCTGTCTCTGTCTCTCTCTCTGGTGAGGGTACATGCCCTATAGCAAAGGCCAAAAAAAAAAAAAAGTTTTTTTCTAATCTTATTTCTCAGAGAAAATCGTTAGTGGTAGGACACGTTTGCTTCTATGTGTTTTTTCCAATATGAAAAGAAAACCGACCCTTTTTCCTGCTCCCGTTATGACCTAGAGTATCACATATCACAGTCACAGGAGGAAGGAACAGCAATTTGTACCCTGATAAAATGAAGAGTGACAGGGTCAGTCTATAAAGTTCTGGTTCCTCGCATAACTAAAACTTGAGTATTTCCCATAAATCTTAGCAAAGACAACTTTCTCTCTCCTTTTTGCAATGGCAATATCTAGACATGGGCACTTCCTTTGTGGATATTGTAATCTCTTGAGAAAGATACTGCCATTTTTTTTTCCTCCCCCATGATGAACAGACTGATGTAAAACTTGGCAACCCTGGCAACACTACATTTGTTTCCTTTAAATACTTTGCTTCTTATTTGCCTAGCCAGTCTTTTTTTTTTTTTTAGCCAGTCTTTTTTTTTTTTTTAGCCAGTCTTTTTTTTTTTTTTAGCCAGTCTTTTTTTTTTTTTTAGCCAGTCTTTTTTTTTTTTTTAGCCAGTCTTTTTTTTTTTTTTAGCCAGTCTTTTTTTTTTTTTTAGCCAGTCTTTTTTTTTTTTTTAGCCAGTCTTTTTTTTTTTTTTAGCCAGTCTTTTTTTTTTTTTTAGCCAGTCTTTTTTTTTTTTTTAGCCAGTCTTTTTTTTTTTTTTAGCCAGTCTTTTTTTTTTTTTTAGCCAGTCTTTTTTTTTTTTTTAGCCAGTCTTTTTTTTTTTTTTAGCCAGTCTTTTTTTTTTTTTTAGCCAGTCTTTTTTTTTTTTTTAGCCAGTCTTTTTTTTTTTTTTAGCCAGTCTTTTTTTTTTTTTTAGCCAGTCTTTTTTTTTTTTTTAGCCAGTCTTTTTTTTTTTTTTAGCCAGTCTTTTTTTTTTTTTTAGCCAGTCTTTTTTTTTTTTTTAGCCAGTCTTTTTTTTTTTTTTAGCCAGTCTTTTTTTTTTTTTTAGCCAGTCTTTTTTTTTTTTTTAGCCAGTCTTTTTTTTTTTTTTAGCCAGTCTTTTTTTTTTTTTTTAAGTTTATATATTTTTTCCTATAAGAAGAGAGACACACACACATACACACCTACCAGGGTCTTCACACTATGATTCATTCCTGGTCTCAGCCAGCCTGGCTCACAGGCATGTGGACATGTGCCCAGCATGCTCAGGGAGGTCCCAGGACTTGAACCTACAACCGTTCCGCATGTGGTTTCAGTGGCACTACTATGGTGCTACCACCTGGTCCCTGACCAGTTCTTATTAAGTTGGACTCCCTGGCATTTCTTTTCAAGTAAAACTTTTTCTTTTTTTCTTTTGGAGAGGATTTTGCTATAGGGCGTGTGCCTTTCTTGCCAGAAAGAGAGACAGAGAGACAGAGAGACAGAAAGCAAGAAATCACCCCCCAGGGGGGAAGGCCACGCCACAATCCCTTCTCCTCCATTCTCTCAGGATCTCGGGCACGCACGCACACGCACCTGGCGTGAGTTTAAGCCAGCAGGTCCAGGATGCGAACCACGGTCGACTACTTGGGAGTCCTGAGACATAGCCATTATGCCAATTGCTGGTCCCGAGATAGACATTTTATTGTTTTTTATTTTACTGATGGGGAAATGGACACATGAAGAAGTTAAAGCAGTTTGCCCAAAGTCACACGGCTAGACAGCTAGCCTGGTAAGTAATTGTTTACACACTCTCTCATACACACACAGTTTTTTGTTATTGTTTTCTTTTTCTCTTTGTTCCAAAAATAAGAACAGGAGCGTAGTACACTCATTCTGCAGCTTGCTTTTTTCACTTCACCTAGAGTGGGCAGTTTTCCAAGCTAGCGTTTCCCAGTCTCTCCCCTTCCTGTCTCCTTCCTCCATCCATGATTTAAAATGATGAGTCATATTGCTAGATTTCCTAATGCTGCATCATCCTCTTTTTCTTGAGATAAAGTCTTAATTTGTTTGGCTTTCTTTTCTTAGTAACTTTTTTCCACCAGAGAGTACGAGAGAGAGAGAGAGAGAGAGAGAGAGAGAATGTGGGAGCCTCCCAGTGGGGTATGGTCATGCTTCACTTTTTTCCCTCCATTTCTCTATCCTGTCAAGATTTTATGCATGCATTCACCCATGCCTCATGTGTTTTTTAAGACACTGGAGCCAGAATTTGAAATAGGATTAGCCATGCGGTATCCAGTTTCCAATACACAACACTTAACCAGTGTTACAGGGCCGGTCCACTTTTTATTTTCAAATAGCTTCAAACTTACAGAATCATTGCGAGTGTAGTTTTCTCATTTTTAAAAATAATTTTTTATTTAATTATTTATCATTATTAGAATTAATTTTTTTTCTATAGGCATGTGCACTTAGCAGAGAGAGAGAGAGAAAGAGGGAGAGAGAAAGTGAGAAAGCAAGCCACCAGGTCTGGGACTCAAACCACAGTCAGCCATGTGAAAATCCAGTGTCTTAACCACCATGCCACCTGCTGGCCCTTTCTCAATCTTTTCTAACAGCTTTATAGCAGTCAGTTTTAATCCTTTAGATCTCAAATCCAACGTCACCTCCTCAGAGGGCCTTTCTCAGACCAGTCTACTTAAACCTGGCCATCTCTCCCTGTAACTAGTACCTAGAACATGGAAGGAGATTAATAAGTATTTGTTGACTGCATAACTGTATGTATAAATGAGTGTTTATTGATCACCTATTTTTTTTTTTTGATGCCCTTTCTTACTGAGTTGTGGTAACTTTCTCTATGTTGTAGATCAGCCCTATGCAATCGAGACATAATGGGACCCACATAGGTAATTTTGGATTTCTAGTAGCTATAATAAAATGGTAAAAATAGGGGCCAGCAAGTGGTGTGGTGGTTAAGGTGCTGGACTCCACTATAGCTGATTAGGGTTCAAGTCCTAGACCTGGCAGCTTGAAACTCACACTGGGTATGTGTATGTACGTGCCTAGAATCTAGGAGGAGAATGGAGGAGAAGGGATTGTGGCATGGCCATGCCCCCCTGAGGTGGGGCGTGTGATTTCTCACGTTCCTTCTCACTGTCTCTCTCCAGAGAGTGCATGCACCCCATGACAAAAACCTTTAAAAAAAAAAAAAGGTAAAAATTAGTAGGTGAAATCAACTTTGATAATATATATTGTATTTGAATGAATGTGTCCAGAGTATTATCACTAAAACCTGTGACACTAGCCAGACTTCAAGTACTCAGTAGTTACATATGGCTAGTGGTGACTATACTTAAGTGCACAGATATTCTGTAATCTGTCAAATGCTTTGCAAAATGATTTCCAGTTTCTTTTGGCCTATTGTATTTTTAAAATAGTATTATTATAGCTTTTATTTTCATATAATTTAAACTTTACAAGAAGTTGCAAAGCTAGTACCCCGAGCTCCCATTTACTCTTCATTTAGTGTCCCCTAATGATGGTATCTTCTGTGACCTCAGTATTTTGTCAAACCGAGAAATCGACATAGAATACTATTAACTCAGCTACAGACCATATTCGGATTTCAGTAGTTTTCAGATGTACTCTGTCTGAGGGTATGTGTCCAGTTCTATGGAATTTTGTCCCATACGGATTCGAGTAACCAGTCAGTATACAGAACTGTTCCATCACTACAAAGAAACCCTCTCCTGTTACTCCTTATAGGGCACATCCTTCCTCCATGCCCATATCTTTTAATGTACCTGTGTGGTGCTTACCATTATTTGGAGTTTGTTTCTAAAGCTGTAGACTTGATAATTTGATAAACCAACTGCCCTTATTACAAGATGCTAGGCAGCCAGTTGCAATTTCCGATCATCCGGAAAGGTATGTTAGAAAGAAGGAGCTGTAGGTGGTGTCCTGATCCATAGTGCTGGAAGCCACGTGCTGACTGCAGGCCAGGCCCCCAGACAACCAGAAGCATGCCAGGTGTGCCCAAGATCATGATCAGCTGGAGAGCTGGGAGAAGGGGATCCTGGGTGACCAGAGCCTGTTGAGGGTGCCTGTCTTTCTCTCTCTCTCTCTCACATAAATGTGCATACACGCTCTCCCTTGAAAGAAATCAATTTTTTTTTCTCTTTTTTCTTTTTTTTTTGGAGAGTTTTTTTTGCTATAGGGCGCGTGTGCTCGCCAGACAGAGAGAGAGAGACATAGAGACATAGAGACAGAAAGCGAGAAATCACCCCCCGGGGGGATGGTCACGCCGCAATCCCTTCTCCTCCATTCTCCTCCCGGGATCTTGGGCACGCACGCACACGTGCCCGCCGTGAGTTTTAAGCCACCAGGTCCAGAACGCAAACCACGGTCGACTACGTGGGAATCCAGCGACATAGCCATTACGCTAACTGCTGGTTCCCTAAAGAGACCAATTTTTAAAAGAGAGAGAAGGGCCTTCAGTTTCTTTTCCATTTTTATTGTCTTCTGTGATACAGATGAACCTTTATCAGACCGTAAAACAAATGATTTCTCATCGCACATTTTCTAAAGCATGCAAGAAGAGCTCCCTGAAGTGCCTTCTGCCTCTCCTCTCAGCCTGAGCTTCCGTTTACAAAATGGAAGAGACATCACAAAACTTCTAAGAGCCTCCAGGTCTCTGTCAGTCATTTTGAACCAGCAAAGGCCACCCTTTGGCACAAAAGTGGGCAAAATCTTTTCTCCTGTAGCGAATCCTAATGACATCATGGTCACCGCATCTAGTTATTTCGAGCTTATTTACACACCCTGTCCCTGGATGGACACCTGATACTCAAATACCCATGGAAGGAAAGTTGGTCAAAAGCCAGAGTGAGGATGACTGTTTCCATGCCGAACCTCGAGAAGGTGCAAAAGGAGGGACCAGCAGGATTGTCTCATAAGGCCACGCACGGGAGACTCCTGGTTACCTGGCAGAAGGTACACGCAGCTCCTGGCATCCACACATCAAAGAAGTAGAGACTAGAATAATTCCATAGATTCTGAGAACTGGACTTGAACACCAGTGGGTTAATGTCCTAGGCATTCATGACACTTCACACCCAACAGTGAAGCCACTGCACTGTCCTAACCCAGGAAAATATGGACAATACTTCATCCCTTCCTTCCGTTATTTACAGCAGAACTCTTGCTACATCCCACCCAATACCCTGGGTGAGACAGCATTACCTGTCATATTGCTGCCAGTGTAGACCAGAGGGGAAATTCTCCAAAGCTATTTCTTTTATTATTACTTTTAATTTTTTTAATTTTTATTTTATTTAATTTTTTTTTTATGGTTGAAGAGCACATGAGCATGCCTGAGAGAGAGAAAAAGAGAGAAAGCACCCTCAGCATGGTCTCACCATGCCATAATCCCCTTTCCGTAGCCTGCTAGGTCTTCAGGTTGTTTCCCTCTTGACTCTTGGTGTGAGTCACAGCTATTTTACTCAGTTCTTTGCTGGCTTTTGGGTATTCGTTTCTGCTTCCTGAGTATGAGCTCTCTGCAGACAGAGGCAGTATCTTTTCTTACCCAGTGCCGTTTCTAGGGCCCAATGGAGGGTCTGACACTTAGCATCCCTCAATCAATCTATCTTTCTTTCTTTCTTCCTCTCTTTATTTCTCTCTCTCTTTCTTTCTCTTTCTTCCTCTTTCTTTCCTTCCTTCCTTCCTTCCTTCCTTCCTTCCTTCCTTCCTTCCTTCCTTCCTTCCTTCTTTCCTTAAGAGAGATTTTTGCTATGGGATATGTGCGCTCACTGGGGAGACAGAGAGAGGCACAAAGTGAGAAATCACCTTCCAGGGAGATGGCCACACCACAATCCCTTCTCCTCCATTCTCCTCTCGGGATTTTGGGCACACATGCACATGTACCTGGTGTGAATTTTAAGCCACCGGGTCCGGGACGTGAACTGCAGTTGGCTCTATGGGAGTCAAGAGATGCTACACCATCTGCTGGTCCCAGATCTCTAAACATACATTGTTTTCAAAAAATGAATTATTTTACTTTATTTATTTATAATTTATTTTAATTTTACCAGAGAGGGACAGAGTGAGAGAGAAAAAGGGGGAGGGAAAGTGAGAAAGCAAGCCATCTGGTCTGGGACTTGAACTGCAGTCGCCACGTGGGAGTCCAGCGCACCTAACCACCACGTCACCTGCCTGCCCCCTCAATGTATATTTCTAATAAAAAGAAAAAGTTTCCTATGGTCAGGTTTTCACTTTTCAATGTGTAGTCATGCTTTGTATGGAAATAGCCTTCTTATGAACATCTGCCCAAAGATACAGGCACTTGGCCAGTGAGGTTGCTGGGTGTGAGAATGCTTAGTTAACCAGGCAGATTAAGCTGTTTCTGTGACCTTAAAGTGATTAATTCTCTTAGTGATCTGATTTTTTTCCCTCCATGTTACTAAAAAATCTGTCTGTCTATAGATCTGGAGGATTTGATTAATTTTTTAGCTTTCACTTGGAGAGTCTTGTGGCCAGGACCTCATGTGGATCTCTGGTTTCCCAAAGGCAATCCTCCAATTGTTTCATACAGTAGGGGGTCCTCCATGAGACTGCAGTCTGGAAACCATCATCTAACAGTAGCCTTGAAAATGAAGACTTTTCCCCCTAATCCTGAAAGACACTGGGCCATGGAGGTTGAGTACATGGGCTCCGAGCCAGCCTGCCTGTCCCACCCAGTTCTACCACCTGCTCATGCAGTCTTGAGCAAGTTTCCAATTCTCCATGCCTCAGTCTCTGCTTCTGTAAGTGGGAGTGATGATAAAAGAAATACAAACTTCGTGGAATTTCCAGGCAGACAGAATGAAGGAATATACTGGAAGTTCTTGGCACGGTGCCTGGCACATCACTAACATTCAAAACTATTGTCTATTTTCAGCCAGCAGAAGGGAGCTAAGTAGGTGGGGACATTTCCCAAACAATGAAACATTGTAAGTCACTTTCCCTCTTCACTCACTCCTTCATTAAAGACTTACTAGGTCTCTACTTTATACTGAGACCCTTGTAAATACCAGCTGGGTGGAAATACCAGCTGGGTATGAACCAGGCAGACCATGTGCCTGTCCTCAAAGAGTCAAAGGAGTCATATTAGCACTCAAACCCAGCATGGAAAACGGAAATTTCAGGCAGGGATAAACGAAGCAAATAAGATGATCCCTGCGGTAGAGATGGACTGATAGGCCATGTGACCTTCATTTCATACATTACTGAGGATTTTCGTTTTCCTTTCTGATTTTTATTATTGTTTTTATTGGGTTTCTTTTTTTTTTCTTTTTTTCTTTTATTGCCATAGGGCATGTACACTAGCTGCAGAAAGAGAAAGACACCTAGAAACAGAGACGGTGAAAGGAAAAGTGAGAAATCACCCCCTGGGAGAGGCATGGCCATATCACGATTCCTTCTCCTCCACCCTCCTCCTGGGATCTTGGACACTTAGGCACACACACACACCCAGCATGGTCTTTAAGCCAGCGGTTCTGGTCTGGGACTCAAACCATGGGGGTCATGTGGGAGTCCAGCAATGTAACCACTATACCACCTACTGGCCCCTTCTTTTTATTTATTTCTTTTAAATTATTTATTTCTTGAGAGAGAGAGAGAGAGAGGCACCCTTAACAGGATCTTCATACCATGATCCACCCCTGACTCAGCCAGCCAGAATCAAAGTCCCCCTCACACATGCCTGCTGTACAGGGAGACCTCAGCACACGCCAGGCCATATGGCCTCTTGGACTTGACCACCATCAAACGTGAATGAGGAAGAGGAGTTTGGGGAGGCTCTGTGGTTTCCTGCTGTTGGTAGATACTTACTGGAAGACAGGAAGACTCAAGGAAACCATTATAAATACATGAATTTATCTCAGGAGCATTAGGTGCCCTCTGTGCAGTTGGGAGACAAAACCAAAAAGTGGGCTTACAGAAGGGGACAGGACTTCCAAAAGTTCTTGGAAAATGGATTAAGGTACAGGTTTATTTTGGCGCAAAATATTTTTTAAAATCCATGCCTAGCTTTTCCATAAAATGCATTTTCCATGGACTTTCTGAAGACCCTTTGACCCTTCGGATGAGTGGAAGTGGGCTTCTATTTATTGGGTCGTTGGGAAAGTCATGACACATTTTTGCACAGGAAAAGAAAAATATGTCATGACTTTTGCAATGACCCAGTAGGTAGAGATAGCTACTTCTTACCATTTCAGACTAAAAATTAGAAAAAAAAAAAAAAACCAAAAAACAAAAAAACTTCTGACATCTCCCAAGCATTTATTTTGTGGCAGGAGCTGGGCTAAGCTGTAGTTTCCCTATCTTTAGATACCCTCATGGCTAGAATAAAACAGTATCTGTCTTGAGCTTCCTAGAAGGATAACCGTTTCAGCTCTCTAAGAATACAATGACTCTTCAAAAATATTGTGAGAGGGACCAGCAGTTAGTGTAATGGCTATGTCGCTGAACTCCCATGTAGTTGACTGCGGTTCAAGGCCCCGACCCAGTGGCTTGAACTCACGCTGGGCGTGTGTACATGCGTGCCCAAGATCCCGAGAGGAGAATGGAGAAGGGATTGTGGTGTAAATTAAAGCACAACTCTATTTCAGTGTAAAAGAGTTTTGAAATCCTTGCATAATTTTTTTCATAATATGCATGAATTTTCAAAAGGCCTTTAGTGTATGATTTGGAGAAGAATGCACCTAATTACAAACCCGCTCCTCCTTGGGGCTAACATTTTTAAAATTTTTATTATCTTTGAGAAAATGCTTATTTCTGGCTAGAAATAAGGGCTAAATATTTTTAATAAAAATTTGGAAAATAGTAAAACTGAAGATTAAAAAATTAAAATGCTAATAACCAGTATTTCTCAAGTACTTTGCACTTGTTATTTCATTAATTCATACAACACCCCTTGGAGGTAGGTGATATGGTTTCTCATTTCCAAATGTGGAAATGGAGGCTCCGAGAGGTGAAGTGACTGGATCAGTGTCACAACACTAAGTCGTAAAGCCAGGATGGAAACCCTGGTGGGCATAGTAATAGTTTGTGCCCTCACTCTTACATGATAACTATCCATGATCCTGCCACTTAGAAACATTGTAGAGATTTTAGAATACTTTCCACCTTTTCTTCCCCATTGAGTGTTCATGCACGTGAATGCATGGGCATGGGAAGGTGGATATTTTTAATTGATAAACACCGTAGGATCTTTGGGCCAGTAGGTGGTGTGGTGAAGGCATTGGACTCACACATGGCCCACCAGGGTTTGAGTCCTGGATCTGGCAGCTTTACTTTCTCACTTTCCCTCTCGCTTTCTCTCTCTCTGTCTCTCTCTGGTGAGCGCACATGCTCTATAGCAAATAAAATAATAATAATAATTAATAAACTTAAATAAATAATTCTTTTGAAAAAGGTAGGATTTCAGTGTACATACAATTTTGTATTGTTTTTTTTTTAATTTGATCCTTTCCCCTAGGCATTTCCTTACCTCATAATTTTTCAAAAGCATGATTCTAACAGTGATGAAATAGTCCATGTTACAGATGTATTATAATGTACTTAGTCTACATTGGAATTAACAGTTGATCCATCTCACAATTTTCACATTTATTACAACAACAAATATTAATTAGGCAGTTACTCTTGGCTAGGCACCATGCTTCATGTCTCTTCAGTCATGTTTATAATTTATAACAAATGCTGGAATAAACATCTAATATGTGATATTTGTACCTTTCCATTTAGTTTATTTTTTTAAATTTAACCTCTTGGTGAAGCTTTTTTTCTGTGGGTCTTGCACGTTTCCTAAGATTTTTTTCAGGCATTTTTCATTTTTGCTTGCTATTGTGAATATGCCCATATTCTGATCTAATTGAGTTGTAATACTGAAATGAAAAAAAATTATTTTATTTAATATTATTGTTATTATTTTCCAATTTGGACAGAGAGAGACAGGGAGAGAGAGGGAAAGTGAGAAAGCAAGCCACCAGGTTCAGGACTTGATCAGCCATGTGGGAGTCCAGCACCTTTAGCCACTACGCCACCAGGTGGTCCCATGAAATCTTGATTTTAGAGCATGTTACCTTTTCTTCAAACCACCTTATCTTTCTTTCAAAGCCTTTCCCATTTTCTTCTTTTTAAAAATATTTATTTATTTAATTTCATTAGTTATTTTTTAAAAATTTGCTATTAGAGTACATGTGCTTACCAGAGAGACATAGAGAGTGAGAGAAAGAAAGTGAGAAAGCAAGTCACCAGGTCTGGGACTCAAACCATGGTCTGCCATGTGGGAGT
This sequence comes from Tupaia belangeri chinensis, assembly GCF_000334495.1. NCBI lineage: Eukaryota > Metazoa > Chordata > Mammalia > Scandentia > Tupaiidae > Tupaia > Tupaia belangeri. The sequence continues at coordinate 2,848,685 of NW_006159813.1, forward strand.
CCAGTGCCTTAACCACTGCACCACCTACTGGCCCCCACCCTAATTTTCTTTACCCTTTTATTTCTAGTACATATTTGACCGTGGGAAGTGAGATTTTTCTCTCTGCTAGTCTGTCTGTCTCTGTTCCTCTCCCCTCCCCAGCATCCACCTGTAGACTTGATATTGATTCCTAAATATAGTCTGAGGTGCTTTTGCCCAGGTGTAAGAACTCTCTCTGTGTACATAGGTCACTGCTGCTTTAGATTCCAAACTCATAGATAGCAGCTCCCATCAAAATAGCTTGACGTCTGTGGGCAGTTAGTACATATTTATAGTAATAACTCCTGAGTTTCCAGATGACTTTGGGACTCCTTGTTTAGATTTTGCTTGCTCCTACTTGTCTGTGTGTAAAGATAGTGCTGGGAGTTCTGATACGGAGCTTCCAGGTTACGAGGCCCGTTTTCTCCGCATCACCAGCAATTCATTCATGCTCGACTGCCTCCTTTTTGGACTTTAAGGCTTTTTCTCCCCATAAATATCTGCAAGGACAAGTGAGAGTTGTCCTTTTGTCTGTCTATCATTATAGCCAGAAGCTAGGGAGGAATTCTGCCAGGCTCGATTGAGAATATTACATGATGCTTCTTATATCGATGGGGCAAGTCTATTAAAAGAGAAAGCTTTCAGAACATCAAAGCTGTGTTCCCAGCAAAGCGTAAGTCGTAGCCGTCTGACTGTACTGCTTCAGGAGGCTAGATTGCAAACTCCATGGGGCAAGGACTGTCGTGTTCAATTTGACTCCCTTAAGATCCCTTCTCTGAGCCTCAGTTTTCTTATGGATAAAGAAGGAGAGCAGTTTTCTTGAGTACCTTGTTGGAATTTTATGAGGAGCAAGTAAGAGTGTGTTGATATGAAAATGCTTGGAGGGGCCGGCAGGTGGCGTAGTGGTTAAGGTGCTTGACTCCTACATGGCCGACTGTGGTTTGAGTCCCAGACCTGACAACTTGCTTTCTCACTTTCCCTCTCTCTCTCTTTCTCTGATCAAATTAGAAATAAATTAATTAAGTCAAATAAATACTTCTTTCCAAAAAAAAGGAATAGTTTAAGGAAATGCTTTGAAAAGTAAAGACACATGCATAAATGTAATAACCACAACAAAATAAAAGCAACACACTACTCTAAGAATTAGCCAGAACAAAGGATGAATGAAATGATTAGAAGAGGGAGTGAAACATAGCTATCCTTAGTTTGGGGCATAGGAAATACAGTACAAAGGGCAAAGGAAAACAGAAAGGCAAGTTCGTAAACTTCACCTGGTGGAGGGGGGAGACTTGGAGAGGAAGAAAATTAGTAAAAGTTTGGCTAGGGAGACTCATTAAAAACATCTGTAATGGGCTGGCCCTGTAGCCTCGAGGTTAGAGGTGCTGGTTTCCACATGGCTGCCATAGTTTAAATCCTGGCCTGGTGGTTTGGCAAACACTTCCGATGCATGTACATGTGCACCCCGAATCCCAACGGGATGTAGAAATGGAGAAGAGATTGTGATGTGACCAACCTCCACTGGGGGTGCTTCCCCCATCCTCCACTTCTCCCTGGGGTACATGTGCCCTCTGGCTTTTAAGCAGAACCAAGCAAAACAAAACACCTCTGACGGGAAAAAAGAGGAGAAAATGGGCTTGCAGGTGGCATGGAGATTAAGGTAGCTATATCCCACATGGCCGACTGTGTGGTTCTAGTCCTGGACCCTGGTTCAAGTCTCACTTCCCGACCCCTGCCTATGCCTTTCTTTGGCAAGTATAAGCAACCTATAACAAAAACTTAAAAAAAAAAAAAAAAAGAAGAGGGTGGGTGGGAGTGGGTCCACAGAGCAAGAATGTCAGGGATGAAGCACCCCACAATACTACCGTATCAACATTTCAATAATAACGCACTCATTAAAGTGAGAATCAGTGTCCATTAAGGGCAGTCCTGTGGAATGTTACCGTCTTGGTCACAGGACTCTGTGCTCAGTAGTTGCCCCAGGCTACACTGTTTCCTTAAAGAGTCACAACACAGTTGTCTGCCAAAGGCACCGGAAGCTCCAGAGGAAAGGAAAAGGTTACTTTAGCTTACTTTAAGGTGTGACTTCTCAGTTGCATCCTCCCCTTTCTCCTACACCTTTTTTGGAACAATTCGTTATCACCAGGCAGAATAAGTTGTCTGAGAAGCACAGTTTTGGAAAGTCTAACTTAATTATTATTATTATTCTTTTCTTTTAAAAAATGTTTTATCTTATTTTTGATGGACACATAATAATTGTCCACATTTATGGGGTGTTTGACTCATAACACTTTGCGTAATGGTTGAATCAAGGTAATTAGCATTTCCATTACCCCGAACATTTATCATTTCTTTTGGGCTGAGGACATTCAAAATCCCCTCTCCTAGCTATTTTCTAACATAAGAAGTTTCTAGGTAAGTTCAGGCTCATGCTCTGGAGATCTCACATTTCTGGGTGAAGGGCTTTGAACTGAAGCATGTCATGTCCTAGCAGGCTGAGAATAAAGACCATTCTCCAACGGTCTTCACCGATCTGTAGCAAAGGGTATCAGTGAGCTCCAGACGAGCCAGGAAAATTGCCCTTGGGAACCAAGCTTTGGCCATCCTCTCAGTGACCCTTGGCATTTGCCTAGGTCTCCTGGATAGGTAACAAAAAAAGTTTTGGCAGAAATGTGGCACATAGCTGGGGAGGGGAAGAAAATCCTCAGGATAAAGGTAGGAGACTAAGAAAATGGGCAACTTAATTGTAGGGACAAAAGCTGGAGTTGAGTATTATATCCCAGATTTCAATCTGGAACATCGAACCTCAACAGATACAGAAGAAAGATTAAGTACATGAGACTGAACTGATGAAACAGTATTCTATGACTTGATTAAAATATTGCTGCTTTTCTTCTAAGCTTTGTTGTCTGGTTTTAAGGATTTTTGTCCTGTCTTCAGCTATCAATAGATTCATGTTCCTACTATTTGAACAGAATACTAACCTGTTTCTAGGCTTTAAGTTTCAAAGAAAGATCCTTACCAGTTCAAAACT